>NW_026526721.1:115783574-116383574 GCF_024362965.1 Panthera pardus | reverse complement strand
CTCATGAAACCGTGAGATCATGACCTGAGCCAAAACCAAGCGTCTGACGTTTAACTGACTGGGCCACGCAGGCGCCCTAATTTTTTAGATTATAAAAGTGACATGGAAAAATATTGAATAATTGTGCTTTAGCTTTTACTTCCGTCCTCTGATTTCCTTATGATATGGCAAGATTTTCCTTTTTCCCAAAGGTTTGATTCCCCACCTGCTACCTTGATAGTCTCCAAGAGAGCCAATCACTGGAAAGACCATAGGAAAAGTTGACAGATTTTTTATTTCACGAAAGTTAACTAGAATAAGATAAGCTTTCTTACTCTGATAGAAATTTCTCAGAGGGACCAGAACATAATGATAAAAAAATAAATTCCCAGTAATGTACTGGTTATATTCAATTCAGATACAAGTGATTGAACGAGTAGCGATAGTTTAGTGCTCTTGATGCCAACAAAACATTACCTAGTGGAAGAAAGAGAGGTCTTTCTAATTGTATAATAGTGGAAAGATACTTGCATAATTACAGGGCTACAGTGACAGCTGCTTACCATGTCCGCTAGCATGCACTGCAGGTGGTAATTTACCCATGTGCTTTCCATTCATTTGAATGGAAAGCAGCAGGGGGTGGCCCTTATGAATCCCACACAGTTGTAGGCATTTTAAGCAACTATCGTTGAGGGTTTTTCGTTTCAATATTGTGTAAAAATATGACTTACTATTTTTTTATACTAGACTTGTCTACTCGACAGGACCTTTTAAATACTATACCTGAAGTTTTTGTCTCATTTTTTTTCTGAGATTATTACTTTATCGTTTTCGTATTCCAAGGCATAAGTGAAAGGTAACAATAACAATCTGGGTTAAGATATGGGGTTAATGAAAATATTGGATAAAAAATCTCGTCTTTTCATTAACATTCCTAAATGTAGTAAATACAGCAGCATAAAAAAGCTACATATCGAATATGCTGTGAGTTCAGAGGGCTTGTACTTTGTCAAATTGCCTTTAGTACTCGTTCTATTTGCAAATTTTTCCAAAAGCCATTTAATATCCACGTACGTGGAAGTTCCTGGCTTCAATCTCAACAGCCGGAAGAGACCCGAGGACCAGGACATAAAATGGTTCCTGTATGACTGTAGCTGCTGGCTGAAGACTTTAAGACCAAAGTCACACGCGGTCTTCAGGAGAGGTCCTTCACTTTTGATCAGAAGCTCTTTCTTCTTAGCACACCATTCTTACAACCATCAAACATAAGCAAACAAATGAACAAGCTTTATTTCATCATATAGAAGCAATTAGAAACAGCAACGGAGAAAAGACTGAATGGGAGAAGAAAGGTTTGTTTTGGTCACTTACAGACTCAATTCATATTTCAACTGCTTTCATTAGGTTTTCTTAAATCACCAGGGTTGGAGTTAATCGCCTCATCCTCTCAGCTCCCAGAACACTTTTAAAAATAAATTGACATCATGATTAGGGTTGATATTAAACATATTTAACAACTGGTTAGAGATACTGACCAAGTGCTGAAGTTTGGAGCTCCTCTAGGCTGGCCATTAATCTTTTAGCTGTTGGATCCTATAGAATTCCAAGGCATCCCAGGGCCTTGGCTGCTGAGGTGACTGGGAAGCACTCAGCAAACAATGGCAGTGGTTATTTGCCAAGCAATATGGAAGCATATATAACTTCAAAAACCAAAGGACAAATGGGGACAGAGCCTATTTCTAATTCATCTTAACAACCCCAGCTGGTAGAAAATGTCACAAGATGTTAGTAACTCAAATAAGTAGCCTTTGGATTTAATGTGTTTTTTAAAATTTTACAAGAACATTTAGCAACGGTTTAGATTCATATCAGTGTATATTTTACTAACCTCTGCCTCTGTAATCTGCCTAAAGTATGAGACATTGAATGTTTCCAACATGCATAGGGTGGAGAGAAGAGAACAGTATAGCCAGAGGACTTGGCTTGGCCAAGCAGATTTTGGATTACCAGTTCCACCCACCAGGCACTTGTTCTTGCAGATAAGTAGAGATGCCAAAGCGACGGAAGGGTGCTGATTAAAAAACAACAAAAGTATTTTAACAGATGTGGTGTCCTGTTAGGAATTAAATAAAACAGGGACATTTTGAAATGTTTGGGAGTTTATTCTTTGCTCTTTGGACAATGCTTGTATTTTCTTTTTGTCAAAATTCAGTTTTCTTTTCATTGACCTCTTGTCTTCCTGCCTGTTGGTGTCCTATTTAGCAGACGAGATGGATGAAAGTATTTGGAGGAAATTAAGATGTGAGTGGAGGAAAAAAACCCAATTACAACAAAGCCTACAGGAGACCCTAAATTATGGGTTTATTTTTACGTATGATTTATGATCAGTACAGACAGTAGCCTCCAAATAGTAACAGGGCATGTGCAATGTCATGTAATAAGAGTGATTTTGCGTAATATCGCAAGAAGCTGAATTGTAGCATGAGGCATGTTTTTAGGTACTCAGAATCGAGTGTGAGATCGATATACTGAACATTTGCATTTTAATTATAATCATGGTGAGTAAGGTCCTTTTCATCGTATATTACATTAAGTTAATGAACGTGGTGAGCAGAACTTGAACAAATCATCAGTTTCACTCTAATTCATTATAAAAGGTAGGGCTCATTAATGTGGGTTTCTATTTTACTTTATTTAAAGGAAGGGCAAAAAGGTTTCCCTCGACTACTTGCCCAACTTGTTTCTTTACCACATAAATGGTCACCTCTGACTTATAAACCACAGTGAGCATGTACTTTGGCATTTTATTATTTTCATTCCTGATCTAATTCAGACCTGATTGCCCTTTAGGAAATTATGAAGAGTTTCTGTCTGTCTCTCTCCCACTTTGTTTCTTTCTCTTTGCTTCTTTCCTTCCATGGTCTTATTGAGGCATAATTGATACGCAATAAAGTGCACATATTTAATGTGCACAAACTGATGTTTTGACACACACACACACACACACACACACACATATACACGCACATGCACACTCATGAAATATCAGCAAAATCAGGATAGTGAACATATCCATCACTCCAGAAAATTTTCTTGTATCCCTTTGTAACCCTTCCCCAACCCTCATCCCCAAGCAGTCACTGATCAATTATGAAAGTATTCTTTATTTTGATAGTTTAGTATTGTGGATTCTGATTTTCATGAAGAAATTTGAATGTCCCATTTAACGTGTTTAGAGTACAGGTGGATAGCCTTTGCACAGTAAGCAGAATGGCACGGTACACTTCACTCAAATGCATGTAAGCGAAACAAGTCCAAACTGAAATAAATATACTCCTTTCATATTGATAGCAGCCATTCTACAGCTATGGAAAACTAATGTTTTATATTGACTTTTTAAAGTAACTACTCAGAAACAGATTTTGGCACCTTGTATTTTCCCAAGAGAAATAAATAGGGCGGTAAAAAAACCCAAAATGTCGAGCATTACATGAAGACATGTAATTGTGGATCAGGGCATAGTGGATAGAAAAGCTCATGTAAATATTTCCTCTCCAAAATCTGGGTCTGGATTTTGTTGTTATTAAATGCTAAGGAATTCCCATTAGGTGGTATGAACTAGTCTTTATTTGTTCACATTTTTTTTCTCTTCTTACTCTGATCTTGGCCAGAAGGTGAAAAACAAATACTTTGTGGTGATACTATAGTCACTGCTTGCTTTCCAATGAAGAGAAAAAAGGCTGAGCAGCGTGTTTCTGGCATGGGAGTGAGGAACAAGGATTTGTGTGGGTCTGTGCGTGTAGGTGTTTCTGAAGAAATAGAATTTAGAAGAGAAATAGAATTCCATTGCTGGTAGTCTTATGTTTCTATATCAGTAAAAGTACAATAGTAGTTACAAAGTTGTGTTAAGGCTGAGAGGACATGCATAGAAGAAAGCTGGGGCATAATACGCATTACTCAACGTATGTTAGTTACTAGTTAAAAACCTTTATATTTAATGCTATTGGAATCAAAACGTATGTACATCTCCCATTTCCAACCTACTTGCCCTTTAGAAAATGGATATTGATTTTCGAACTCTGGAAGCTACAGCTGTATCTGGTCCAGAAAATCTCCTGGATTGGCAGGCTATTGATTGAGTGAGCTGCCTGGAAACAGCCGTGAGAGGGGTCACTTCTGATTAGAACTGACATCCAAGACTTTTTAAAATGAGTTCCTTCCCAGCCGGCTCATGTACTCCACTTTATTGTTTATAGAATTGCAACCTCTGTTACTTAAAATAGCACAGACACTACTTTTACTTTCTGCTGACAATTACTACAATTAAGAATGATTAAAAGTTCAGGGGCTACTAATTCCCTCATAAAGTAGCCTTGAAGCTGATACAGCTGTGAGGATTTACAATGATGTTAATCCCACGTGGTGTGGTAGCAGTGGCCCGTCCTTGAATTGTTTGTCTTTCGTGAGGAGGGAAGTACAGAAACTGAGAGTACCAGGACAGGCAAGTACATGACTTGGGATTTGACAAAAGTACTGCTCTGGTGGGGATTGGGAGGGGGGAGAAACCCCTGGTCCTTCCCTACAGTAATTCACAAAGCACTGGTTTAGGATGAAATCTTTGTGCAAAACCAGGTAACAGGTTATGTGATCTGACTTAAGGGGGGGGGGGAAGAGGGGGTGCCCTCAAATCTGTCTCCAAGCACCTGTGATGAAATCTGATTTTATAATTAGAATTTAATTTTTTAGAATCATTGGATTTAAAGATCAGAGTTTCAAATCCTTTTTAATAGTACAGATATTTCTGAGAAGAGGTAGAAACTAACGTTTATTAAACAACAACAATCGGGGTTATTTTTACATTTATTGTTATAATTCTGCAAAACGCTGGTCCAGTGCTCTAAAACAGTTTGGTTACCATGAAGGCCACTTAGTGTCATGGTGAACAAATGTCGGCAGAGACTAGTAATGTCCCGGCTGCGTGTGTGCAGGGCAGGGGTGTGGGGTGGGGGGCAGAGCATTCAAAATCAGAATTAGAGTGGCTTCCTGGTTTTGCCCTGCATGTGACTCCTCAGAGGTTCTGTTTATTTGACCACTTTGAGGTCACATGGGGTAGCTTAACTTTGGACACAATCTTGCTGATACCAGGCTGTCCACAAGCCCAGTGGAGAAGGTAAGAACTGAAGGGAAGCTGTGCGTGGAATCCGATGCTTGTGCGGAGTGAACCTCTTTCCACACGGATCTTCCCCTGTCTTTATTCGGTAAAGCTTCGCCATCATGGTTTACTCTGTGATCTTCTCATTTCCTGGATGTTTTAGGGAGAGAGGTCTGTGTGGAAATGTAGTGACATAGCAGACTGAAAGGAAGTCATGTATTCTCAACTAGCTATTTTAGTTCAAATATTACATATTTCCTCTTTTCTCTTGAGAATGTTCTCTTGACTTTCAGGCAGAATTTCAAGATGAATAGAGAAAACAAACAAACCCTCAAGATTCTCTAAACAAAGGTTTCTTCTACTAGGGTTTTAAAATATTTAGAAATTCCTTCTCATCTATTGTGTGAATTTAGACTTTCTAGTTAGGTCAGAACATTCTTTTAAGTTTTCTTTTCCACTAACTTGTGATTATAGTATTCACTATTGTGTTGGCTTTGCTGGGAATATTTTAATAATTTAATATTGACTATTAATAGAATCCCTGGTACAAAGGTCAAGGCATCTGACCCGAAATCAGAATGAAGGTAACCTGATCATGACTATTGACCTCGATGGTAGGAGGGGGTTTCGTGTACCCTCTTACTGGGATGTTCAATGACTGGCCCAGGCCAAGTGGCATATTCTCAGTGTGATGACTGAATATTCTGTTTATTCTCTTCTAACCCATAACAAGCTCAAATTAAATTCAACAAATCTCTTCAGAAAAGTGTCCTTTAACAGAAGATTTTGCTGTGGAATGAAAATATATTGTTAAGGAGGGTAAGTCACTGGATTGCATAAAGCGCACCAGTTTTTTAAAACAACTTTCTCCTGAAAGTAAATTGGACCAGTGTGGGTGGTTGGGATGGTGCCTCCTAAATTCATTCCCACTTGGAAGTAGAGAAGCGAGCATTCTTTGAGGCTCGGGCCTTTTGGTTGTGAACTCATGGGCTCCGAAGCCATGTATAACTTCCAAACTAGAGAAATTACAACTGTTTGCGCTACGTCGAAATGGAATTTTCTCTAATTAAAATGCTAATAAGCTTTAATGCCATAGAGTAACGTGCGAACGAAAAGCTTAAGAGCTCATAATTAAAGCGGTTATCTAAAAAACTCTGATAAATATTAAAATCTCCAAACTTGTTTTTGCTTCTAGTTCTTGAACTCAGACACTGTTCGCTTTACCTCCATTTCCTTTCCCTAGCTCTAGGCATGTTTTCTCAGAAATGTTCACGTAGGGCCTGAGTTGGCCTCTTATTATGCAGATTGTAAGGCTACAACAAAACAATGTGCATTCTCATATAATCCTCACTGTATTCCTGCAGCATATGAGGGAGCTTTGCTCCTTATTTATTGGATGAAGAACTTTAAGCAGACGTTCTGATTTGCCTCTACAAATGAAGAAAAAACTCTGATTGTACACCTGGCCTCAGTCAGGTGAATGTCCTGTGGCTGGTTGTAGCGAATGCACAGCTGATCTGTAGGTCTCGGCTTCCCTGCAGTCAGGTGCGACCTGATGACAGTTATGGTACAGGAAGTATGAGAGGACAGGACAGAGGGTGTGCTGTGTTCAGGCTAAGGCTTGTAGGAAGTGGGTACGCACGCTCCCCTTTTTCCAGCAGGGTGAAGATTATGACAAGGCCTTTCAACATACTGGAACCACAAGGTAGAAGAAGCCTCTGCTGCCAAGGAGAAAATTTGCCCACAGACTAGGAGCTCCTGCAGTGGATGGTTAGAAATACACTTCCTTTGAGCTCTGGTACCATTTGAATTTATTTGGTAAAGCAGTAGTATTATATTAATGCATGCTTATTTTCATTGTGTCCTTGCTTTCTGTCTCCAAACTTTAAAACATACTCTGTTAGGGCCACTTAATTCTCTCCCTGTTGATGTAACTTAGAAGATACAGGTTTCTATTTGTTACTATAGTAGACGTTGCTTTTATGATCTTCTTTCCACAAACCTTTCCGTAGGTTTTGACACATGCTTATTATACTGATTATGAAATAACGCTAATTTATGATTATCACTATTTTGAAAAACGAGATAAAAAGCTGACTATGTCTTAACCGTTTTGTGGAAAGGTTGCTAATAGCTTTTTCAGTATATATCATTAAAAATGCAAAATGAAGATTCAGACTAATATTTATTGTAAAAATACTATACATGTATATGGTTAGTTTACGACATAGTGCTTTAGAGAAAATGTTAATTCTTTCAAAGAACTAGCTCCTACTTTCTTTGATCTGTTCTGTGTTTTTGATTTCGATATCACTGATTTCTGCCCTAATCTTTATTATTTTCCTTCTGCTGTTTTGGGGCTTTATTTGCCTTTCTTTCTCCAGCTCCTTTAGGTATAAGGTTAGGTTGTATATTTGAACCTTTCTTCCTTCTTTAGGAAGGCCTGGATTGCTATATACTTCCCTCATATGACCTCTTTGCTGCATCCCAAATGTTTTGGCTTGTCATCTTTTCATTTGCTTCCATGTAGTTTTTTTATTTCCTCTTTAATTTCTTGGTTAACCCATTCATTCTTTAGTAGGATGTTCTTTAATCTCCAAGTATGTGTGGTCTTTCCAAATGTTTTCTTGTGGTTGATTTCAAGTTTCATAGCGTTGTGATCTAAAAATATGCATGGTATGATATCGATCTTTTGTACTTGTTGAGGGCTGATTTGTGATCCAGTATGTGACCTATTCTGGAGAGTGCTCCATGTGCACTCAAGAAGAATGTGTATTCTGTTGCTTTAGGAGGAAATGTTCTGAATATATCTTTTAAGTCCATCCGGTCCAGTGTGTCATTCAAAGCCATTATTTCATTGTTGATTTTCTGCTTAGGTGACCTGTTCATTGTTGTAAGTGGGGTGTTAGAGTCCCCTACTGTTATTGTATTATTATCAGTGAGTTTCTTTATGTTTGTTATCAATGACTTATATATTTGGATGTATCCAAGATGGGGGCATAAATATTTATAATTGTTAGATCTTGTTGGATAAACCCCTTAATTATATAATGCCCTTCCTCATTTCTTGTTTCAGCCTTTGTTTTATAATCTAGTTTGTCTGATATAAGTATGGCTACTCTGGCTTTCTTTTGACATCCATTAGCATGATAGATGGTTCTCCATCCCCTTACTTTCAATCTACAGGTAGCTTTTGCATCTAAAATGAATCTCTTGTAGATGGCATAGAGATAGATGGATCTTCTTTTCTTATCTGTTCTGACACCCTATGTCTTTTGATTGGAGCATTTAGTGTCTTTACGTTTAGAGTGATTATTGGAAGATACGAATTTATAGAGAAAATGTGATTTTCAACAATTCCAAGCTGTGGAATAAACACTATATATGAGGAGAGAACACTGGGATTTTATTCCTTAAGTGACATTAGCTGTATGACCTTGGCCAAGTCACTTATTTTTAGTAGAATTTGGCTTTAAATATACAGTAACAATTGATAGCATTTATTGAGTGTTGTCTGTATCCGGAAATGGCCTAGGTGCTCTCCATGCATTAATTCATTTAATCTTTACCACACCATTATGAGATAATACTACTTTTGCCCTATTTTAGAAAAGGGCAACAGAAGAACAACAGATTATTTGACAGTCATCACTCAGCTAATTGGTAGCAAATTTGAGATTTGAACTTTCAGTCTGCAGAGTAAATACTATTAATCAGTTTACTAATGCTTCTCAAGCTGGAGGGCATCAGAATCTCCTGGAGAGCTGTTAAGCACAAATTGCAGGGTCCCACCCTCCGAGTTTCTTGTGTAGTAGGTCTGGGGCAGTGCCTGAGAATTTGCACTTCTAACCAGTTCCCAAGTGATCCTGCCGCTGCTGGCCCAGGGGCCATAAGGCAAGACGTACTGTGGTATATACTACATCTTCCTTCTTCAGAATTTACATTATCTAAGATTTCTCTTGCAAGAGAACTCATTCAAATAAATTAAATCACGTTAGAAGAAAATGTCAATATGAAGATTTCAAAAACATAGTTGAAGGTCTGTCAAAATAATTTTTTTGTCTTTTTCTTCAGAGTCTCGAAATACTTTAAATGAAAGAATTGTCTTGAGTCAAAGGTACAGTAATTATTTGATAATTCACTTTCTTAGCTGTCTAATATTATTTGAATCACACCAGCACCTTTCCAATTTATGTTCCTCTTTGGAAACACTTCAATTCCAGTTTTTTTTTTTTTTTAAAGACAGTTTCTTTTTAAGTGTTTATTTATTTTGAGAGAGAGAGAGAGACAGAGAATGTGCATGTGAGAGAGAGAGAGAGAGAGAGGAGGAGGGGCAGAAAGAGAGGGAGAGAGAGAATCCCAAGCAGGCTCCATTTGGAATCTGATGCGGGACTTGATCTCACGACTCCGAGATCATGACCTGCGCTAAAATCTAGTCTCATGTTTCACCCATTGAGCCATCCAGGCACCCCTAATTCCAGTTTATATGCTAATTTATGTGGTCAGTTTTTAATACTTGCCACCTTTTTCTATTTTTTAAAAGTTTTCTTGGGGAAAAAAAGTGATTCCCTCCCTCCCCCCGCCTCTCCACAGTGTATAGTGCACAGCTATCTGACAAGAAATTCCATTTATAGCCTTTGAATTGCATTTTGGATATTGTGTTTAGTTTTCCTTTGATGTTCATGATAAAATCAAAGATGTATTTTTGAATAGTTTAAAGGGAGGTATAGAAAATAGAGATAGAAGGCAATACCACAAAAATGTGAGAAAAAACATGAAAATATAAATTAAAAGAATCTATAGAATATGGAGGAAAATATTTCAAAAATACAAATGTGTCATAAATTTTAAAATATGTCATATATACATTGTCATATATACCTATAATCCATGTATACACACATATATATAATGATTTGGTACACACATGCTTTCATGTATTGAAGCTGTCCCATAAATTGTGAAATATTTTATATTGGATATTTTTCATCCGTTCCGTTATAAATTTCAGTTTATTTTCAACTGACAAACTTTGATCCATATTGCCTTAGGTTATAAATAAGTAACTCTGAATAGAAATTGATGAAATAGGAACATTAAAGCTTGCTGATTTTTCTCATGGTAAGAGCTTCTGTATGTAAGGATCCAAGAAGAATGTCTTCCTCAGGATCGTTTGCCTTCCAAAGCATCTGTGGGTTTGGAATCAGGAACAGGGAGAGAAATTCTGAAATAGGAGAAGGATGTGGGTTGGAATGGTCAAGACACAAAAAAGAATTAAAAAGTAAAATAAGTGAAGGGAGCATGTCCTAATTAAAACCACTTTTCTATCTTTCAGAATCCCCCAAATGCACATAGATGAAAGCAGCCTGCTTGTTTTATTAGTTGCCTAACCAATCAATACCATCCTGGAAGCAACAACTGTATAAACACAAAGCCTCCAGCAAATGCTTTGTAGAGCCACCTGCACTCTGATCTAAACTGAACCGGAGTGACATTTCAAACATTCTCATGAGAAGTTTTGTACTTTCTCAGGACACAACATTCCACATCGTCCATAAGATTATTGGAAAATGTTCACAAGCGTTTGCGTAATTCTAGTGGGTACAGTACAGTATTTTTGAATCATAGCTGCAAAATATGTTGAGCCTTGATACTGAACGTATAACGTTCAGATATAAAGCTGCACTGTTTCAAAAGAATATTTAAGGAATTGCATCTGCTCCTGATAATTACCATTGCATGTGTTTCTCATCAGTATCATTTTTTCTTTATTTGTTTCCCACATTAGAATAGTGACTAACGAAGTTGTATTTTGTTATAAAATTTGTTTTCTTGTGCACTATCAGAGTCATGCAAAATTGATAGGCATTATATTCAACTCAAACCAAAGTGTGCTTAAAATAATTAGTCCAAACTTCTAGAGTTTGTTTGCTTGTTTGTTTTTTAACAAACCAAAGGCATTATCTACTTGTTAATGCCAAACAGCTTAGTCTGTTTGGAACTTTTAGTTCAAATTTATTTATTGCTTTTAAAATAAAAATTGCTAACAAACATCATTTTCTCTTTGCCAAGTATTGTAGGGAGGTTTTATTCATTGACTTATTTAATGATTACCACAGCAATGTAAGTATTGTCATGATTTTATGAGGAAAGTTAGAAAAATTCAGCAACTTTCCTCAAATCCTACAACAATAGATGTCTGAGCTAGAACTTGAACCCAGTTCTAACTGTATGATAGTGGGGGTTTGAATAGGAATTTTTTACACTCACTGCTAATTTCAGGAGCTACACATTAACAGTTGAGTTGATGGCCTGTTTATTGAAATTTGACCTTTTTTGCTTATGACAAGTTGCGTGGTAATTGTCTATTTGTAGTAATTAAAAAAATCCACAGCTATTACTTAAAATAAAATGAACTAAAAATAACATTTAAAAGCCATTAATCAAAATAAAATATGGCAGTAATTGCATACATTTAAGTGTTTTCATCCCTATACATACCCTTACATATGAGGCCTCTAAGAATTTGTTAAATAGAAAATAACATATCTCAATTAAAAATATATTTTACTTGTTATCTTAATATTATAGTTTTACTTGTATGTCACTGAAGTGGTTATTCATTGATGGAAATATTATTTATTTGCACTTACTGGGTGCCAGATTAATTCATTGATTATTAATCCATTAATGATGAATGAATTAATTGATTTATTAATTCATTTATAGGCATAGAGAACATGGTGATAATCATGATAGATGCAGACCTCTCTCTCATAGAGTTTATATTCTAGCAGAGGACATATATGTGAAAGCAACCAATTATAGAAATAATTGTTTAATTATAATTTGATGTCAACAAGTAGAAGCACAGAAAGCTTGGAGAACATTGACCCTTATACCTGACCTGGGGTGGAGGAAAGGTCTGGGAAGCTTTTTTGTGGGAGTGATAGTAACCTAAAATATAGATAATAAAGAGGAATTAATTGGTAAAGGTAGTAGAAGATAAAAGAGCAGGAAAAAAATGTGTTATCCTATTTCTCTTCATAAACGTATACCTGTATTATTACTATCTTTTTAACATTTTTCTTTTAATGTTTATTTATTTTTGAGAGACAAAGAGCATTAGCAGGGGAGGGACACAGAGGGAGGGAGACCAGGTTCCAGCCTCTGAGCTGTCAGCACAGAGCCTGATGTGGGGCTCGAACCCACAAACCGCGAGATCACGACCTGAGCCAAAGTCGGACGTTTAGCTGACTGAGCCACCCAGGCGCCCCTATATGTATACCTGTATTATTAACGTCACAGAAGAACAAAATTTTGTGGGAGAGACGAAAAGCTCATAAAATTTTGGCGAAGGGAGTTCTCAAGAAAAAACCAAAAAGATCTTACTTTTTAAGATTTTACAGAAATAAAAGACTTTATGACCACATTGTGAAGGTCCTCCCCAGGGCCCCAAAAGAAGTCCATTGGTGAGGCGCGCTGAGGCTTAAGCTTCATTATCCTAGGGTAAGTTTGCCTCAGGTAATTGCCCCCATTTGATAGATAAGGAAACTTAAGGCAGCAAATGATGAAATCAATATTCCAGTATAGGTTTTTCTGATTCCAAAACCACTGTTTCTAACAGCGTTATTATACTTTGTCAGACACTTCATTAGCAAAACCCAGAAATTATGTGAGAAGCTTAGGCATGGCAGTGGCCATATTTTATTCATTTCTCTGTTCACCTCAGCATGGCTCAAACCAATGGAGTAACATCTGTATGTTAAACCTAATGAGTTTAAGTTTGTGTCCTAAAACACAACAGATTTTATGTGAGAGTTAGTGTCGAGTGGAAAAAGGGCTCAGGGTGAGGGATGCATTGGGGAAAGGATGGCAGTTAGGGGTGGCTGTGAGAAAGGAATCCTGCCAGATGAACATGCACAGTTTCTTTGAATCCACAGAAACAAGGAAACACCTTCTCTCATCCTGAACGACTCTTGCGTAATGTGGGTCCAGGACAAATACGTAGAAAATTCCCCTACTCCTGTTTCTTTGGGAAGCTAGCAATGATCAGAAATAAGACAGACCATGGAGCATGTGTAAATACATTTCCTCACCCTCAGTCTACCTTAAAAAGGTTAAATAGGAATGTGTGCATGGTTAATTATATCCCTGATTTATACATGAGTATTTCAAGAAATTCCTTCAGACCACAGTATGGCGCACATTTTACTTCTTCCATCCAGTCCCCAATTTTTTTTACCTGTTTGCTGGTGACCAAAACCCTTTAACTAGTGGCAAAGTTCTCCATTTCACTAATTGAAAGAGAGCCTCAAAATGTAAATCATAGAATACTAGCTCATAAAACATTTTATCTAGAACTCCTTTCTCTTAATCAGATATAGTTGATTCTTTCTGGATGATATCAATCTAGAAGAATGTTTCAAGGAAAAGGACCAAACCTGGATGACCCTAAACCTTGAGGCAGCACAGGGATTCAGAAAGATGAACGTGATACAAAAAAATCTCACATTCCATGATTCATAATCATGCCTGGAGTTTTTCACGTTAGTTTACACACTTGTATACACAAACATGCTGTATTGTAGATACTATTGTCAAGCATGACAATAGATGTGAATTTTTAGGTTGAAAATCTTTTACGCCTCCCAAATATAGGTAGGCTCCTACAGGTTCCTGATGGAGTCTTTGCTCCCCCCCTTTTAAAGCAGTCAATCATAGTGAGACGAAATTTATCTCCAGGTGATATATTTGAAAAACAGCCATCTTTTCATTCAGGATGAAAAGAAAAACCTAATCCAGGATACATGAAAATGAATCCACACTTAACATACATGCTAGAAAATTTAGAAAACACCAAAGAAAGTGAGAAGATTACTATAAAAAATTCCAGAGAAAAGAGAAAAGAGAACTCACCTACAAAAGAATAGCACTTAGAAAGAAGGATAACTTATCAACGGCAACTTTGGGAGCTAGAATACAGAAGAATAGTATTTTCAAAGAACTGAGAGAAAATAACTACCTAGACCTCTAGCAAAAATATCTTTCAAGGTATTTTCAGAAAAATTCAAGACATATTCAGAAAATGGAGATATTTTCAGAAAAATATATTTTCAGAAAAATAAAAACTGAGTTTACTACCAAGAGACTCTCATTTAAAAAAAATCTAAGAGATATTTTTAGGAAGAAGACACTGAGTTTACATGCAAAGAGAAATAGTAAGGACAACTAAGATTGGCTGATAAAGCAATAATGATTCTCATATATAGTATATTCCTATCGTATATAATTAATGCCCTGATTCCAAAAAAATTTTCAGTTGATTGGGACTTTTAATCTATTGATCCTGATACTTTTTCACTGCCCTATTCTCCTCACTTCCACAGCTTAAACATTACAAATAGTACTATGCATACACCCTGTCTTTTGATTTCACTGACTGCTTTGCACTGTCGTAGCAAAGCCAGTACATAATTTAAATCTAACTCACCACCCACTCAATACCTGCATCTCTGCAGCTGAATTGTAGGAGAAAAACAAGCTGCCATGCTGATTAATTTTGCTTTAAATTAATGACAACAAAACTTAAGCGAGACTTAATTGCCTGATAATCATACATAATTTCTACATTCTGTTTCTCTGCCACTGTCTTGGCTGACTATAGCTTATTTTTCTCTATCTCTTCACATGTTTATCACCTTCTAACTAGTCTCATTCCCTGTTGTTGACATTGCTTCCAATTTCACTGGGAAAATCAAAGTGGTTTAAGAAAAATCTGTACATGTCTGTATCATCCATTTCTGGTACAGAAAATCTGTACACATCTGTATCCTCCGCCATTGATGGTAATAAGTGACAAGTGGACTATCTATACTCCTATCTGAAACCACCCTCCCCTCTTGTGTTAGGTCCCACTGCTCTTAAGCTACACAAAGACATCTCTCCATCCCATTCTTTTCTCTCTCCTACATGATCAATTTCTCTCTTCCTGAAGGCATTGTCCAGGTTGCACAGGAATATACATATTCTTTCTCTCACCAAACAGAAGGGAAAGGAAAAGAAAATGACAAAAACCAAATCCGGGCTTTGTTTTCCCTACCAGCAACCACCTCATTTCTTTGCTTCCATTCACAGCCAGCTTTTCTAAAGAGCTTTCTACATTTCAATCTCCAATTCTTGTGCACACACATCTTTTTTTGCTTTTAAAACAGAAAAATGCACATAGTATATGTGTATAGCTTGATAATTTTTCATAAGTTGAACACACTCATGAAAACAGCACCCAGAAAATAATAATACTAGCACCCCAGAAGCCTTCTTTATGCTCATTTTAAGAAACAACCTTCCTAAACTCTCAATTTTTCTGACTTATAACACCAGAGGGTTACTGCATTTACTTTCATTTGTTTTTAATTAAAACAATTTTTTTCAAGAGAAACTGTATCCGGATTTATTAAAGATACTTTTCATAGACAGTCATGGTATTTCAGACAGGACATGGGCAGAGATTTGTAAACAGTATGCACCAACTTTCAAGCTCCCTTCTTCAATGGACTACCAAAATCAGAAAGCTACTATAAAGCCCAAAGAAGTCTTCACTTGATGCTCCGAACAGGGAAAGTTTAGAGTGAGAGTTGACATTTCACATTTAGCTGCTGTTTAACCACTTTTCACAAGCTCCCTGACTTTCAGGAAGTGAAATGAAAATGGCAGAATCATCAATCTGAAGATCTACAAGTTAAAAGAGTAACTCTTCTGGAATGCCATTTCAATAGCGACTCGGTAAAGTCCAGGTTGCCTGACATACTGGGAAGCATTCCTTGGGGTCAGGTTCCAACAGGTCTTTGGATTTAAGGGAGTCAAGTCTGTGTTGAAGGCAGAGAGGGAAAAGAGGGGGTGAAAAATGAATTTTACTTTTTCCAAACCACAAGGCATCTGAGCCAAGGTGGCAAATGTGTGTCAACATCAAGGAATCCCTCTTCCAGGGAACCAAGAGGACGTTTCTCAGAACTAGATGGGAAAGGTGTTTTTCTCCCCCTGCATCCCTCTAGCTTCGGAGATATTCTATTACCACAATGAAGTGTTCTGTGTGCTAACTACATAGCTTAAAAAAAAGTAAAACAAAATTCTGCATTTTTATACAACTTGTACCGTATACTCACCAGAGGTATACAGTTACCAAAAATGCACACACTTCACTTGGTATCTCCTCCTTTCATTTTTATAAATGGGGTTATAGAGTATGTATTCTTTTGTATTAGCCTTCTCTTGCTCATATTATGTTTGTGAGAGATACGCTTTTAAAATCCATCCAGTCTCATTTAAATATGTTCCAGTTAGGCCTTTGTCTCTAGTTCTCCACCAACACTGTTCTCAAGTCATGAATAATCCCAATAATCAATTCACTAGTCAAATATCACCTTACTTGATCCACTTGATATCTCTCTTTTACTTCATACATTTCTTCATTTTCGGCCAGAATACTTCAGTCTTGTAGTTTTTTCTCTTCCTTCTGTCTCTCTTTGTCTTTTTTGCTCATTACTTCCCTTCTCAATTTTCTCTCAGTGTTCAAGTGTGCCGAGATTCCATTCTTGGACCTTTTCTTTTTCCTCTATCATCACTCGCTTCCTTGTTGATTTCAGGGTTCTAAAAACCATCAGAATGATGTTCACTCCCAAATTTATATCTCAGGCCCAGGCCCAGATTTTTACCCTGAAATCCAGATTTGTATGTGCAATGATGTGCTCAAAAGCTCTACTTGGATACTCAATAGATATGCTAAACCCAGGAGCTACAAAATTGAGTTCAAATTTTATTCCCTACAACCTGATCCACCTAAAGCCTCTTCCATCTCATTTATTAGCAACTTCATTCTTCCATGTGCTTAAAGTCCCTTTCTCTCACAGCACATTTAATCTATCAGGAAATTTATTCACTTTTTAAAAAACATATGGAGGAACACAGATTATTTCTTGTATTATCTTTAATTCCAGGGTAGTTAACATACAGTGTTATATTAGTTTCAGGTATGCAATATAGTGATTCAACAGTTCTATGCATTACTCAGTGCTTATCATGATTTTCATATTCTTAATCTCCTTCAACTATGTCACCCATCCCCCACCTGCCTCCCCTCTGGTAACCATCAGCTTGTTTTCTATAGTTAAGAGTCTATTTTTTGGTTTGTCTCTCTTTTGTTTTATTTCTCAAATTTCACATATGAATGAAATTATATGGTATTTGTCTTTCTCTGACTTATTTCACTTAACATTATATTCACTAGGTTCATCCATGTTGTCACAAATGGCAAGATTTCTTTTTTATGGCTGAATAATATTTCATTGTATATATAAGGTAAAGAAGATGGGATATATATATATATGTATATGTATATATATGTATATGTGTATATGTATATACATCTATATATATCCTATCTTTTTTATTTATTCATCTATCCATGGGTACGTTAGTTGCTTCCAGAAGTTGGCTATTGTAAACAATGCTGGAATAAACATAGGGGTAAACATAGTCTTTTGAATTATCATCTTTATATTTTGGGGGTAAATACTCAGGGGCAGAACTACTGGATCATAGGGTAATGTACTTTTAACTTTTTGAGGAACTTCCACCTGTTTTCTGCAGTGGCTACATCAGTTTGCATTCCCACCAACAGTACATAAGGGTTCCTTCTTTTCCACATCCTTGACAACATTGGTTGCTTTTTCTGTTTTAGATTTTAGCCATTCCGACAGGTGTGAGCTGACATCTCATTGTAGTTTTGATTTGTATTTCCCTGATGAACAGTGATGTTGAATACCTTTTCATGTGTCGGTGGGCCATCTGTATGTCTTCCTTGGAGAAATGTCTGTTCATGTCTTCTGCCCATTTTCATTTGGATATTAACCCTTTACTGGATATGTTATTTGCAATTATCTTCTATTGTCTTTTAGTTTGTTGATCATTTCCTTTGCTGTGCAGAAGCTTTTTATTTTGACATAGTCCCAACATTTTTGCTTTTATTTCCCTTGCCTCAGTAAACATATAATGAAATATGTTGGTACAGCCAATGTCAGAGAAATCGCTGCCTGTTTTCTCTTCTAGGATTTTCATGATTTCAGGTCTGACTTTTAGGTCTTCAAACTATTTTGAGTTTATTTTTGTGTATGGTGTAAGCTTTTTGTATGTAGCTGTCCAGTTTTCCCATCACCATTTGTTTAAGAGACTCTTTTTCCCCATTGCATATTCTTGCCTCCTCTGTCAAAAGATTGATTCACCATATAACCTTGCGTTTATTTCTGGACTCTCTGTTTTGTTCCATTGAGCTATGTGTCTATTTTTTGTACCAATCCCATACTGTTTTGATTTCTACTGGTTTGTGGTATATGTTAAAATCTTGAATTGTGATACCTCCTGTTTTGTTCTTTTTTAATATTTCTTTGGCTATGTGGGGTATTTTGTGATTCCATATAATTTTAGGATTATTTGTTCTAGTTCTGTGAAAAATGCTATTTGTATTTTGATAGGGATTGCATTAAATATGTAGAAAGCTTTGGGTCATATGGGCATTTTAACAATATTTGTTCTCCCAATCCATGAGCATGGAATATCTTTCCATTTGTTTGTGTTGCCTTCAATTTCCTTCATCAGTGTTTTACAGATTTCAGAGTACAGGTCTTTCACCTTCTTGGTTAAGTTTATTCCTAGATATTTTATTATGTTTGGTGCAATTGTTAATGGCATTGTTTTCTTAATTTCTCTTTCTGCTGGCTGTTTCATTATTAGTGTATAGAAATGCAAGGGATTTCTGTATATTGATTTTGTATCCTGCAATATTACAGAATTCATATATTACTTCTAGTAGATTTTTTGTGGAGTCCTTTGGGTTTTCTATATATAATATCATGTCATCTGCAAATAGTGAAAGTTTTACTTCTTCCTTACCAATTTGGATGCCTTTTATTAATTTTTGTTGTCTGATTGCTGTGACTGGGACTTCCAGTACTATGTTGAATACAGTGGTGAGAATTGACATCCTTGTCATGTTCCTGACTGTAGGGGGAAAGCTTTCAGTTTTTCCCCATTGAGTGTGGTATTCACCTGTGTGTTTTTTTCATATATGGCCTTTATTATGTTGAACTATGTTCCCTCTAAATCTACCTTGTTGAGGGCTTTGATCATGAATGTTGTAATTTGTCAAATGCTTTTTCTGCATCTATTGAAATAATTATATGGTTTTTATCCTTTCTCTTATTGATGTGATGTATCATGTTGATTCGTTTGTGAATACCGAACCACACTTACAACCCAGGACTAAATCCCACCTGACCATCATGAATGATTTTTTAAATGTATTATTGGGTTCTGTTTGCTAGTGTTTTGTTGAAGATTTTTGAATCTGTGTTCATCAGAGATGCTGGCCTGTGGTGTCTTTTTTGTGGTGTCTTTATCTGGCTTTGGTATCAGGGTAATGCTAGCCTCATAGAATAAATTTGGAAGTTTTCCTTCCTCTTCTATTTTTTGGAATAGTTTGAGAACAGGTATTAACTCTTTAAATGTTTGGTAGAATTCACCTATGACGCTGTCTGGTCCAGGACTTTCTTTTGGGAGTTTTTTGTTTACCGATTCAGTTTCATTGCTGGCAATTGGTAAATTCAGATTTTCTATGGCTTCCTGATTCAATTTTAGGAGATTATATGTTAGGAATTTATCCATTTTTTCTGGGTCCAATTTGTTGGCTAATAATTTTTCATAAAATTCTCTGATAATCTTTTCTATTTTTGTGGTGTTGGTTCTCTTCCTTCATTTCTGATTTTGTTTGAGTCCCCCCCCCCCTCCCCCCCACCCCGCACCGCCTTCTTTTGTGAGTCTGGCTAAAGGTTTACAGATTTTGTTGATCTTTTTAAATAACAAGATCCTGATTTCATTGATTTTTTTTAAGTTTCTATTTTGTCTATTTCTGTTCCAATCTTTATTATTTCCTTTGTTCTACTGGTTTTGAGTATTTGTTAGTTGTGCTTTCTCTTGCTCCTTTAGGTGTAAGATTAGGTTGTTTATTTGAGATTTTTCTTGCTTTTGAGGTAATCCTATTTTGTTATAAACTTCCCTCTTTGAACCACTTTGGCTGCATCCCAAAGATTTTGCACCACTGTAATTTCATTTGTCTTCATGCATCTTTTTTTTTAATTTCCTCTTTGATTTCTTGGTTGACCCTTCCATTATTTAGTAGCATGCTATTTAACCTCCATGTATTTGTGTTCTTTCCATATTTTTTCTTGTTGTTGATTTCTAGTTTCATAGTGTTGTGTCAAAAAAGATGCATGGTATGATTTCCATCTTTTTGAATTTGTTGAGATTTGTTTAGTGGTGTAATATATGATCTATTCTGAGAATGTTCCATGTGAACTTGAAAAGAATGTGAATTCTGCTATTTTAGGATGCAGTGTTCTAAATTTGTCTGTTAGATCCATGTGGTCCAGTGTGCCATTCAAAGCCACTGTTTCCTTGTTGATTTTCTGTTTAGATGATCTATCCATTGATGTAAGTGATGTGTTATAAAGTCCCCTACTATTATCACATTACTATTGATTATCTCATATATTTGTTATTAGCTGCTTTATGTATTTGGGTACTTTCATGTTGGGTACATAAATATTTATAATTGTTATATCTTTTTGTTGGATATATCCTTTTAATATTATATAGAGTTCTTCTCTGTCTCTTGTTACAGTCATTGTTTTAAAGTCTATTTTGTCTGATACAAGTATTGCTATCCTGGTTTTCTTTTCACTTCCATTTGCATGATAAATGCTTTTCCATCCTTTCACTTTCAAACTCCAAGTGGTCTGAAATGAGTCTCTTACAGGCAGCATATAGATGGGTGTTGCTTTCTACCCATTTCATCACCCTTTGTCTTTTGATTGGAGCATTTAGTCCCTTTAAATTCAAAGTAATTTTTGATAGATATGTACTTGTTTTTATTTTGTTATTTGTTTTATGCCCTGTTTTTGTAGTTCTCTATTCTTCTCTCATTCTTCACTCAAGGTTTGTTGGCTTTCTTTAGCAATATACGTGGATGCCTTTCTTTTTATTTTTTTGCATATCTATTACCAGGTTTTATTTGTGGTTACCATTAGGTTCGTATACAAATCTTATACAAATAGCAGTCTACATGAAATGATGGTTGCTTAAGTTTGAATCCATTCTTTACTCCTCTCCCTCTGTGTTTTACATACTGGTTTCATACTTTACATCCTTTTATTTTGTGTACCCCTTGACTGATTTTTATACATATACTTGATTTTACTGCTTTTGCACTTCCTATTTTTCTTATTCCTACTTATGGCCTGGTCTCTCCTTTCCACTCACAGAGACCCCTTTAACATTTCTTGTGGAGCTAGTTTAGTGATGATGAATTCCTTTCACTTTTGTTTGCCTGGGAAACTCTTTATCTCTCCTTCTATTCTGAATGATTACCTTCCTGGATAGAGTATTCTTGGCTGCAGATTTTTTTCTTTCAGAGGTTTGAATGTATCATGCCAAGTCTGCTGAAAAAATCAGCAGATAACTTCATGGGGTTTCCTTTGTATGTAACTGTTTTCTCTTGCTGTTTTTAAAATTCTTTTTATCACTACTTTTTGCCATTTTAATTACTATTAAGCTAGTAATTTTTGATTACTTGGATTGATTTTATTGGGGGCTCCCTGGGTCTCCTTGATCTGGATACTTGTTTCCTTCTGCAGATTCCAGAAGTTTTCAGCTATTATTTCATCGCATAAATCTTCTGCCCCCTTTTCTCTCTCTTTTCCTTCTGAGATCCCTATAACATAAGTGTTATTATGCTTGATGGTGTCTCTGAGTTCCTTTAATCTGTTCTCATTTTTTAAATTATTTTTTCCTCCCTTCTGTTCAGCTTGATTGTTTTCCATTACTTCTGATTTGTTCTTCTGCTAATTTGTTCTTCTGCTCCTGTAGTTTACTATTTATTCATCTAGGGTATTTTTGATTTCAATTATTAAAATCTTCACCTTTGATTAGTTCTTTTTATGTATTCTATTCATTTGTTGAGAGTCTCACTGAGATCTTCTAGCTTTTTCTCAAGTCCAGTGAGTATCTTTATGATCCTAACTTTAAATTCTCTATTAGGCACATTACTCATCTCTGTTTCATTTACCTCTCTTCTGTGGTTTTGTTCTGTTCTTCATTTTGGACATATTCCTCTGTCTCCTTATTTTGTCTAACTCTCTGTGTCTGTTTCTGTATGTTAGGGAAGTCAGCTATATCTCCTCCTCTTGAAAGTAGTGTCTGTATGAAGAAGAGGTCCTGCAGTGCCCTGCTGTGCAGTGTCCCCTGTTCACCAGAACCTGGCACTTCGAGGAGTGTCTCCTGTGCATATTGTATGTGCCCTACTATGGTGGCTGAGCTGCTTTTGCCTTTAATCCAATCATTTGCTATGGCTCTCTTTGCCTGTTGTGAACAGGGTTTGGTCCTTGTGGTGTTTGTGGACCAGTCTGGGGCCACCCTGGGCTTGAGTTGAGTCAGATCAGTCATTTGCCAGATGCAGTTACAGTGAACTGCAGGGCACTTTCCCTGTGTTGTCCCCAGAGAATCTTGCATACTGGCCACAGTTAGATTGGTGCCTGTGGTTATCTTACCCTCACTCTAGAGCAGGAGTCACTTCCGAGTGGTCTCTGTCAGGGCTGCTGGCATACTGTCAGTTTTGTGACACTGCTTTGGATAGGCTCCAGCCAAGGGCATACTGGAGGGGGCAAGTCTGTAGGAGAACATGGGGGGTGGGGATGTAGTGCAAGCAAAATCCATGTTGGTTGGCTGGAAAAACTCCTGCTTAGGCCAGCTGAGTTGGAGGGAGTGGATTTGCAGAAACATCTAGGGGTGGGGCACACTGTTAGCAAGCTAGGTGGAGAGTGTTGGTACCATGTGGTTCCAGCAGGTGTACCTATATCTAGGCTAGGGAGTAGGGGAGGGAGATGGCATCTGCCAGCTCCTTTGCTTTTGGAGAAATCTCCCCAAATCCCTGCCCTCCAGCACATGCTCTGAGATTAGAATATAAATATCCTTCTGGTATACCCCAGGCATTTTTCAAATTGCTGCTTCTATGCTGTTTCCACAGGCCTGTTTGTTGTACTCTCTTTCTAAGGGTGGAAACTCAGTTTTCTATTGCCCTCCTGGCCTCTCCAGGAGCTGAGCCTGCTGATTTTTAAAGTTCCATGTGTTAAGACCTTCTCATTATAAGAACTTAGTTAGGCCCATCTCCTTCAAAGCCAAATATTGTGGGAATTTATCTTCCCAGTGCTAGTCCCCTATGCCTGGAGTGCCTGGAGTCAGGGGTCTAGTCCTTTCTCCTGTCTGCACCCACCATGTCTCTCCCACGGACAGTCTCATGGGTCCCTTTGGCTCTCAACCAAGTCTCTTTCCTTCCTGCCCTCTTCAATGTGGACTCTTCTCTATATTAAACTGTGGAGAGAGAGTCTGTTCTGCCAGTCTTTGGGTCATTTTCTGGGTTATTTGCATTGATGTGAGTGTTATTCATGGGAGGAGGTGAGCTTAGCATCCCCCTACTCCACCATCTTCCCAGGAAGTTCCCACAGACTGCTTCTTATCATTCCTACTCCTCCCATGTAGAAGGCAGCATCATTCAGTGAGTGGGTTACTGCAATAGCTTTCTTTCTCATCTTCTTATCTTGGACTCCTTACTCCATTCTTAAAACAGCAGTTATAGTTAAATGTTTATTTTAAGTAAACTTTCATTGTATTATAACATGTATTTGTACATTTTCAAAAAAAATAAACACATTCATGTAACATGTCTAGAAAGAGATACTTATGTGAGATTCCTCCAGATTGTTCCCTGTGGCAGTAGTTTGTTCATCCTTACTGTAGAATAGGAATTCCATTCAATTTTATTATCAGTAGGTATGATTATTCTTTTCAGATTTTGTTCTGAGTAGTGCTGCTATGAACATTGTCGTACATGTTCTTGTTGCACACATATATTTATTTTTCACTGGTATATAATTACAAGTGAAATTGCTAAAATTGCTGGACCATAGTTCAATTTTAGTACATATTGCTGACCATTTTTAAAGTGGTTCTAGGAATTTACATTTCCACCCAAATGTGTGAAAGTTCAAAGACTGTTCTACCCTTTCTTGAAAACATTGAGTATCGTCAAAGTTTTTCATTTCAGCCATCAGTAGTTTTCATCTTTATTATTCTGTTTACATGTTATTAACCATGTCATATCTACTCTTATGATGTGCCTATTTAAATTGTTCTACTTTATTCCAATGGTTACTTTTATTGATTGATTGCACGTCAAAGATTTTATTTCAGTTAATAAATGAAGCAATAAGATGTTACAGCTGTTCAAAGGAGAGGCAAGGAAATGCTGAAATAAATTTACAAAAACTGGTCTATCCATAGGGCAAGAGTCAATTGTGTTTCGCTAAACTCAGCTAATTTGCGTTTCTGTGGACAAGAATTATTTGCATTGCTGTCTGTTTCCTACAGAGGTATGATAGAGTGCAGGCAAAAACAAAGGCATGCAGCCCGTGAAATCAGATGATTATTAGCAGCCCCTGAGTCCCATTGAAAGAATATCCAATAATCTCTCTTGTCATTCTAAAGCCTGAAATCTCTCCTTACAAAAGGATGAGCCTAGCACCCAAGAAGATGTGCAGACAAGGAAAATGGAGGGAGGTGGGGAGGGGGAAGAGAGGGGCACCAAGACTGAGGGGTCTGAGTGAGAATATGGTTTTGGACTTGGTAACATTTGAGGCATGATCAAGTTGAGGTCCAAGAGGTGATGCTGGTGTGATGGCTTTTCAGCTGGGGCTTTCAAAGCAAGCAGGATATGGATGTAACATATAAGAAATGGGGCAAGGAGCAGGGAGAAATACCAGCAGAGGCACAGAGGTGGGAAAGAACCGGGTTTGCATGGGGAGCAGTGGGGTCAAAGAGAAAGAACTCAAAGAAAAGTGTTTTCCTGTCCATTATTAATACAGAGGATGCAATGCCCTGTGCAGTCAAGCCTCAGGCTAGTTGCTTGGTGCACTAAGAGAGGACTCCCTGACAGTCACTGTGCCTTTCCCCAGTGGTAACTTTTAAAAATCTTTTTTGCCAATATCAAGCTCTCTCAATTTATGTAGCTTTATAACAAGTGTTAATTTCTAGAAGTGTAAGTCTTCAGTTTGCTCTTCATTCTCAAGACTGTCCTGGACTGAATTTCCATATGCATTTTAGAACTTATTTGTCAATGTATACACACAGACACACACAGACACACAGGCACACACAAACACACACAGACATACAGACACACACAGACACACACATACAGACACACAGGCACACACAGACACAGACACACACACACACACACACAGACATCCTTGATGGTATTTTGAGTGGGATTTTGGTAAATATAACTGACCCTTGAACAATGCAGAGGTTAGGAGCGCCCACCCCTTGCTTAGTTGAAAATCTGCATATAACGTTTGACTTCCCCTAAAAATCTGCATGCAACTTCTGACTACTAGTAGTCTACTGTTGACTGGAAGCCTTACCAATAACTTAGTCCATTAACATATATTTTTTATTCTTACAATTAAGTAAGGTAGACAGTACTGTATCAAAAAAATCCATGTCTAAGTGTACCCACATGTTGTTCAAAGGTCAACTATGTTCCATGTACATTTGAAAAAAATATGTATTTCTAGAAGTATGTACAGCTAGGTCAATTTGGTTAATCCTATTCAAATCTTCTGTAGCTGCTTGTTTTATTAGGTATTGTCAGGTACTATCAAATATGATGGTAGTTTTTTGTATTTTTCCTTATAATTTTGTTAGTCTTGTTTCAGTTGTTTTAAGACCATGCTGTTAGGTGTATACAAACTTGGGATTTTATACCGCTCTATTGAATTGACTCTTAAGATTATAAAATGTCCCTTTTGATCTCCAGTAATACTCTTTGCCTTAAAGTCTTTTTCTGATATTTTATAGGCTTTTTGGGGAGTCAGTATATACATGGTATATATTTTCAAATCTTTACACTTATCATTTCTGGGATTTTCTATTTAAAGTATATCTCTTATAAGCAAAATATATATTTTTCTTTTTAAAAAAATTTTCATGTTTATTTTAGAGAAAGAGAGAGAGAGAGAGAGAGAGAGAGAGAGAGAGAGAGATAATGAACAGGGGGAGGGCAGAGAGAGAGAGGGAGACATAGAATCTGAAGCAGGCTCCAGGCTCTGAACTGTCAGCATAGAACTGGACTCAGGGCTTGAACCCACAAAATACTAGATTACGACCTGACTGTAAGTTGGCTGTTTAACCAACTGAGCCACCCAGGTGCCACTTTTTCTTACACTTGTCTGACAATTACACACTTTTCTTGTGGGTATCTCCTCCATTTGAATTTTATGTAATTTCTGTTCTTTGGGCGTAAGCCTACTACTTACTGTTTGTTTTTGTTATTTTCTCCTTTGTGTCTCATTTTATTTTATTTATTTAAAAATTTTTTTAACATTTATTCATTTTTGAGAGACACAGAGACAGAGCGCGAGCAGGGGTGGGGCAAAGAGAGAGAGAGAAGGAGACTCAGAATCTGAAGCAGGCTCCAGGCTCCGAGCCGTCAGCACAGAGCCGAAGCAGGGCTCAAACTCACAAGGTGTGAGATCATGACCTGAGCCAAAGTCAGACGCTTAACCAACTGAGCCACCCAGGCACCCCCTTTTGTCTCATTTTAAATAGAGTATGTTTTAAAAAAAAATTATGTCAATCCCCTCTCCTCTCTTGAGCTTGTTAATCATATAATCTTTTACTTTAAGAAAATATATAATTTATTGTCCGATTGACTACATACAACACCCAGTGCTCATCCCAACAAGTGCCCTCCTCAGTGCCCATCACCCATTTTCCCCTCTATACACCCCCATATTTTACATTTTAAATAATTTTCTTAGAGCTGCATTGTTCAGTACAGTAAGTACTAGCCACATGTGGCAATTTAAAATGAAAAATGTTAAAAATTCATATCCTCCATCGCACTTGCCCCATTGCTCAATGTCACATGTGGCTAATGGCTGTCGTACAGGACAGCACAGATTATGAAACATGTCTATTATTGCAGCAAGTTTATTCAGTAGTGCTGCAGTAGGGATTTCAGCATGCATTCTAGACTCATTACAGTTTACCTTAAATTAGCACTATTTCTACTTCCTGGATAATGCAAGAACCTACCAAACTTTAACTCTCTTTAGCCCTTTCCTGCCTTTGAGGATGTTATTTCATAAAATTGAATCATTTCAATATTTTATCCCTATGTGGCATTGTTAATATAGTTTTAAACAATGTTTATTTCGAGTTTCTCGAATATCTCTGTGGTGTTCTTTATTCCTTCCTACACGATTGTGTTTCTTTCTAGGATAGCATCTTTTCTACCTGAAGAATGCCCATTAGCATTTCTTTTATTTCAGGACTGCTGGTAGTGACTATTTTTAGTTTATTTTTTTAGAAATGTTTTTATTTATTTTGAGAGAGAGACAGACAGAGACAGAGACAGAGAGGAGAGATAGAGGGTGAGAGAGAATCACAAACAGGCTCCATGCTATCAGTACAGAGCCTGATGTGGGGCTCAATCCCACGAACCAGGAGATCATGACCTGAGCTGAAACCAAGAGTCGGATGCCTAACTGACTGAGCCACCCAGGTGCCCCCGTTTTTAGTTTATTTTTGACTGAAAATATCTTTATGTTGTTTTTTTCTGAGTGTTGGTGAAGTATTAATTCTAATTTGGCAATTTCTTTATTATAACACTTAATGATATTGCTATACTGTCTTCTGGTTTCCACTTTTTTCTATTGAAAATTGGTTGTCACTATTGTTGTTTTTAAAAACTCTGTTTTTATAGTCTCCCCCCTTCCCTTCTCTTCAATTTTCAGCACTTTTCAGCACTTCAAGGGGGTACTATAATACCCCTTGGTGACATTTTTTGTAGATATTTTTCTTGGAGTTGCAGATACCTCAAATCTCTGGCGTGGTGTCCATTTTCACAATCGGGAAAATTCTCAGCCATATTTTTTTCAAATATAGCTTTGTTGCATTCTCTTCTTTTTCTTCCGTTGTGACTTCCATTAAATATAGTCGTATTTCCTATTCCCCATATATGTTTTCTTCTCTTCTCTAAATTTCTGTCCTCTTTTCTTTCTGTGCTTCATTCTATGTATTTTCTACTGATATATCTCTAACATGGCTAATATGTTATTAAGTACATTCATGGAAATTTTACTATTAATCTTTTTCTTTCAGTTTTATAATTTCAACTTAATACTCGGTCTAAGGCCTCAAAGTGGGAAGCAATTCATAAAGGGGGGAAGGAGTTAGTGTGCCTAACAGAATTGCATTTTCTGCCATTTTTTTTCCCGTTGAAGATAATAATCTCTATGTCTGTTGAAATGTGTTAACTAATATATTGAAATGTTGCTTGATGCTACGTGAGGGAGACATTAAAATAGCAGTGAGTATTTTTAATCTACTCTCAGTCTTCTAACGTTCAACACTGGGAGCTGTATCACTACAGGCAATTATAAAAACTGCTTCTAACTGCCCAATTCTAAAGACATGACTGTCATTTCTGCTACTTTGCCCGGACAAAATGACCCCAATTCAGAATATTCTGATGTTCTCGTGACATTGCCAAGATTAGAGCTTTTTTTTTTTAAGCGTCAGATTTATTAAGGTATAATTTACATATAGTACAATTCACTCATTTTAGTGTCCAGTCCTATGAGTTTTGATAAACGCATATCATTGTGTAACTGTCACTAAAATCAAGATACAGAACTGGCTCCACCACACCAAAAAATTCCTTGTGCTTATTTACAGTCAACTTTTGCTCCCACTTCCGGCTGCCAGGAAACATTGATGTATGTTTTTGTTTTGTTTTTGGTCCCTATGGTTTTGTCTTTTAGAATAGTACCATACATTATATAGCCTTTTGAGTCTGGCTTCTTTCATTTAGCATAATGCACATGACATTTATCTGTATTGCTGAGGTATCAGTAGTTTGTTCCTTTTAGCCTAGAGTTTAATGACATAATCAGCAACTATCTCTTATTCAAACTCTTTTAAAATTTTTAAAAATATTTTTATTTATTTTTGAGACAGAGAGAGACGGAGCATGAGCAGAGGAGGGGCAGAGAGAGAGAGGGAGACAAAGAATCCGAAGCAGGCTCCAGGCTCTGAGCTGTCAGCCCAGAGCCCGACGTGGGGCTCGAACCCACGGACTGTGAGATCATGACCTGAGCCGAAGTCGGATGCTCAACCGACTGAGTCATCCAGGCGCCCCTTATTCAAACTCTTTTATTTTTTTTTAAATTTTTTTAACGTTTCTATTTATTTTTGAGACAGAGAGAGACAGAGCATGAACAGGGGAGGGGCAGAGAGAGAGGGAGACACAGAATCTGAAGCAGGCTCCAGGCTCTGAGCCATCAGCCCAGAGCCTGACGCGGGGTTCGAGCTCACGGACCGCGAGATCGTGACCTGAGTTAGTCGGACGCTCAACCGACTGAGCCACCCAGGCGCCCCTCAAACTCTTTTAAAGCTGATTTTTAAGTTGGGAGTATATAAATACCTACTTTCAATCCCTGAGCATAACATCTGTCTGTTCCAGTGGAAATTCACAAGGAGAATAAAAATTTAGGAAAAACAAAAAACTAAACTAATGAAGCAAACCAAATTTGAAGAATCTAAATATGTACATTCTATACTTTTTTAAGTTAAAAATAATGCCTTTATAGGTTTAGACTGGTGAATATACGGTCTATAAAAAGCATCTAAGTCTACCAGCAATGGTTGTATTCTTTACATGCGTTCAGGAAAAGTTTAGGTTAGATGATTGAAAATTAAACACTTATCAGAGTAATTGTTGCTCTAATAAATATCAAAGGAATTGATTATTCACCATTCTTTACAAAGTATTGCCCTCATTTTATTCCTCAATCCCATGTTATCTGGTAATAAGTATATATAATCTCAGTCATATGATAATATTTTATTAAGCTTAAATATGACCTTACCTTTTAATGTAACAAATAGACAGTAGAATTTCAGCTGTAATACTACATGCATGTATCTTTTTTCCAATTGTTTTATTTTTATTGATCTCATCACATCAAGTATGTGATACTAAACTATATTTCATTTTTACTAAGTGTAGTGGGGTTATCCAAATGCACTAGCCAGACTGTTTTTGAACTAAAAAGATGCATTGTCTTATGCTAATGGAATTTTAGAAATTTTTTATGCTTTCTGTGTTGTGGAATTAGTTATAGGATTATAAAGCTTTTTTTCCTCCTCAGAAGCAAGATCTTATCATTCAAGTGAAGAACTCAAAGAGCTCAAGTAGAGAAAGATAGGATATTTTAAAAGGAAATCTATAGATAAGAATTTTTCTACCATGATGAGATAGACCAAAAAACAAACCCCTTTGAATGGTCCCATCCCACCGTAGTATCAAACCATTTTGCAAAAGCATCTTTCCCTTTTTGTGCCCATGCTGACAAGCCTTGTGTATTTTATTTGTATGCAAGTGAATGGCAGTTTATTGTGTCCCAGAGGACTGGGTATTAATGATCATTTGCTTCCTGCTGTGGGGCCTGTCATAATTTTGTAGGCAGAAGAGTGACAGAAGTAACGGCCAATCAGTATGCTAATACTGCCCGAGAATGGGTAGTTAGTCCATTTTAACCAAGGTTTTTTGTTTTGTTTTGTTTTGTTTTGTTTTGTTTTGTGTGTGTTTTTTTTTTCCGCCAGATCTTTAGGTAATTTTCATTAAAAAATACCATTTTTTGATAGCATTGCAAATTGCTACATGGAGCCAGTTGAAGAAACCATATATTTCTTTTGTGTGGCAGTCAGACTTCTATCTCAGCAGGTGTCTTCTAGGAAAAAAAGAAAGACTTCTAATGTGAAAGCCCATTTTGGTCAGCAAGAATCAATCACTAAAACATTCAGCAATTTTTTTTTATATCAATATCTTAACATGAAGAATTCTACACAGCATACAAAAATTAAATCTAGTCCCTGACAAGTAAATAGAAGGCAGAATCTTTTTAAAAAATTAGTAGAAAGCCAAATGTGAAAAATCCTGCGGATTTATACAGTGTGATGTCATTCATTTTTGTCTTTATTGTTCTATTTGCTTCTTCAGTTTTCATGACGTATCTTTTTTAAGGGAAAAGATGTGCCTAAAAATGATAGCTTTCAATGATGGTATATAAATATTCAAATATTTTATTAGCCATTTTATAACATACGACCTATAGTGAATGTGCTCTTGACTCGGAAAAACAAGAGTTTCTTAGAGTGATGTCTGAGTGTTGACGCAGCACATGAACACATGATTACAGAGGGGATTAGTGGATTAAGGTATAGACAGTTGGTGGCCTTAAGGCTACAGATAAAAGGAGCTTCACTTTCTCTCCATGAAATCACATTTTATTCTTACCCACACACAAACAACGCCAGCTATGTAAACTAATAAACAGGATGATTTTGAGAACACTATTTTCACTTAAATATGTTCATCATAGAAAACAAAACAATAATAAAAACAATAACAATTTCACATATACATATATCTGCATGAGATACAAGGTAATATCACTTAACATCACAAATATGGTTGAGAAGCTCTGATTTACCCCTGGGGCTGAGAAAGAGTTCTTTTCTATATATTAAGGTTTGAGCTTAGTTATTTCAAAATACAAACTGGTTAAACTATAGTGATGATCAATGCTATTGCCAGAAAAAAAATTTAATATATTTTAATAAAAATTAAGTAGATATTATATCAAATGCAATTTTACTTTTTGGAAAACAGAGAAACCTTGTTTGCTGCCTGCTGGCTTTTTTATATATGCAAATCTTTATACATTACCGAACAACCTAGCTGCCTTCTACAGTCCCATAAACGTTTTGTTGTTTTATGAGATGTTTGTAATAAATGTGATTGATGATTTTTTTCACAATTGCCTATTAGAAGTACACTATTTTGTGATTAAATACTTAGAGATAACTCAATTCCAAGTCATGAGATTACAGGCTATGAATTGATATGGATGCCAAAATACATGCTTAATCTACTATTTAAATTTACTTATATATTTATTTTAGATAGTATTTTTCCTAGTTTACAGAGATTTTGCATTTCAATCAATTGCAAACCTATCTAAAAATACTGCTAGTGTGGCTTGGGGCAGAGAAATAGCTTTAAGCTGCACACACATATAGTCACAAGGGTGAATAGCTATAATTATATTGGAGTGCATCCAAGAAATCAGCTATTCTGTTTACACTTACAGCCTCTTCAAATTTATGTGCACCTCCAAGCAAACGTACTGTAAATTGATTTTAATACCAAAAATTGTTGACCTTGGTATTGCAGTTTGACTATTTTTCATGTTGCTGTTATCTTTCAAATATCTGAAATTTAAATAAACATTGATAATAATTTGCTATAATTTCAAACTATAGCTTTCCTCTTTAAGATTTAAAGAGCCCATTGGCTTAATGTAGTAAATGTCAACTCATGGAAATATAAAAATGAAGTCTTATACTAAAGTCATTTAAAATTGGAATGGTCTACTGCAGGCTACAATTAGAATAAACTCTTGAGGTATCTTTTGAGTTAGTCTGGAAACAGAGTTGGGCTCATGTCCAAGCTTCCACTCTAGGTTGAACTTAGAATGAATAAAGACGAATTTTGGACTATTCTTGTTTTAGGTGATGGAGAAAGAAATGTCATAATTATCCAAGTATTTGCTGAAGTCTAATTTTACCATTTAGGCTTATGAGGTATTTCAAAATTTTTTCTCCCTTTAATTTACTTTGAAACAGAGACATTATTCTGGACTATGGTTAAACCCAACAGCAATTTCTGGATTTTCCTTTGGGTTACACTCTTTTAAAAAAATTTTTTTTTTAACATTTATTTATTTTTGAGAGACAGAGAGAGACAGAGCATGAGCTGGGGAGAGGCAGGGAGAGGGAGACACAGAATCCAAAGAGGGCTCCAGGCTCTGAGCTGTCAGCACAGAGCCAGACGCGGGGCTCAAACTCATGAATTGTGAGATCATGACCTGAGCCAAAGTCGGTAGCTTAAGTGACTGAGTCACTCAGGCCCCCCTGGGTTACACTCTTTTGAATTTCATACACTTGGCATAATAAAGCAGGCCTAAAAATGTCTTCCGTCATAGATTTGTGATCCAACGTAGAAACCAAATTGGAAGGGTAAGGAAAGGAGGCATGGGGCAAGAAACAAGCCAGATGATGGTCTTTGCAGCAAGACTTCTGTGGCTGATCACGATTCATCTTCCTTTAACAAGCATTGCCACTGGGTTTGGACTCCATAGCCATAGATAGGAATAATTTTTTTCCAGTCGTGTTGAGATATAATTGACATATAACATAGAGTAAGTTTAAGGTATACAATGTCATCTCTTGATACACATATATATTGCGAAATGTTTACCAGCATAAGGTTAGCTAACGCATCCTTTGCCTCACATAATTACCATTTTGTTATTGTCGTTGTTATGGTAAGAATATTAAATCTTTATTCTCATAGCAACTTTCACATATACAATTCAGTATGGCAGTAATAAATTTTATTTCCCCATATACTCAGCTGCCTTGCATAAATCTTCTTTTAAGTTACTAAGCAGGCATGTCAGCAACAACAGCAGATATCTGCAAAGGGTTTTATGTTAAATACCATTTCTTTTTAAGAAACAGAAGATCATGTCCTTTGTTTCTATATTTACTACGAGGATGCCCTTATACGTTGTCATGGAAGAAGAGCTATTAGTCAGTTAATATGTCCTTTGCTCACCAGAATCATTTTTTTAAGATAATGTAATGCTAAGGGCATAAACTCTGCTTGGATTTGAAGCCTGTTCAGCCATTAACTAGCTGGGTGACTACAACAAGTTACTTAACCTCTCAGGCATCCGTATCCCCATTTACCATCCAGTAGAATAGTAGAATCTACGTTATAGGATTATTTTGAAGATTAAAGTAGCAATGCATATCTAGAATTTAAAGCAATATCTTTCACATAGTATATGCTATGTAAACATTTGCTATTAATAGTACTATAATTCATTTATTCAGGCACTCATTTATTCACTGAATCTATCCAACTTTCTACTGTATTATTAATTCATTCTGGCACTAAGCTAAGAGGATTTTGCGAAATATATACAGGATGATAAATGTCATTGAAGAGTCAGTTGTCAGGTAGAATTAATACAGGTGCCAATCTGTTACACATGATTAAATGTGGTAGGTACTTATACAATATTGTGAATGTCTAGGGGAATAAAAACAAACTACAAAATGTTATGTCATAATATCAGGCTCTGTGCTAGGCACTTGACACACATTATCTCATTGATCCAGGTCCTAGATGGCATGAAAAAGATTTCATGCAGTAAGTGATGATTAGTAGTTCAAAAAGAACTGTTTGGATTTGAATTTAAAGAGAAGGGAGAAAATCATTCCATTTGGAGAAGCGTGGGTACCGTAGCACATAGGCGGGGACAGTAAAAGACCAAACAGCTCTGTTTGGTGAGAACAGAATTTGCAAGGAAAGGAATAGATGCTGAGCCATCACCCAGGGGGTTATAGAATAATGTAAAAGAGGCATACTAATGTATAAGCAGTGTAAATTGGATTAACTTAATAGAAAATGGGACAGTGAATATCTAAAATACAATGATATAGATATTTTTATGTAATATGTTTGATTACAAATATTTTCTGCTGAACTAGGTATCGGGAAGGCAGTTAATAACTTTATCTTTTTTTAAAATTAATTTTTAAAATATTTATTTATTTTTTTGAAAGATAGATTGACAGAGCACGAGTGGGGGGTGGAGGGGAGGCAGACAGAGAGGGAGACACAGAACCCAAAGCAGCTCCAGGCTCCAAACTATCAGATCAGAGCCCAATGTGGGGCTCGAACCCATGAACCCTGAGATCATGTCCTGAGCCGAAGTTGGTTGCTCAACTGACAGAGCCACCCAGGTACCCCTCATTTTTATAAAAGACTGATTTATAAATTTTTAAATTATTTTTATTATTAAAATTGAAAAAAATGTTTACTTTTATTTTTGAGAGCGAGAGCATCAGCAGGGGAGAGGCAGGGAGAGAAGGGAACATAGAAGCCAAAGCAGGTTCTGTGCTGACAGTAGCCAGCCTAATGTGGGACTTGAACTCTTGAACCATGAGATCATGACCTGAGCCAAAGGTGACCACTCAACTGACTGAGCCACCCAGGTGCCCCTAAAAGTTTGATTTTTTAAAAAAGTTTTTGTTTGGTTCTTGTTGGAAACAATTCTCCATGAATATTTCATATATCTACTTTGTCTGAGCAAAGACATTTATAGCTAATTTAAGAATATTTGAACAAGGAAATATTTCAGGATAGTAAAGGTTAGAGACAGCTAGCTTCCTAGACATGGTCCAAGGTAGTAAAGATAGAGACATCTCCCCATCTCCGGGAAATACATGCTTATAATCCAGAGTGAATTTAGGATTCTTCTTTCTCCAGTTGGGGGGTGGGGGAAGTTGGGAAAATCATTAGCAGCCCTATATACCATCGATTTCTTAATTTTAGGCATCCTCTCCTGTAATGTGCAAGTACCATCTGGCCCCTAATACATTGTGTTCTGGAGATTGGGGTTTGGGAAATAGACACAAAATATTGCTCTGGCTGCTGCTTTTGCTTTTAGTAGTAAACTGTTTTTGTCTCTGACCCATAGCTTTTATGTTTTCCGTATACAAAATATGTTAGTTTGTCATACACACACACACACGCATATAATTAGATATATATAAACAGAAGGCTAATAGCCATGAAAACAAGAAATGAAAAACAACCCATTTTGCCTGTTGCATATAAATACATCTAAAAAAACTTATACACACACAAACATATATATGGTACATTATGTAAGCATATATTAGTTTCAGGAATGCAAGGTGTTCCAATATTAAGAAATATATTAAAAAAAAAGAAAAATTGTAAATTATCAAAACTTACCAGGGGAGAAAATAAAACTTACTTAGAGAAATTACCTACGAAAATCTTGGAAAAGCAATTAAAGATTCTCAATTAAAAAAATTAAAGTTACCAAGACCATCTTGTATCAGATATGATGGAACTATTCCCAATTCATTTAATAAAGCCATTATTACCTTTATACAGACTGATAACTTGAGTAGCTAGTAAGAAAACACAACGATCACAAAATCTATAGACCAATCTCATTAATGTAGACACAAAAATTCTGAATAAACTTCTGGGAAATCAAGACTAAGTATGATAAAACATACTAAGTATGATAAACCATATTCATTGCACACAGTAGTATTTATATCAGGGAATTAAAAAAATCATTAAGTATTACTCAGCCATCAAAAGGAATGAAATCTTGCCATTTGCAACAATGTAGATGGGGGTAGAAAGTACTATGCTAAGTGAAATAAGTTAGAGAAAGGCAAATGCCATATTATTTCACTCATATGTGGAATTTAAGAAACAAAACCAAGGAGCAAAGAGAGAGAGAGAGAGAGAGAGAGAGAGAGAGAGACAAACCAATAAACAGACTCTTAACTGTAGAGAACAAAATGATGGTTACTGGAGGGGAGGTGGGCAAGGTGGGGGTTGCAGAATGGGTTAAATAGGTCATGGGGATTAGGGAGGGCACTTCTTGTGATGATCCAGGAGTTGTATATAAGTGATGAATCACTAAATTCTTCCCCTGAAACTAATGTTACACTATACGTTAACTAAGTAGAATTTAAATAAAAACTTGGAAAAATATAAATGCATGCGTAGAAGCATCAAAAGAAAAAAATTTAAGTATCACAAAATCTTTCAACCTTATTTGTAATATCATTCAGTCAGTGGAGGAAAACCATATGATCATTATTGATATGTGCTAAAAAAACATTTGATAAACTCAGAGGCCATTCCAAATTAAAATTGTTCCTAAAAAAGGCAAAAGAAGCCAACTCCTGAAATATCATAGAGAATGCTAAAGTCCCCAACGAGCATCATTGTAAATAGTAGAACATTAAAGCTGTTTCTATTAAAACCAGGAACAACATACAAATGGCTGCTTTCTCCCTTATTATTCAATATTGTTTAGACGTGTTAGTAAATACAGGGCAATAGGAAAATAACATAACCATTGTAAATGTTGGGTCTAGAAATAAATACCAGTATACATGGATCCTTTACATATAATAAAATAGATATTGGTGAGATACAGATGATTTATTCACTAAATTGCAGTCATACAACTGATGATCCATCTGGGATGAAAAACAAAGCTAGGTAGATTCAAATGTAAATACGAAAATAAAATAAATATTTTAGAAAAAATTTAGAAGACATCAAACAGGAACATGAAATGATTCTCTCTCTGGGTAGCAAAAAAAAATGTAAATTACAGTAATAAAGTCATATCACTTTATGCACTTCATATTGGGAAAATTAAATCAAGATAACACCTGCTGCTCACAGGGATGTAGTATTCTCACACCTTGCTGATAGAAACGTGAATTGTTGCAGCTCTCTTGAAAAATAAACAGATCTTTGTACTAAGCAATAGGACTCCCGGGACTGTATACCAAATAAATTAAAGTACAACTGTAAAAGTATTTTTTTTCTTATAAGCGTGTCTATTGTAACAGTTTTCCTGGTAAAAAGTAGAAAAAAGTGACTGGTCATGAAGGCGATGGAGAATGGCTGACTGCATGTTACTATAGTAACGGGATGCTATTCATGCTATGGGGTATCTACCATCCACGTTATTACATAGCATTAAAAGAAGGAGGTAATTTCCGTATTTTTTTAAAAAAAATTTTTTTTAACGTTTATTTTTTTTTTGAGACAGAGAAAGACAGAGCATGAACGGGGGAGGGGCAGAGAGAGAGGGAGACACAGAATCGGAAGCAGGCTCCAGGCTCTGAGCCATCAGCCCAGAGCCCGACGCGGGGCTCGAACCCACGGGCCGCAAGATCGTGACCTGAGCTGAAGTCAGACGCTCAACCGACTGAGCCACCCAGGCGCCCCGGTAATTTCCATATTAAATGAGGAAAATATCAAATTGGGCAGTGGAAAAAGTGTGATCCTATTTTTATAACGTAAATGACAAAAATGTATGTTATAAGTATACATATGCATCTATCTCTTGTCTATCATCTATCTCTCTCATGTACTATGTAACTGATTTTCATTACACAAACACCACATAAGGTATGAAAAGCTACGCAGTAGGTTTTTAAACCTGGTTACCTAGACTCTCATAGTCTTGAAAAATGATGTATAAGAGGAGAGGGTAAAGTAAGAATGAGAATAAGAATAAGGGGACTTGATATATATGGTGCTTAAAAAGATACATGAATCACTCATTACAATGTTAATAATGATTATCTTACAGTAGTGGGTATTCAAATGATTTTTACTCTTTAAATCGTTTCAGATTTTTTATGCGGATATGTTTTTTCATAATCAGGGGGAACTCAGCAATGTTATTTATGTGGGAAGGGAAGCACAACAAGACTTGGCAAAAAAATCCTCTTTGAGAAATGTTTGACTAAAAACTTAATTTTAGGATGGAGACCTAAAACTGAAAGCCTGCGGAACCGGGAGTAACCCTCCCCAAACAATGACTGAAGGAAAAGTGGCAAGGTCCAAAGACTTACCAGACAAGTAGCTCGGTATTTCCAGTAGAAAGACGTAAGATTATCAGACATTGTCATTAAGCACAGCTAAACTTCCCATGTACGTCATTCTGCAGTGAAAGAATATGCTGCTTATGTTCACATGTGCCTGCCATTCAGTGGGAGTTGTCTTTCTCCTCATTATTTCTCTCTGGTGGTTTAATAGTAGTTAACTGTCTTGTGGTCTAGACCAAAGTGAAACAGAAAAAAAAAATCCTGTTTCTTAGATCATAGAGCAGAAATTCATATCCTGATGTGATGAAATCACAAAGATAAATAGTATATTTGGGTCTGCTAGCTGTGCAGAGTTTCCAGTAACGCTTTTACCTCCAAATTCATCTTCCACACTATAACATATTCCTTCCTTCCTTCTTTTTTCTTGTTTGTTCTTCAGCTAAACGTTGGAGAAGACTGATCAGTTTCATTAATTAAATCTTCGGTCCAGATTTCTCCTTTGAGTTCCGTAAGTCTTTATCCAAAATTTCACATGGCATCTATTCTTGAATATTCCAATACACCAAAAGCCCAAACAATGACCTGCCAGTCCATGACCCACTCCCAAATTTTGGCTTTTTCTAGGATTCCCAGTTTCAGTAAGTAGTATCACCAATTGAACAAGCTGGAAAGCTAGGAGTTATCCTTGACACGATTTTTGTCACCCTCCCGCACATTCAACTCCTCAGCAGTTTTCTTGGTTTCTTCACTTAAACATCTCTAAAATTAATCCATTTCTACTTCATCTGCACTTTCGGCACAGCATGCTTATCGACATTATGACAACCTCTTGCCTGAACTATTGAAACAGCCACCTAGCTGGTTTCCCCTTCAGTTTGGTATACCTCCAAGGTGACTTCCACTCTACAACTTGAACAATTCTCTAAAAAGAATAACCTCTGCATAACATGTTTCAGTGATTTTCACTTATACATAGAATAAAGATCAAAATGCTTCAGTGGCCAGTGGGACTCTGCATATATTGGCCTTCAACTCTCTCCCTGCTCTCAGCTTTTGATACTCTCTGCCCCCCACTCTCGGCATTTCAGACACAGGCTTCTGTTTCTTCTTCAGATGTACTTTCCTGCCTCTGCTTCAAGACCTCTTCCCATTCCATTTCCTTCTTTCCTGGGAACACCTCCTAACCCCTTCCTCAATCCAAATTCCGTTCACATTTCAGATCTCAGGTGAGATGAGACTTCTCTGTGCTTGCACTTTTCATAGTTCATATCCCTGTCTAGAATGATGATTACTTGGCTAATATTTTCCTCCTCATTCTAGCAGCTATAAGTTCTATGAAGGTAGAGTCTTTGTCCCTTTTAAACCACTCTGTCCTTTGTACGTCACGCAGGACCCAACAAAAAGGCAGTGCTCAGTACATCTGCTGCACAAATAATTTGGCTGCGGTCTAAATGTGACATCCTGTAATTGTCTTCTGTTTACCATCTTGGGTACTCAATCCTAGGCCTATTCATCTTCGTAATTTTATTGTCCCCCCCCCCCCCCCCCCGCCACCAGTATTTATACTATGGTCTTTGATTATACATTCTCTGTTTTGTGGTTGTATGATTTTGTGACTTTTTGGGACTCTAAATAGAAGATTTTCTTTTAGATAAACATGCATTATATTTATGTTTTCCATAAATGCATTTTGTATATAACCTCTATCCTAAAATAGATATGAAAGTTAAGAAAATGTGATATCATACATAGGAACCATGAAATAAATAGGAAATGATATTGAAAGAATATGTGCAGTTGAATAGAAGCCATCTTTGTTGGCTTGAAGTTTCTGGGGGAAGTTTTGTATATTCGCTATGGCTGCATACTTTATAAAACCTAGGATGGGGGCGCCTGGGTGGCTCAGTCGGTTGAGTGTCCAACTTCAGCTCAGGTCATGATCTCATGGTCCATGAGTTTGAGCCCTGCATCGGGCTCTGGGCTGACAGCTGGGAGCCTGGAGCCTGCTTCCGATTCTGTGTCTCCCTCTCTCTCTGCCCCTCCCCCGTTCATGCTCTGTCTCTCTCTGTCTCAAAAATAAATAAACATTAAAAAAAAATATAAAACCTAGGATGGGGGCTTACACTTAGTGGGAAATTGGTCACACATAATGAATTGAATGTGCCATCTTAAGAAACCCTTGCAAAAAATTAGCATTTGCTACACAAACATTATATGTTGAGCTAATTATTTTTGTCTCCTTTTAAATCAATAAATGAATGAAATCAGATAAGGAGGACCCTTATATATGAAGACTATAAATAACACATTTCTATAGCATTACATATTTTTTCAAGATTAATTTCAATGTGAAAAAAATGTGTTCCTAAAAAAAATAAGTCAATTTAGACTTAACATATTAACTGGGGAAGACATCAGATCAAATTTACTAGGTCCATTAAGCTTAGGGAATTAAATTTCAGAAATCTGTATTTCTTATTAATAGATTCCAAGAGTAATATTTAGCAGGCTGTCAGATATGTGCTTATTTATTATGTAAATTGACATTAGAGATTAGAACAAGCAACTAGTTTAAATAGTTCCTTTTTTTGCAGACTCACCAAGTGTTTATAATCTAAATTTTTTTAAATGTTTATTTATTTTTGAGAGAGAGAGATAGAGTGTGAGCAGGGGAGGTGCAGAGAGAGAAGGAGACACAGAATCTGAAGCAGGCTCCAGGCTCTGAGCTGTCAGCACAGAGCCCAATGCGGGGCTCGAACTCATGGACCGTGAGATCATGACCTGAGCTGAAGTTGGACACTCAACCGACTGAGCCACCCAGGCGCCCCTGTAATCTAAAATTTTAATAAAGTAGTGCACTACTGAACATGAGTCCTCTCTAGCTTCAACTATACAAAAATCTCAGACTGTCACTGAGTTAGCCTATTACCATTCTTGATTCATCCGCTGTGTCTTGATTGGGGGGATTGCTACTAGATGGTATTACTTACAATGAAGGTACAAATATTTATATCATATTGGTTTCTCGCATAAGAACGCACAGTGAGTTTTTCTTTTCCCTAGATTTTGTCACATATGCAATGAATGCAGAGGAAATTACGCTTATTAGTATATTTTCTAGGAGTATCTTAAAAATTTTTTTTTTTACATTTATTTATTATTGGGAGAGAGAGAGCAAGCAGAGGAGGGGCAGAGAGAGAGGGAGACACAGAATCTGTAGTAGACTCCAAGCTGTGAGCTGTCAGCACAGAGCCTGACGCAGGGCTCAAACCCACGAACCGTGAGATCATGACCTGAGCTGAAGTTGGATGAGATCATGACCTGAGCTGAAGTTGGATGCTTAACCAACTGAGCCCCCCAGGAGCCCCTTTTCCAGGAGTATCTTGATGCATATTAAAGTAACTCTCAGATTACGAGTAATTAAAATAGCATGCAGATGGAAATTTTATTTATCTTTAAAAATAAAGAGACATTAGGTAATAAAGTTACAAAGGCTCTCCTGTCTGTCATAATAACCAGAGAGCACAGGTAGATAATAGGATTCAATCACAACACACAGATTATTAGCCCTCGCTCTTTCAGCTCTCACTTCCTTTTTAGGAAGCCAGGGTCTATATTGTGAAATGATGAGTGTGGAGTGCTTTTCTGTCTTCATAAGAAGCAGTTTGACATTATCTCCCTTTCATTCATTCTCTCTATCCATCTTTGGTTACTCATTGCCTCTATGTAAAATAATAAGAATTTACTACATACCAAATATAGACATCTCTTCATTTACATGCTTGAGTCAATGCATTTCAAACAACAATCACTCTGAAGACAATATAATTTTAAAAACAGTAACAGATTTCATAAAAATCTGGCCAATCACGCTATGTAATTTGGGGCCGTTAAATGCAATTGCAGCTCAAAATAGCAAACAAAATGTTTAGTCATTAGTGTTTTCAAGCATATCCATTCTCATCCAAGATGTTGTGGTTTCAGAGAGAATCTAATTATTATTTTTTTGTTATTCACTATTTGGGTGAAAACGATGAACATGGTGGATGTGAATTCGTGTACAAAGTTTAGAAATGAAATACATATGGAATGAAATACGACAAACCCTCTTGGTGTTTAATTCAGCTAAATGGTAAGACTTTGCCTTTTCTTGAAATCATTGTTTAGAAATGACTCTTCCCTATGGCATGAGAATAAATATTGTCAGACTTTAAAAACAAAGACTGAGACTCAGTGGAGAATGTTCAATTCAGTAGATGTGTATGTTGTCAATGGACAATCATATCTCTTCTTGCTGCTTTGATAGATGCCCAAGATTGCCATGAGGTTGACTATTCCTAACCTTTGCTGGTACCAAGTAGTGTGTGCGTGTGTGTGCGCGTGTGTAGGGAATGGTTTTAAAAGTTTGGGAATGTATACTTTGTGAATTCTATGTAATAAATCATCTTATTTTGCTCAGTGGAAATTTTACGTAGTAAGAAAAAATCAGAATTAATTTTTTTTTAACGTTTATTTATTTTTGAGACAGAGAGAGACAGCGCGTGAACACGGGAGGGGCAGAGAGAGAGGGGGGCAGAGAGAGAGGGAGACACACAATCTGAAACAGGCTCCAGGCTCTGAGCTGTCAGCACAGAGCCCGACGCGGGGCTCGAACTCATAGACTGTGAGATCATGACCTGAGCCGAAGTCGGACGCCCAACCGACCAAGCCACCCAGGCGCCCCGAAAAAATCAGAATTTAAATATTACCTAAATTGTTATTCATGTTGACTTGTTCTTGGAAGTTATCAGAATATTCTAGGACATGTCTTGCCTCTGGTTTTGGTCAGATACATACATAGGTGTCCTCTTTTGAAAGTTTTGTATACACAGTCACCACTGGAACACTCGAATTATTATATATTGTTTTGGAGATAATGTAGCATGGTAGAAAGAGTACCGCACCGTACTAAGAAGACCCGAGTTTGAATCCAAGCTCTACCTTTAATACTTGTGTGAATTTAGATTTGTCATTTATTTCCCTGAATCAAAGTTGCCTCATCTATAAAATGGGGATTGATGAGAGTTTTTATTTCAGTTTTATAGTAAGATTTAGTAGTAATATATACAAAGAACCAAGCATATAGTAAAGAATCAATTATTTCACTGTTACATTACCACTTGGAAAAACAAAGGCTAATTTTTTGTGTGGCTCTTGAATGGTTGTCACATTGGTTACAGGAATATTCCTAAATATAACCTCTTCTTGGGATATTAGGAATCATTTCTGATTTGTGCCCATTTACCATTTTGGACTTCATTTATTATCTCTATGTATGTGAGCATCAGTATGTATTTGTATTTAATAACCATCAATCTTTTATTTTTTACTTAATTTGAGAAAAACAAAGATACTGCTTCTTTAAATGGTATAAAAACCTGGTCACATATTGATAGAATAGTTAAGGAGCCCATCCCAGAGCTCAGTATTTAAACTTTCATAATGTTTGCAAATTCAAATACTTTTTTATACCACTTCAAATACACCTTTTAAATCACTTATTCTCAAGTATGTTCTTGTTTGGGGCCAACATACTACTCTTACCTCCCTAGAATTACCTCAAAATATTATTTTTTGGGGGGAAAATAGTTACAAATGGCAGCCCATTCTAGTCACATGCACGTGAATTAACTCCCAGGAAAGGTTAATCTTTTTGATTTTATTAGAATTTCATGGGCCTATAGCCAAGCCTTTGAAATATGTGAAATTTGATAGCAAAGTAAACTTCCCCTCTCTCTTCCATACCACAGAACATGCACCCTCTACTCCTACCCAGTGCTTTATGCCACACTTCATTAAGAAAAATCTTATAGGAGTAAGGCAATCTTATAGGAACAATTTGATGAAATGACTTCCATCAAAATACTTGTCCAACAACCTTCATGTAACCAACGTTCTCAGTGTTCTCCCATATTACAATGGAATGTATGGGCTTCCATCACCACAATTTCACTGAAATTGATTTTGCTAAGGCAACCCATGACTACCATATCTCTAAATGCAATGATTATTTCCTTTTGTCTCCATGTTACTTGACCTTTCATAATCTTTGACATACTCTCTTCTCTAGATTCTTCCTTTTTTAAGTTGTCCTCCTTTATTCCGTCTCTAAATATTGAAGTACCCTAATGCTCCATCCTGGTCAGTCCCCCCCCCCCTTTTTTTTTAAATCCATTTTCTTAAGGAAGTCTAATGTAGTTCTGTGACTTTAAAATATTATCCATACTCTGACCATTCCAAATATGTATCACCAGTACTGATGTCACTCTTGACCTTCAGACTTATGTATACAATAGTCCATTTGACATCTTCACTGGGATGTCAGATGGGCAGGCTAAACCAAGCAGGTCCACAGAAGAACGTTTGATTCTGATTTCTCACCTACTCTTCCTGGATAGCTGTTGATGGAACCACATCCACCAGTAATTCATGCCCAAATCCCAAGTCCGTGTTCATTTCTCTCTTTCTTTCCCTACACAAATAACAGTCTAGCAGCACACCTAGTACTGCTGTCTTCAAATATCTCATGATCTTCAGCTTTACTTTGCATTTTCAATGATATAATCAATTACTGTCTCTTGTGTTTCTGCTTCTACTCTTTCTACCCCCAATTCATTATTTGTAGTGAAGTCAGAGTAATCTTTTTAAAACATGAAGCAAATCATAGAACTGTACTATATAATGCCTACCACTGGCTTCCAATTTCACTTAAAAAAATGAAAACCTTTATGGTGCCCTACTTTTCTAAGCTCATTTATCCTTTCCTGTTAAGCTCATTTATCCTTTCCTGTCTTAGGGATAGGCCAAGCACCTTATTTTTGTTGTTGTTCCTAAAAAAAGACAAATTAATTCTAATGTCAGATCACTTAGCCTGGAAAATACCTCCCTTTCCTTCCTTCCTTCCTTCCTTCCTTCCTTCCTTCCTTCCTTCCTTCCTTCTTTCCTTCCTTCCTTCCTTCCTTCCTTCCTTCCTTCCTTCCTTCTCCCTCCCTCTCTCTCTCTTTCTCCCTGTCTCTCTCCCTCTTTCTCCTTTTCTCTCTCTCTCCCTCTTTCTCTCTCCTTTTCTTTCTCCTCTTTTTCTCCCTCTCTTCCTTTCTTCCTTCCTTCCTTTCTTCCTTCCTTCCTGCCTTCCAGAAAGAGTGAGGACAAGTGCAGTAGAGGAACAGAGGGAGAGAGAGAGATAGAGAAAAACAATCTTAAGCAGGCTCCACATTCAGTGTGAAGCCTGAGATGGGGTTGGATCCCACAACCCTAGGATCATGACCTGAACTGAAATCAAGAGTCAGACACTCAACCAACTGAGCAACCCAGGCGCCCCTGAGGATTCTCTTTCTAATCTTTTCATGACTGATTTTTATCATCACTGAAGATTCAACTCAAAGATCACTTCCTCTCCATAGAGAGGATATCTATGAATATGCACTTAAAATACATTCCCCCTACATGTAAACATCACCATCTATCACATAGCCCTTGTTTATTTATTTATTTATTTATTTATTTATTTATTTTTGAGTAAAATTTAGTAGCAGCTAACATTAATTTGTTAATTTATTTGTGAGAAACACACTGAGGGATACGATGATGGCATGGCCTAATTAAGGTGTAGGCCTCAACAAAAGTCACCAGTAACTATCTCATAAATCTCAGAATTTCCCAGGTAGCCCATAAAGCCCACGAAGAACAAAAATGGCCTCCCCTGACAACTCTTTACACCTGTTTAAGGACAAACAGACAACTTGGTAGCTTTCAGTTAATCGGTTGTCCAAGGAGGTGATAAGCAAACAAGACTAAACAAGATTATTTTATACACTGTCTGTGATTTTTCTTTCATAAATACTGTCTTTTCATTTGTTAAGAGAGACAGTCTTTAACAGGATTGATCTTCCTCAGATACAAGTATCAACTATAACTAAACGTCTCTGAGTTACTCTTTGCCACTTTTTCAGGGAGGTCCTACCAAAATTTGCATCCCTAAGTCTTTTTCTCTGGGGCTGACCAAACCACATAGCTTGAGCGGGACTCCTCTAATGACGTATAGTAACTACACTCTTTGGAGCTTATGCATAGAATATAGGTCTCGAACAAGCTTGATTAATATCTTTTTGAGACTGCCATTTTATATCTTCTGTTAGAAGCAGTAACCTCGGGAAATTAACGTGTGTCCCTTGACTGTCAGGTTACTGTCGTTAGTGGAATCTGATCTCTTTTGAGACCAACTTTCTGTTGTCTGTATTTGCTGACACCCGTGAAGATAAAAGGAAAGAAGTGAGGTTTGATTGGAAGACTCTCAGACAGCAGTGCAATTCCAGGAAAGCTTTATCATGCTGGGGGCCAGAGTCATCAATTAGAAGAGTCATGCATCCGGTAGTAATGGACCAGCACCAATAACCCTGCTGTGCTCAGACAAGCTGGAAGCAGCCTGTGGGAAGCGTGACCTCTATAAATGCTGCAATAGATCCAAAGGAACACCTAGATGGTTGTGAAAAACTCTCAGTCATCTGGGCTCCCCGCTATGGAAGTTTTTATTGTTTGCTTTCTATATAAGCAATAAAAATTAAGAGCTACATTCCTTTCTTTTCCTAATGAAAGTAAGTTTTTGACCATGTAACAGCTGTTCAAAATTCAAGTATTTCCCATCTTTACCTGGCTGATATTTCCCTAGTCCACCCTGATATGGTGTAATTGTTAATATATCTAGGAGTGGACTTGCTAGGTCATAAAAGGTATATGTTTAGCTCTCAGATAATATTAAATAGTTTTCTGAAGTAGTTTAACCAATTTCTACACTCATCAGCAATGTAAGGAACTTTTAACACACATCTTTAACAACGCTTGGTGTATTCTGTCTTTGAGATATAAGGTATTCTAGAGGATATGCAGTGATACTTCATTGGCCTTTTGAGAATTGTCCATTTCCCTAGTATTTTGGGTATTTTTAATTCAGTTGTCTTTCTTATTGATTTGTATGAGTTCTCTTTCTATATTCCAGATACGAGTTTTTTGTTGGATATATGTATTGAGAATGTCCTTCAGTCTTTTTTTTCCCAATTGAGACTTTTTTTAGAGCAGTTTTAGATTCACTAAATTGAGGGAAAGGTACAAAGATCTCCCCAAACCCCCTGTTCCCACACATGCACAGCTTCTCCCATTATAAACGTTCCCCATGAGAGTGGTACATTTGCTACAGTTGATGTGCCTACATTGACACATCATAAGTATCTAAAGTCTATAGTTTGTGTTACTGTTCACTCTTCATGCTATAAATTCTGTGGTCTGAACAAATGTAAACTGACATGTTTCCATCATTAAAGTATCATACAGAGGATTTTCACTGCCCTAAAACATCCTCTTTGCACCACCTATTTATCCCTTCTTTCCCCCAATTGCTGGCAACCATTGATCTTTTTACTGTTTTCATAGTTTTCCTTTTCCAGATATATCATATAGTTGAAATCATACAATACATAACCTTTTCGGATTGGTTCCTTTCTTATTTATTTACTTCTGTTAAACAATTTTTTTACTGTTTATTTATTTTTGAAGGAGAGAGAGACAGAGCATGAGCAGGGGATGGGCAGAGAGAGAGGGAGACACAGAATCTGAAGCAGGCTCCAGGCTCTGAACTATCAGCACAGAGCCCAACACGGGGTTCAAACTCATGAGTTGTGAGATCATGACCTGAGCCTAGGTCAGATACTCAACCAACTGAGCCACCTAGGTGCCCCTGGGTTGGTCCTTTCACTTAGTAATATATATTTAGTGTTCTTCTGTGTCTTATCATGAATTGATCGCTTATTTCTTTTTAGCCCTTAGTAATAGTCCGTCATCTGGATGTTCCACAGTTTATTTATCCATTGCCTATCGAAGGACATCTTGGTTGCTTCCAAAGTTTGGCAATTATGAATAAAGCTGCTATAAACACCCATGTACAGATTTTTGTAAGGACCTTTTGGGTAAATATCAAGAAGTATGATTGCTGGGTTGTATGCTAAGACTATATTTAGTTTTATGAGAGACCACCAAACTATCTTCCCAAATGGCTATGCTATTGTGGATTCCCATCGGCAATGAATAAAATTTCCTTTGCTCCCCAACCTCACAGGCATTTGGTGCTGTCAGTGTTCTGGATTTTGGCCGTTCTAATGGGTGTATAGTGGTATATTGTTGTTCAGATATTCTACATGGATTATGATGTCATCTGTAAACAAAAATTTCTTACTTCTCAATCCATACACTTTTTATTTCCTCTTGTTGTCTCATTGCATTAGGTAGAACTTCTAGTATAATATTGAAAAGGAGGAAAGGGGACACCCTTGCCTTGTACCTGTTCATAGCAGAAAAGCTTTGATTTCTCATCATTAGGTATGTTAGGATATTAGCTGTAGGATTTTGTAGAAATTCTTAATCAAATTGGGGAGGTTCGCCTCTATTCCTAGAATTTTTTTATCATTAATGGGTGTTGGATTTTGTCAAATGCTTTTCCTGCATCTATTGTTATGATCATGTGATTTTTCTTTTTTAACCTGCTGATATAGTAGATTACAATAATTGATTTTTAAATATTGAAACATCTTTGAATACCGGGGCTAAATCTTTCTAGTCTTTTTGTAGTTAAGTTACAGCATGTGTCCTTGTCTCCTGAACATATAAAACAAATTAATACTTTTACTATTTCCTGATCGTGCTAAAGTCTAACAGCCTTTAACACATTTCCTCCTCTTCCTATCTTTTGTGTTATTGTGTCATACATGTTTATCATATAGTTTTACAGACCAGATCTCTATCTTCTAGTGCTATGTCGTGTCAAAATTTGGCAAATATATTTAAGTGGAGACTGATTCCCTACACTTCTTTCCCTGGCATGTCTTTATGTTCTAGTACACAAGGCTGTAGACTTTCGGTGTGATTCCCAGCCTCTCGCCCTTGATCAGAAGCCAATAAATGGCTCACAGAGAAAATCTTTCTTGTACCCAGTTTCCAATTTATCACACCAGTGCCTTGAAAATATAACCGTTTTGCTATTTTTCCCCTCTAGAGTATTTTATTACATCGTAAAACATTCCCACTAGAAATTTAATTCTGAGATTCATTAAAAGGCTGCAGAACCAGACAACCTCTAGGTGTAGACAGCTACCCAATAACCCATGGATGAACAGGATGACATCGGTTCCAAACAGCTACTCAGCTTCTCCCCAAAACCTTCAGATCAAGACCCCTGTTCAGAGAACCCTGCAACTTTTCTTGTCCATATATTTTTCTCCCACCTCTTGATATAATTATTCTTTTGAAATAGTTTAAATGACTAACCTGGCTGCTTTTGGCCTACTTGGGTGAATAGGAAATAGTCTAAAGTTTCTCAAGATATGTATAATTGTCCTCACAGTTCTTGCCTTCCTCTCCTGTTTGATGGCTAGATGCTTTGGTGTTCTTACTCAGCCGTTATCGCTGACAAACATCTAGCTGATATTACTTCAAGATGAAATCAAAGTCTCGTATCACAATTAACCCTATTCTTCTTGGAGTTGAGGTTGAATAAGATAGTTTCAAAATAGTTCTAATGTGGGAAGTGGCACAAATCTGGGCTGAATAAAGGGGAAGCATGTAATGAAGGCAACAACAGCCATCATACTGAGGAGAGGCCATTACTTTGATCTCACAAGCAAAATTGCAATGTTTATTGGGAAGCCTATAAATAACTGTAAGTGCCTTCTCTGATAACTTAGCTTCATTAATGGCAAAATGGTCTTCCCAATAGCTTCCAGTCAATCAGCATACCCAAGGGAGAAAAAGACCATAGAGTATAATGTATACAGTATCTGTAGATTTAGCTTTTATAAACACTATTTTTTTGTTTGTTTGGAGAGACAATCTTTATATGTGTAATCTCCTTCAGACATGAGTGAATATCGGTCATGTTCTAACTAATGTCTTGAAATTATTCTTTGAAATGTGTTTAATTTTTACCCTTTCTTTATAGAGTATAAACTGAGAGAACAGGAAACAAGACAGTCTTGTTTATACCCCCAGTGCATAGAATAATTCCTAATACATGATACATGCTCAATAATTATTTGTCAAGTAAATGAATGCAGATATGAATTAACAAGCAATATGATCTCAGAAAAATCATTTAAAATTTTCTGATATGAACAACCGGACAGAGAATTAGACTTGGTATTTTGTGTATTTTATGGCTGACCAGCATGAAATTTCAGTTTTTTAAAGATTTTCAAACCCAAACTTTTCAACACTCATATGAGTGTTGTTCTGTACCTTCAGAATTTAACTTAAAAAAAATTTATTTAATGACAATTTACAGGGACAACTGGCTGGCTTAGTAGGTAAAGCACAGAACTCTTCTTTTTTTTTTTTAAGTATTTTTTTAATGTTTATTTATTTATTTTTTTTTAATTTTTTTTAACGTTTATTTATTTTTGAGACAGAGAGAGACAGAGCATGAACAGGGGAGGAGCAGAGAGAGAGGGAGACACAGAATCCGAAACAGGCTCCAGGCTCTGAGCTGTCAGCACAGAGCCCGTCGCGGGGCTCGAACTCACGGACCGCGAGATCATGACCTGAGCCGAAGTCGGACGCTTAACCTACCAAGCCACCCAGGCGCCCCTTTAATGTTTATTTAATTTTGAGAGAGAGAGAGAGAGAGAGAGAGAGAGAGAGAGAGAGAAGAAAGAGAGAGAGAGAAAGAGTACGTGCGCATGAGCGAGGGCGGGGAAGAGAGAAAGGGAGACAGAATCCAGCAGAATCCGAAGTAGGTCCTAAGCTCTGAGCCATTAGCACAGAGCCCTACTTGGGGCTTGAACTCACGAACCATGAGATCATCACCTGAGCCAAAGTCAGCCACTTAACTGACTGGGCCACTCAGGTGTCCCTAGAGTGTACAACTCTTGATCTTGAGGTTGTGAGTTTCAGCCCCACTTTGGGTGGAGAGATTACTTAAAAATAAAATCTTAAAAAATTTTAAAAAGAAAATTTACATATAATACTCTGTGTTAGCAATATTTAATTACAAGCACATTCCTAATGACTGCCTCTTGTCATTCCTGACATACAGGAGGTGCTAATGCAGATAAGTTAACATTTTTGTTGGTAATAAATAACTACCCACCTCCTCAATCCAACATGAACCTGGGTTACTCAAGGGCCAAAACGTACCCTTTTTCTCCAGAATACTCATGAAGTCAAACACACAAATTTTAAATATAACAAATACAAGGGTTTGCTTTGATAAATATAATTATTGTAATATGTCTTATAAAAAGGAAATAGGTAGCACCATGAATATATTGGCTGTTCTAACACAAAATTACTAAAATCCATATTTATGCAACTATGTAATAGAATTGATAGAATTGCTTGAACATAACTAGTTCAGGAAAGAAAATCTATTAGTTGGGAACTTTTTAAATATAAATGCTTGCAGTTAAAGGGTTGAAACCACTGTATAGTGGGGTAAAGCATAAATGTCAGACCTGAAAGATTTCTAGTATTCCACGATGGATATTCACAACAATCAATAATATAAACACAGCTTCAGTGAAGAGAACAAAATAAACCCTCCAAGTTGGGCTAAGTAGAGATTATACCCATACTTCTAATTTAATGCTGATGATAATTAGAATACAAAGTCAGGGAAATAGGCTGGCGTATCTTCTGGTTTTTTTAAGTGTATTGTGAAAAAAATACTTCTGAAACCATATAAATTCACATTAACAATTTAATTAACTCCGCAATGCATTCCACAATCTTGTGCAGCTAAGAGATTTAGAATTCACGCACCAGTGATCTATTAGTATAAGTCTAGGTTTATGTACCTGTGTGAAAAATATCAATAGCCAACTCATTTTTTCCCACATATTTGTAGCTGATAACTAGGAAAATATACATATAAAACCAGAATCAAATATATCCTGTATTACATGTTTTGAATAATTTTTGTTTAATGAAGAAAATCTTGGTTGGCATATTTATTATAACAACCTCAGGTTTTAAAATTAATGTCCTCATAGCCAACATTTATCACAGATTCCATGTGAATGATAGTCTAACCTTTTTGCGATTTTCATAGTTTTCTTAATAACAGACCAGAATATCTTTCTACTTATAAAAATCTTTATCTGGCCTATAGTGGGTCACAAAATATCTCTTCCTTTTCCTCTTTGGGTCATTCATCACAAAAGTTTGAATTTACAGAATGAAAATCATTAATTAAATACGTAAGGGTGAAATTTTGGGAAAGAGTGGCTCTATCAAATAACTACCCAGGAAATAGGAAGTGATATAGTTTGGCCTATAAAAAGCATTCACTCTTTTTTATCCCCACGAAATTTGTAAAACCTATGACAACAGTCCGACTAACAGAATCCTGCTTCTTTGTGCAGACGCTAGCTAAAGCCAGGGGTTTAGATGCGGTCAATGCCGCTGAAATATTCCATGGGCTGTTCTGACATCTCAAGGATTTCACACTAATCATCCATGAACAAGCCATTTGATAATTTTTATTGCCTGTGAATCTGATGTCTTTTTCAGGCAAGGCACTTTTGGGGCATAGAATGTGGTCAAGTGCCACTCTTATACATGAGGACACAACATGCATGAGCAAACACTAACTTTAGTAGATGATGCAATTGTGAGTGGAATCTGCAGAGTTCAGGCAGTGTTCAGAGTTCTCTAAAAGTGGTCTGCACATAAGAAATTGACAAACAAATTAATCCCTTGCTTAGAATTAGGTTGCTGGCTTGAATAACTGGATGAATGATGGTGCCAACTACTGAAATAAGAAAATAAGATGACAAGACTTGAAGAATAATATCAGGAGTAAATTTTTGGACATGTAGTGTTTGTAGTGCATTTGCGACTTCCATGAAATATCAAGGAGGGAAGTGAATGCATGTGTCTGGAACACAGGGGTGAGGTGTATTTTGAAGATAACACTTTGGCTGCAGTATAGATCATATGTGGACATATGATATGTCCACAGTATATGCAGTCTATGCAGTATAGATCATATGTGGACATATGTCGTGGACATGGTTAAAATTGCTCAGAGAATAGTGATAGAGAAAAAAGGCAAAGAGTGAATTGAAGAATTGTATCATTTAAAGAATCATTAAAGGAGACAGAAAAAGCCACCATAGAAGCATAGAGAAAACTAGGAGTATATGGAGACACAGAAAGTAAGAGCAGAGAGTGTTTCAAGCAGAAAAGAGAGGTTAATTATGTACGATGCTGCTGAGAGTTCAAAAAGATAAATAATGAACTATGTTCATTGGATATAAAATGGTACTCTTAATTAAGATTGTTCCAAGAGATTCATAGGAGTAGAAGCAGAACTTGAGGGGATTGAGAAGTGAATGCTGAGGAAACTGAGGCAATAAATAAGGGGAAACTCTTAAGATTTTGTGCTACAGAGTGTTTTGTGTTGGGCCTGGAATAGTATGAAGAGTTTAAGGAGTAATTTTTTAACTTGGGATCTCAAGCAGTAAATGCAAATGAGTAGTGTCCATATGAAAGGAAGAATTTTTAGTATACTCAAGAGATGCGTCATCAGGAGTGTATGTTTCCCTAAAAAAGGCAAAAAAAAAAAAAAAGGATGGAATAAAGAAGAAGTGGAGGAATTGCCTTTAGACAAGAAACCTTTGTTCTTTAGTAACTAGAGAAGAAAATTTAGATGCATATAGAACAGTAGTTCTCCACTTTTCCTGTGATATTTCCCCTCCCCCAAAATTGTAAAATCCAGGTAAAAAAAATGAACAAGTCCTAAACTAGCAACGTTAGTCTGAGGGCATAGAAGAGTGAATGGACTAATGAGAAAGTAGGAGATAGAATTTGATGATCAAGTAGGTGAATTTTGGGAATATTAAGTGAACAGGAAAAGTTCATTTTGGCAAACACTATATCCTAGCCTATAAGTCTTCAAATAGATGCTAATGTTTAAACTCGTTGGTATGGAATACAAGCTCATTTGTAAAATGCCTCTTCTCCATTTTCCCTGTTATTTTCTTTTATGCCTAGGTTCTATGCTCCAGTTATACAAACGTTTTTGCTATCCCTTGGATATACCATGCTTTACCATGTTTTTTTTTTGTCTTCTTTTAAATCATGCGTAATTCTTCACCTATATTCAACCAGAGTTAGGAACCCTCACTTTCTAGTAGCCAATCACCTTATTTTTTAATTGTTTATTATAATTTCTTATAAGATTTATTTATAATTTCTTTTCTTCTATTCCTGCTTGTGGATATGTTCTCCTAATTTATTTACTTTAGGCATCTATCCCCAGTACTTACCAGAAGATAGTCACTCAGTAAAATTGTTTCTTAAGCAAATAAATAAACACAGGAAGGCCGGATAGATAGCTACTGTAAAAAGCACAGTTTCATAGCACTTAAGGAAGGGAAAAGTCCTTCTTGTCTAAGTCAAAATCCTCAATGGACAAGTGAAAAACTGAAGACAAAGTAGATGAAATGAATTCTTCAGGTTATACAGTAAATTTGTGGCAAAGCTAGAAAACTAACTTGGCTCTCCTGCTTTCCGGGTGAGTTCTCAAACTAGTATATCATACTACTGTTTATATCCCTTCCCTCACTGTAGTTGACAAACTATTGAAATGTTTTCCTTTATACTATCAGGTTTTCAGATATTCCCAGAATAGTATATCTCTGAGGACACTTTGGACCTCTGAGACAGGTTCAAGTTCAGCAAGAAACTTTTGACATATTGATAGACATAAAAAAATTTTCTTGGATGTAAACATATTTATACTTATATCCCGAGTTCCCGGGAAAAGCAATTCTATTCACGATATTACCACTCCTTATTGAGTGTTTACTATGTGCTAAGCACTAGAATTATCCCTTTAAAAGGATCTCACTTTAGTACTCTGCAATAGGCTACCCATGGAAAGTACTCTGTGAATAACATCATAGGCAAGTAGCAGGAAATACTTATTGCTGTGGATAAAACATCTTTAGAAAAGAGTAACCAATTAATCCAAATTTTCAGGAGAAAAAAAATCAAATAATTATTATTTAGAAAAAATAGACTTGGTTTACCTGTGTGAGCCCTGGAGTGAGACGACCTGGGTCTGAAACCCACATCTACCCAGTTCCATCATTTTCACCTGTGGCAAGTTACTGAACCTTTTCATGTCTTTATTTATAAAATAATACGATTTCCTTTATGAAGATTTTTGAGGATTTAAAAAGACAGCACCTGTAGAACATTTTTAGAAGAGAACCTGCCACAGAAGTTCTCCATAAATGATAGTTTTTAGCTATCTGACTTAAGTTCACCAAAGTCAGCACTGCTTCTGATCTTAGGGCACTGTTCGTGTAATATACATACACTACTGCACAGACTGATCACTGACAGAACAGGACGTGTTTTTAGCTCTCAAACCCCAGTGCCCAGTAAGCTTTCATGAATCTCAATCGTTCTCCATCTATCTCTCTATAAAGATGATATATAATGACTATATATCTATGACTTATTATTAAAGGTCTAACATCCATGTTGGTTTAATGTTTCTGTAGGCGTTTCTTTTTCCATTTAAAAAAATGTTTATTTATTTTGAGAGAGAGAGAGAGAGAGAGAGACAGTGCCAACATGGGGAGAGGCAGAAAGAGAGCGAGAATCCCAAGCAGGTTTCGCACTGTCAGCGCAAAGCCCGACAGGGGACCCTATCTCATGACCATGAGATCGTGACCTGAGCTGAAATCAAAATTCAGACGCTTAACTAACAGAGTCACCCAGGCGCCCCTCGTTTCCCATTTTAAAGGTAGACCTATGGCTTGGTAAGTAGGAACTTACATAAGAAAGGTCATAATGCTAGACTTCACTTACTTAGAAAGTTAACATTTATTGCACTCAGCAAACCAATATTCTAAAACTTTAAAAAACATTTTCCAGAAAAGCTCTTCTTACTTTATACCAAGAAATTGTCACTTCTGAACATATAAATTCATAGATCTCTAAGGCTTTCTCGTGTTCCCGTCTTCTTCATTCATCCCAGCCCCAATACTCTCTGAATAGCCCGTTTCTACCTGGTCCCACAATGTTAGGCACTTTTCCCTTATCTTTTAATAGAGCCTATCACATTCGTTTTTTTTAAGTTTATTTATTTATTTTGAGAGAGAGAGAGAGAGAGAGAGAGCGAGCGAGCACGAGCAGGGAAGGGGCAGAGAAAGAGGGAGAGAGAATCCTAAGCAGGCTCCTTACTCTCAGCACAGAGCCCTACTCAGAGCTTGAACTCACAAACCATGAGATCGTGTTGTGAGATCACGACCCGATCTAAAATCAAGAGTCAGTCGCTTAACTGGCCACCCAGGCGCACCGACCGCAGTGTTTCATAACAATTTTTACAGACTTTTTCCTCTGCTGCACTGAACCCCTTGGAGATTGATATCATGACATATCCACTTTCTTATTTCAGCTCCTCACACCAAACCTGGCACATGGTAGAAACTCAACCGAGGTTTGTCAAGTTAACATGTAAATGAAAACCTTGGCCAACTAAGCAGCATTTCTAGACAAACGTCCCTACTCTAGTTTCAACCGGGAACCGTGGAGGTGGTGTTTATCCTTCATTCCTCCATTCTTTCTTTGCTCCTTAAATTACCTTCCTACTTTTGGAAGAACACTGTACCTTTCAAAGCAATGTATCTCATTCTTCGTTAAAGGAATTGGCTCAGGTTCTGTGAAAATTTCATTGCCCTATATAAATGTTTTAGGGACTTAGAAACAAAAAGATCCAGGCCTATGAAAAGTGTAATGAGTCCCAGTATGGCCATTTGTGATGGGGATTTAACTGCTTTGTTTGTGAGCTTCAGCTGAGGAAACAGATTACCTTCATCATGTGCTAATACCCCAGAGTCGATCTAAACTCCGCTCCACTATGGAAAGGCATCCTGGGGATGCTAGCAAACACTCTAAAGCTTAATCCTGTAAACCTGTCAGCTGGGGAACAAAAAAAAAAATCATTACTGGTGCCAAACTTCCACTCAACACTCTTCTTCCTTACATGGGACCTAAAACTAGTCAATAAATCATCACGGATGCATTTCAACATTGAAATCCCATTTCCATAATAAACGAAATACTTGCATAGAAAGTATTGCCTGCTAAATGGCTGAGAATCTAGGGAATAGCTGAGATATATAATTAAAGAAAATATCTTTAAGAGACATCACTCATTAAATTGTTCTCGTGTCACACATGTCAAAACAGTATTTAGTTAATGTTACTTTATCACCAAAACTTTTGGTGTATCTTTGTGTTTCCCATAAATTTTCACTTGTTCTTGGAATCTGTCACTGTTAAGCTTTAAAAATTGTGAGAGCTCCATTTAAAGGTTTGGTAAATATATTTCTCCCCTCTCTCCTGCCACCAACACATAATGCTAACATATAATGAAGACAGTAGTCAGTGTATATTAAGAATTAAAGAAAATGCATATGATTTTCACATGTAAAACTAAAAGCCAAATATCAACTATGTGAGAAAACATTAAAATTTTTTCTTTCATATTTATTCAACAAATGTTTCCTGCAAGGTTTTCCTTGAAGCAAAGCAATTTAATTTTCTTTTTCATATTATTCTCAGTGGTTATAAACCTAATTAGCTTTATATGCTTCACATTTATTTGCATTCATAATAAATTTAATCTTTTCTTAGCATAACTTTTTGAAATCAAAATATAAACTAAAAAAGTGTGAGTTTGATTAGGGGAACAAGAACAATAAAAGGTAATCATAGTGATGAGATGTTAATTGGTATCTGGGTGGTTCTATTCATAGTAACAATGGGAAATAATATCTCTGTGTCCTTTACTGTTCAACAACACTTTGCCATATCATTTATTATAATGTCAATTAAATTGCACATGTATTTTTAAATAGCATAGTGGTCCAAGAATAGAATAAAAAGCCGGTCTTTTTTTCCAAACAAGGAGGCAGTGTTTATTTTGCCAAAACTTTCTTGTCTTAAACTTTGAAGAGATGAGAAAGATTAGAAGATATTTATTTCTCAAAAATCCTGGTTAGGGTCCATTTTCATTTAGAGATTGATTTTCTGAAAAAGATACACATAAACCCAAATGCACATAAACGTTCTTGTCATAGAAATTATCTAAATAATCCCAGCATGGAGCAGTATTTTAGATATAGGTGTTGAGAGGGAATCATGGTTTGTCACTTTGGGTGTCCATAGAGCTAGTGGGTACTTTTAGCTATTTCCACTTTATCCAAAAGTAAAACAGGGTTGGCTATTAGCTAGCAATGTGTATTTCCATATAGCAAATTTAGGCAATTTCAGGGTGGATGGATAATTAAAACATTTCCAGTAAGAATTATTCAATTTAACTGCCTATGTAATTTCATTTCCCCAGGTGATACTCAAATATTAAATATTTTTTATGATCTTATACACTTTGCCTTAAATCTATTAAGAATGTGTGGAGAAATCCATTAGAAAAAAATAAACTTATCTACGGAACTATTTAGTACAAGATGCTGTTTATTTTGTCTAAATGATAATTGCAGTCATAATTTGAGTCTCTGCGTTCATGTATTTATTTATAACGATAACATGATGTTGCTACCTTTACATTTCATAGCAGTATTAGGGCATTGGTAATAACATCATAATAGCAGCTCCCATTTATTGAATGTTTTTATATTTCAGGCACTAGGATAAGCACTGAAGTGCATTATCACATTTTACCCTCCTCCAAACTCCAAAGAATCAGTCATTACCCCCAATTCACAGATGACAAATCTGAAGCTTCAAGCTCAATAACCTGAATATCTGGCAATTTGAATAAAGGTAAATTGTGTTGTCAAAACTTATACTCGTTATAAAAATAATTTTAAAAATTTTAAATTGAAGTTACCTTCAATTTTTTATAAATACATATAAAAGTCAGAAAATATGGGCATGAATAAAGTAAAAAAACTCCTAGAGGTAACCACTGTTAAAAATTTAGTGCTTTTCTTTATGCATATAAATACATATGAACATATTTCTACTAAAACGGATCATGTGATACTGACTTATGCTTTTGTCTTATTTCCGCTTAAGAATTATTTTGATTCCCTTTTATCGAAAGTTCATATAAATCACATTGTTCTTTCTCTTGGCAACCTAATAAAATATTACATTGATGCGTCATGATTTAACTAGTACCTAGTTCATTGACATTTAGGTCTTTCATGTTTTCCCTTCTACAAATAATAGTGTGTGTGTATGTGTGTGTGCATGTGTGTGTGCGTGCCTATTTGAGTGTATCTGCCAAAATTTTTATTAATGGGAAAGCTGGATCAAAGAGTGAAATATGCATTTAAAATTTTGACAAACACTTCCAAATTGCCCTCCAAAATGATTAAACAAATTAACTTGCTCTCCAAAAGTTTTAAAAATTTCTAGTCATGCACATGCTTCCAATATTATCTCTCTTTAATTGCGTCGTCAGTGAAGAATAACTGTCTAATGTAATTATTGTTTATTTTAGTTCCTCTATTTCTGTTCTGTATTGTTTCAGCTAGGTTATTTATATTTGTAATTTTAATTGATTTTGATTTGCAAACGTTATTTCTGTTTAGATATTAGTCCTTTGCTTTTCAAATGTGTTGCAAACGTTTAACAAATTTTCTTCTCCCTTTCTATGTAGAAATTTTGTGTAGTCAATCCTGTATATATTTTCTTTTATAGCGTCTGCAGTCTGTGATAAAACTTAGAATGTCCTTATCTAGTCTAAGATTGTAAGTAAGATTTACCCATTTTTCTTCTGATACTTTTATGGTTTCATTTTTTGGCCTTAAAAACATTTATTCATCTGGATTTTAGAAAGCAGCAAGCAGTGACATAGTTCCCCAGTTTTATTAAAAATAAAAAAAGGCTAGTCAGTTGCCCCAACACTATAGATTCAATAGTTTCTCTAGTCACATTTATTTATTTATTTTATTATTATTTTTAAAAATTTGAGATAGAGTGTGTGTGAACAAGTGGGGGAAGTGCAGAGGGAGAGAAAGAGACAGAGACAGAGACAGAGAGAGAGACAGTGGGAGAGAGAGAGAGAGAGGCATGGAGCCTGATCCCGTGACCCTGGAATCATGACCTGAGTCCAAGTCAAGAGTCAGACATGCAACCGACTGAGCCACCCAGGTGCCCCCAGTCATATTGATTTAAAATGTCACTTTTACTATTTTCAAAATCCCTGTATGAACTCTGGATTATTTTTAATTTTTATTGAGCTATAATTGGCATATCACATTGTATTAGTTTTAGGTGTACAACATAATGGCTTAGTATTTCTTTATGTTGTAAAATGATCACTGTTGGGGCGCCTGGGTGGCTCGGTCAGTTAAGCATCTGACTTCGGCTCACGTCATGATCTCACGGTCTGTGGGTTCAAGCCCCACGTCGGGCTCTGTGCTGACCGCTCAGAGCCTGGAGCCTGTTTCAGATTCTGTGTCTCCCTCTCTCTCTGCCCCTCCCCTGTTCATGCTCTGTCTCTCTCTGTCTCAAAAATAAATAAACGTTAAAAAAAAAATTAAAAAAAAAGAAATGTTTTTCTTGTGATGAGAACTTTTAAGATTTACTCTATTCATAACTCTCAAAAATGCAGAAGAATATCACTAACTATAATCATCATGCTGTATGTTACATATTTATGACTTATTTATTTTATTATTGGCAGTTTGTACTTTTTGACCCCCTTCACCTATTTCACTCACTCTCTAGCCCCTCCCTGCCTCTGGCAATCATTCTATTCTTTTTTTTAGAGAGAGAGAGAGAGAGAGAGAGAGTGAGAAGAGTAGGGGCAGAGAGAGAGAGAGAGAAATTGAGAGGGAGAGGGACAGAAGATCCGAATTGGGCTCCGTGCTGACAGCAGAGAGTGTAATATAGGGCTTGAACTCATGAACCATCAGATCATGATCTGAGTTCAAGTTGGCCATTTAATCAACTGAGCCACCCAGGCGCCCCATCATTCTATTCTTTATTTTAGGCTTCATTGATCTGCCTGCCTATATATTTCTATGCAAAGACAACTTAAAAATATCTACATAGTTAAACAATTTGATATGGGTGCTGAGTACCCTGGGCTGGGCATGAACAATTAGAAAAGATACCAGCCATCTCTAACTGCTAAAGATACATGGATACATCCTTCTTGAATCATTTGCTTCTTAATAATACACTATGTTTGAGATAATTTGCTTCAAACACAATGCAGAGTAAACTTACATCATTTGTTAAAAATATAAATTAAATATAATGATATATGCATTGCAGTAACAAATAGTTGAGGGTTGTGGTTCTCAGTGGGGATTGGAAAGAAGCCCCTCTTGCCCTTGCCCTGTCCGTTCTTGTCCCCAACCCCTCCCCCAGGGAACAAACTCTAAGGCAACCTTGAATGCATGCTTAGTTTTAAAAAGCCTATTCAAAATAATAGGATATGTTTCTTTACATTGAGATCATTTACAAATTGGCAGCATAATAAAAGCCAATGAAGGGAAGTATGTTCCTTATTCAGAGTTTATAGAACGGATATGCGTCTGTCAAGCCAACCATCCAGCTGGACTCTCTGTATTCAAATTAAAGATAACAATATGCCTCGATACCTTTGAAAATGATCTTTATGTGGATTTTGATACTGACTTGTGAAATAGCCAGATAACAGTGATTGAGGGTGTGAGTTTGTCATTTTTATATGAGGAAGAGCTGAATTTAAAAATTTGAAAATTTCTGATTTAAATTAATATTTCTGGGGCGCCTGGGTGGCTTGGTCGGTTAAGCGTCCGACTTCGGCTCAGGTCACAATCTCACGGCCCGTGAGTTCGAGCCCCGCGTCGGGCTCTGTGCTGACCGCTCAGAGCCTGGAGCCTGTTTCAGATTCTGTGTCTCCCCCTCTCTCTCTTCCCCTCCCCTGTTCATGCTCTGTCTCTCTCTGTCTCAAAAATAAATAAACGTTAAAAAAATATTAAAAAAAATAAATTAATATTTCTTCCTCACCAAGGAGCAGAACAGCTCCTTAGCTAAAAGCTTACAAGAAAAAAGTCTGCCCTCTGTTCCGTCTGCTCATGGGCCTTTTGTCAGGTCTCCAACTCTCAAAGTCCCTCTCGTCCTCCACCTTCAAAGAAGTGCTATACTTTCAAACAGGACAGGAAAAAAATTAAGCTGTGTTTCTAAGGATGCAGCTTTAGTAAGAGGAGTAGAAAAAAACTTGTCTTTAGGCAAATATTCCTTATTTCTTTCTGCAATGTGCTCTACCATAGATTTGTTTGTCCTTGCCTTTTATAGCCAACTGTGTGGTAACATTACCGCGGGAGTCTCTGGGAAAAGGGCCAAGGGTCCAGCAGCTTGCATTAGGCCCAAGGCCTGTAGTCAACCCAAAGGAAAGGAGCCCTTGTCACACACCTAGTGCCTAATTTTCCAGAACTCCACATAGGGATGTGAGGCTAAAGTCCACGTGTAGTGAAATATAGCATTTATCTGGCTTTTGTCCATCTCTCTCCAGAACCAGTGGAGGGCAGCAGGGGCCAACTGAGGGCTTGGAGATGTAGTAAACTCAAGTATGTATCTAAAACATTGCCTCTTCTTTGATAATAGTATTCAGGTTTTGTTTTTGGTTTTTTTCTTTTTCTTTTTTTTTTTTTTTCTGGTGCATTGCTCCTTCCCAAGATCAACTTTTGTGTTTTGGGTGAACTGCACTTCACCTCTGACCACAGGCATAAACACGTGGTTTAGAGTTGGAAGAAAGAATCTGCCAACTATTTTGATGGACATGAATGTACAGGATGTGGGGAAAGCATGAGTTTGGAATTACCTAAAATCTTCTCATGGAGCCTAGATGAGAAGCCAGAGGAATGAACCAAGAAATCAAGACAAACCAGGTCCTGGTAGTTTAAATGAATTCAGGAATCAACCCATACATAAAGCCACCTAGAGTTAGACTTTTCTAATGAAAAAAAAAAAAACCCAAAACATTTCTTTTTAAATTCCCAGTTTGGGGGTGCCTGGGTGGCTCAGTCGGTTAAGCACCCAACTCTTGATTTCAGCTCAGGTCATGATCTCACAGTTCATGAGTTTGGGCCCTGCATCATCAGGCTCTGTGCTGGCAGTGTGGAGCCTGCTTGGGATTATCTCTCTCTCCCTTTCTCTGCCCCTCCTGTGTGCTCTCTCACTCTCTCTCTCGCTCTCTCAAAATAAATAAATAAACTTACAATAAATTTCCCATTTTGAACCGGAATTCATGTGCCTTTAAAGACTCCTAACTAATATAGGGGGTACAAGATTATTGCCACTTCAACGTGACTAGATGGTGCATTTTCTCTTTTTGTCAACCTAGTATTTTCATAGATCAGGGATACTTTAGCTATTCCTCATCCCATGCTATTTTATGATGGATTAAGTGTGTCTTAGGACAGATTTTGTGGAATTTTTAGAGTGCAACAACCTAAACATTTGACTACTTAAGGCGTCTCTAGACTTGATGAACATAATATTTATAATTTCATGAAAATGCCGTACTAATTACTGCTCTACCAAATGTCTGTACCCGGTTAATCTGAGAATGACCGTCTCTTCTCATTATAGCCTCTCTGTTCTTTCTCTTCTTAGTTTTTATGCATTTTCTATCTCTCTGCCTCAATGGCAGGAGAAAATGGTGACTCTCATAGGTTACTATCTCAACTTCCTTCTAGGTAGAAAGTGAGAAAACTCCCTTGAAGTTGGAGGTCTAGATGCAAATTAGATTCTGCTCATTATTTAACTTTGTATGAGACATGGAAGATGGAAGTAAGTGGAGGCTACACATTTCCTGCTGTGGCAGTTGGCAAGCGACATGGTGGAGATATGAGTATTTAGAAAGGGAGGCAGTGGCCTGACTTTGAGCCTGCATCTAGTGTTCGGTGTGATATGTATGGAAGAAGTGCAGAAGCGTCTTCAGTAGCAGCAGTAGTGACTATTTGGCTGCTCAAATGCCATGACTTACCCTGATTTCTGATCCTTGAGTCCCTCCAACAAAATTATAAGTACCTAATTCCCTGTCTTGACTACTTTTCTGCTTAAAATATCTACAGCGGTTTTTATTTTCTGCCTTCCTATGTCAATAATATATGGGATTATAGATTCTGGCCTTTTAGAAGAGAACTTGGGAGATAAGAAAAGAATAAATCGTATGTTGAATGGAATCTGAAAAGATAAACTGTCAGACTGTGAAGTTACTGACAGGTTTGTATTTCCTGAATTGACCTTTCCCAATGTATTTCTGTAAACATATGCAAGCATTCTATGTATATAACATTAAAATGCACACTGATTATATCTGGGATACTATAATCATGCAATATTATAATACAAAAATAAATTGTTTTATTTTCTTGGTAAAATTCTGAGATGTTATTGAGATATAGTCTTAATTATTAGTGATTCTTATTATGGGAATGAAATAAAATAAGTCATCCTATTACTCTTAAATCCATTCGTTCATGGAATCGATTTAATCTGGAAAATGGATTAGGTCAAAAGTACCAATTTTTGGGGCAAAGAACAGTTTTGTGATATGGAACGCTTTCCTTCTTCAAGCTGCATTTTCTTTAATTTTTCTCAGTCAAATATCACAGCAGGTTGCTAGAATCCATATAAATTCCTGCAAAGAGTCCACATGACACTTGGATCTTTGAACTATGAATAACACTGAATCTTGGGGGAAGGGAGTATGTTTTATTTACCCTATATCTGCCGAAGTATAAATTGGAATTCCAGTAAGCATGCTGTGGCAGGCTGAATAATAACCTTCCAAAGATATCTACTTCCTAACACCAGATATTTATGAATGCTACTTTATGTATAAAAGAGATTTTGCAGGTGCAATTTAGTTAAGGATTTGAAATAGTAAATTATCCTTGTATTAGTCTGCTACGGCTGCTGTAACAAAGTACCACACGCTGGGTGGCTTAAACAACACATATTTATTGTCTCATAGTTCTGGGGTCTGAAAGTCCAAGATCAAGGTGTGAATAGGGTTGGTTCTCTGCGAGAGCTGTGAGGGAGAATCTGTTCCATGCCTCTCCCCTAGCTTGTGTTCTGGCAGTCTTACATACTCCTTGACCAATGGAAGTATCATGCAGATTGCTGCCTTCATCTTCACATGTGTTCCCCTCTGTGCTTGGTGTTTGTCTCTATATCCAAATTTCTCCTTTTCATAAGGCCATCAGCCATGTTGAATTAGGGCCCACCATAATAATCTGACCTTTATTAATTACATACGTAGTGACTTTAATTCCAAATAAAGTCACATTCTGAGGTCTCGGTGGTTAGGATTAAACCCATATATGAATTTTAGGGGGACATAATTCAACCCACTACGATCCTGACAGGCCATCAATATCATCATAAGGGTCCTTATAAGAGAGGTGAGGTCAGAAGTAGGAAGGGGCTGATGTGATGATGGAAGGAAGAAGTGTGAGAGACGCGTGGAAAAGGTCACCAAACAAGGAATGGTGGTGTCCAGAAGCTAGAAAATGCTGGTGGTGTCTAGGGCTCTAGATTGACCCCTAGAGCCTTGGGAAGTAAATGCAACTCTGTTAATACCTTGACTTTTGTCCATTGAACTGATTTCATATTTCTGGCCTCTGGAAGTACAACAGAAAGTATGTATTAAGCCACTAAGTTTGTGCTAATTTATTATAGTAGCAATATGAAACCAATATGCTTAATGAATTTTTGTTTAAAAATATCTTATCAATAATTTATATATAGAAATTTATCTTAATTGCTTGGGTAAATCAGCATTAGTGAAGCTATCTTAGGACAGCTTTATTTCCTGAATGATATATCTAGTAAATTGTGTTCTTGAAAAAATGTTCTACATTCTTGGTATGATTTTTTCCTATCTACTTTTCCTAAGACTACAAATCAGTTAGTCTATTCTTATATGAATGTGCTGCATTATAGTTATTCAAAGTCTTGCTATTTAGCAGCACCATGTATCTTGGATTCAATATTCGTCTTTGACATTGTGTATTTATTTAGTAAAACTAATTGTCCTTTGATTAGAGCTTTACATATACCTAGAAACAAGTTGCATTATTTCTATTTCTGTTATTTATATTTAATCTTAGCTAAAAGGCCAAGAAGCAATCTCTATTTCTGTTATTTAAAATATATATCTTTGAAAGAGTTTTGAATTTAAAAGTAGATATAGAGAGAATTATGGGTTCAAGTAACCTAAAAAATAGATTATTTGAGTCTATTTTATATCTAAGAAATGTGAGCTTCAGAAACCTTTATATGTCATTGATGACACAGTTTGTTATTAGTTAGCTATGAAAATTATATGAGAAGACTTCTTTTAAATATTTTTTCATAAGTGCAATTTTATTTTCTTATAATTGAACACTATCTTCCTGTGCCTTCTCCAATATGATTTACTTTAGCAAAATATGTACAAGAATTTCTGCTTTTTTATATTTTCTTTGTAAGATATCACTTTAGGGGCTCCTGGGTGGCTCAGTTGGTTGAGCATCCGACTTCAGCTCAGGTCATGATCTCACGGTCTGTGAGTTCGAGCCTCACGTCGGGCTCTGTGTTGACAGCTCAGAGCCTGGAGCCTGCTTCAGATTCTGTGTCTCCCTCTCTCTCTGCCCCTCCCCTGCTCATGCTCTGTCTCAAAAATAAATAAAAACGTTAACAAAAAAAATTGAAAAAAAAAAGATATCACTTTAGTTTCTCATAACTAACAAAAGTCAGCCCTCTAATCATTTCTTAAAATGCTTTAATATAGCAAAATGAAATAGTGAAAAGATTGTGGTTGGATTCTAAACTTAGATAAGGATTCAGTTTCTAATTCAATCACCTAATAGTTGTGTGCCCTTTGGAAAATTATTTAACACCTCTGTGTTTTAGTTCTATCCATAATAAGGGAGAATTATTATATTTGCCTAATAGACTTACCTAATAGAATTACGTTTAAGACTTAGAGTACTAGCAGGTACTAGCTATTGTTAAGATTTAAAATGCCTGGAGTCTTCATTAGAATATAGTAGGATCTAAAGAAATCATAGCGAAGATTACCACTGTTGGAATCATGTCATGGGGTACCAATCTTTTTGTTTATCTGCAAGTTCTCTTTCTCTTACATGAAATTCAAAGTTTCAACTCCTGTTTATTCTATTCTTTTAAGATTTACTAAGTAATCTAGATTAAAAACAAACAAACAAACCCTGCATAATGTAATCATGGCCCATTGTGCACTGGATCTGGGGCAGATTCAAGGCATTCGTGTTTCAGAAACAGGAATGAGAAATAACAATGTAATAGACAAGCTATAGCAGCTTTAAGTTATATTATTATAGTGTTAAACTATATAAGCATTTAAATCCAAACTATATCAGTATATAAATTGAATGTACATGAGCTAATGCTTCAATTTATAAACAAAGTTCTAATACTGGATTGAAAATGCTTAACTCTATGCTAATTACAAAGGGATATTTTAAATATCACAACCTGAAACACTGGTTTAAAGTGAAAGATTGGAGGGAGGAGTTCAGGGCGGAGTAGAAGGACGCTGGGCTTTCCTTGTCCCTCATACACAGCTGTATTGAGGTCAGATGACTTGGAACACCCAGGAAATCGATCTGCAGAGTGGCGGAAGGATCTCCATGGAGGGAGACAGTGTGGCACGTGCAAGGTGTGAATGGAAGTGAATTGGAGGAGAGAAAGTATGGAAGTATGGAAGTGAATTGGAGGAGAGAAAAACAGTTCTGCAGAGGGGAGGGAACACTTTACATGGAGAGACAAAAGGGAGAGAATGAGAGGGGTTGAGAAAGTGCAACATCAAGTTTGCACAAGAGGCAAACCTCTCTACGGACTGGGAAGCCAGAAGTATTGAGCATCACATATTTTTTTTCCCCTTTTTCTTTTTTGCAAACAGCATTTGGGGCTCAAACTGAGGTTTTGGAAATGCGTGACCTTCTTTGGAGCGGAGCTGTGGCACATTCCTGGGGAGGAAGGAGCTGGCCCTGGAGTGCATAGGGTGGTGTAGGGATCTCTAGGGAGCACTGAGAGCGAACATTCCACTTCCTGGATGGCTTTTGGAAGGAGGTTTGTTGCCTCCCCAAGGACAAGAGACCCTGCAGGTGCCAACAAGCGGCCTTTCATCAGCAGGGCACAGAGGCTCATCCAGAGCGAATATAAGCTTTGCTGTTTTTAGTGGTGCTACACCATAGATCCTGTGCACTGTGCAAATGTGGGACTGTTTTTTTTCCGGGACAAAGGATTTCAGACAAAGAGCGAGAGGTTCTACTCCAGAGGAGGAGGGGTGGGTCCGCCCGGTGCCAGGTCCTTTAAGACTTTGAGACTTTGAGTTTTGAATCCCAGCCACACGCCAAAGAAAAAAATGTGGGAGATTTGTGGTGCAGGGCGAGCTGACTGCCCTCGCAAGGCTGTTAGGGCTGCCTGAACAGTGAGGGGTGTGAGATCCCCTGTCCAGGGTCAAGAGATTGGGGTGGTGCCATTATACCCCCAACACCAACACGGTGGGACTTCAGAGAGCAGCATAGTGGCCTCCAGTGGAAGCAGGATCACTCACACCAAACCCCGTCGCCCTATGCCTGGCGACTGCTTATTTGCTGGGGCAACACTGAGTCAACACAGGAGGCCTCTGCTCCAGACGACCAATACAGGAAGCACCCCACATATGGGAAGGGAAGGAAAAATAAGATAAAAACAGAGAGGGAGACAAACCATAACAGACTCTTAAGAATCGAGAACAACCTGAGAGTTGCTAGAGGGGAGGTGGGTGGGGGGATGGGCAAAATGGGTGATGGGCATTAAGGAGAGCACTTTTGGGGATGAGCACTGGGTGTTAGATATAAGTGATTGAATCACTGGGTTCTACTCTTGAAACCAATACTACACTGTGTGTTAACTAATTTGAATTTAAATAAATAAATTAAAAAAAAAGAATTATGTAAAGCATTTCCAGATCAACACATATTTACAAGGTGTCTGCTTATTCTATTTTAAATAAAAGTTAAGTGTAAAAAAAAATTTAAAAAGTAAAGTAAAAGGTTGGAGATATCTGTGTATCTATCTATCTATCCCAAACACTAACCAAAAGAAACTGGTGGGGGTTGTAGAAATATCGAACAGAGTATATTTTAAGTTAAGAAACATTATGAAAGATAGAGACATTGCATAGTGATTAGTCAATTCAACCAAAAGATTAAAGAATCCTAGTGTTAAATCAACCTAATAACACAGTTTTGGAATGGATAAGTTGAGTAAAATCAAAGAAGATATGAGTAAAACAGCAATCCTAGTTGTAGATATATTTTTAAAAATTTTTATAGTTTTATTAAAATATAATAGACATAATAAAACAAATATATTTAAATTGTACAATTTGATAAATTTTGACATATGTATACACTCATGAAAACACCATCACAAGGATAAAGAATATATTCAGCAACACCTTTCTAAAGTTTCATTGTGTCCCACCATTGTCCTTTCTCCTCACTCTTCCTTGCCCCCTCATCCCTAAACAAATAATCTAAACCATTTAATAATTTCCTTTCTATTATTAAAATTCCCTTTCATTTTCTAGAATGTTATATGAATGGAAGCATGACTTCTTTCACTTAGCATAATTTTTTTTAGATCATCCATGTTAGTGTATCATTAATCAATTTCTTCTTGTTGTTGAGCATACTCCATTGTGTTGATATACCAAAATTTTTTAATCTATTAATTATTGACAGACATTTTCCACTTTTTAGTTATTACAGATAAGACAGCTATGAACATTTATGTAGGAATCTTTGGGCACAAGCTTTCCTTTCTGCAGAGATAACTAGAAGTGGAATAGCTGTGTCAGATGGTTGGTGTGTGTTTAACTTTTTTAAGAAACTGGCAAACTGATTTGTGAATTGATTGCATCGCATTCCAAACCAGCAGTATATGAGAATTCCGGGTGTTCGATCCCCATACTAAAACTGGGTATCGTCAGTCATTTTAATTCTACCCATTCTAGTGGTTGTGGAATAGTATCCAATTGTGGTTTGAATTACATTACCCTACTGATTAATAATGCCAAATACCTTCTCATATGCTTATTTTTCTTCAGTATATTAGCTGTGGTGTAGTGTCTGTTCACGTCTCTTGCCCATTTTAAAATTGTGTTGATTGTCTGAATTTGGTATCATTAATGCTGACTTCACATAATAAATTGGAAAGTGTTCCATCTTCCTTAATTTTCTAGAAGCGTATGTATAATTTTGGTATTTCTTCCTTAAATACTTGGTGGAATTTACCAGTGAAACCATATGGGCCTATAGTTTCCTTTGCAAGAATTTTTTTAAACTATAAATTCAAGTTAATTGCTAGCTACAGTTCAATTCATATTATCGGTTTCTTCTTTAGTGAGCACTACTACTTTGTGTCTTTCAAAGAATGTAACCATTTCATCTCAGTTGTCAAATGTGGCATAATATTTTTTTTCATAATATTTCCACATTGTATTTTAAGTAACTGTAGAATCTGTAGTGATGTTTTCTCATTTATGCTATGGGTAATTTATGTTCTCTCCCTTTTTTTTTTCCCGTTAGTTTGGCTAGAAGTTTATCAGTTTATTGATATTCAAAGAATAAGCTTTTACTTTTACTGACTTTTCTCTATTGATTTTTTGTTTTCTTTCTGTGTTTGTGGTCTTATGCTTATGATTCCTTTCTACTTACTTTGAGTTTCATTTCCTCCTTTTGACCCCCCCTAGTTGTTTTTTTTTTTTTAATTTTTTTTTTTAACGTTTTATTTATTTTTGAGACAGAGAGAGACAGAGCATGGACAGGGGAGGGGCAGAGAGAGAGGGAGACACAGAATCTGAAACAGGCTCTAGGCTCTGTGCTGTCGGCACACAGCCCCACGCGGGGCTTGAACTCACGGACCGTGAGATCATGACCTGAGCCGAAGTCAGACGCTTAACCGACCAAGCCACCCAGGCGCCCCACCCCCACCCCCCTAGTTTTTAATAGTTTATGAGGTCATTTTGAGATTTTTCTTTTTTTGTGGTGTAGATATTTAATTCTATAAATTTCACTTAAGTACTCTTGTGTTGCTGGAATAAATCCTACTTGATCATAATGTATAATTCTTTTTATAAATGCCGAATTTGTTTTGCTAGTGTTTTATTAAGGATTTTTGCATCTATGTTCATAAGGGATATTGATCTATTGTTTTCTTACAGTGTTTTCCAATTTGGTGTCAGGATAATGCTAGCATCTTAAAATGAGTTGGGAAGAGGGGTGCCTGGGTGGCTCAGTTGGTTAAGCATCCCACTTCACCTCAGGTCATGATCTTGCAGTTCGTGGGTTCAAGCCCTGTGTCCGGCTCTGTGTTGACAGCCTGGAGCCTGCTTGGGATTCTATATCTCCCTCTCTCTGACCCTCCCCTGCTCATGCTCTGTCTCTCTCTCTCAAGAATAAATAAACATTAAAAAAATTTAAAAAATGAGTTGGGAAGTGTGCCCTCCTCTTCTATTTTCTGGAAAATTTTGTGTAGAATTAGTATTCCTTCCATAAATTCACAAAGCAGGCATCAGGGCATGGACTTTTGCTGGTGGGAAGATTTTTCACTCCACACTCAATTTCGTGAACTGACGTAGGGTTATTCTATTTGTCTATTTCTTGAGTGAGCTTTGCCAGATTGTGTCTTTCAGAGAATTTATTTGCATACAGCTGTGTTTAACATTATCATATTATCCTTTAATGTCTGTAAGAGTTGCAGGGACCCTCCCCTGCTTTTACTCCTACAAATAGTAATACTGTCTTCTCTCCTTTTTCCTGGTTTCTCTGACTAGAGAGTTATCGATTTTATTGATCTCTTCAAAGAGCCAACTTTGAATTTCATTGAGTTTTCTCTGTGCTTTTTTTTCCCCCTCACTTGTTTACTATTTCATTGATTTCTGCTATCTTTATTATTTCCTCTTTTCTTCTTGCTTTGGGCTTCATTTGTCCTTATTTCTCTAGTTGCGTGTGTTTTAGGAGGAAGCTGAATTAACCGACTTAGGACCTTTCTTATTTTCTAATATAAACACTATTCTTAAAATGTCCCTGTAAGCCTGCTTGCGAGAGCTCCCTGGCCTCCCCCAGGGATAGCACACCTGTGCTTTGTATCAGAGCAGTGCACGACTCCGATTCCGCGCTCAATCCGGTTTCCTGCCTTCTGAGGGAGTTGGTGCCGCTTTACTGCTCTCTCAGCAGCAGCAGCAGCAGCAGCAGCAGATACCTCGGCCTGGGTGGCTGTTGTGAGAGGGCTTGCAGTTTGTTTCTCTGTTCGGGGCTTTGGGTGCGGGCAGGTGGGCATTCCTGTCTCCCACGTAAGTGCAGGCAGCTTTAACCTCTCGGCTTTTCAGCAGCGGTTTCCCTTTACCTAAAGCAAGGGCTACAGCCTGGCCATTCCATCCCAAGGGGGCGGACACCTTTTGCTTCCAACCCTCCATCAGAGTCAGTAGATATTTACTGGAACCCTAGCGGTGAGAGCGCTCCCTGCTTCTCCAGGCGCAGCGGAAGGCTTTCGCTTCCTTCGAGAGCCGGCTCCAGGAAGTGGGCGGGTTTTAAGCCGGCCGGAAAGACAGTTCCAGAGGTGTCCTGCTCTGCTCCCGGGAGCGCAGGGTTTAGAGGCAGGGAAAAGCGATTTGAATGAGTGCAGGCTCCGTGTCTGTCTGGGGCTCCCATGAATTCCACGCTTTTCCAGCTAGTGATGGGTTTGTGAAATTGTTACTTTTCTTCTTACTCCCTTGTGGCTGCCGCGTCTCCCTCCAGTGCTGTTTAAAAGGTAAAACAGTTTGTGTCTCTAGCTCCTCAGGAGTACACACCTTTTTGAAACTCAGTTCATCTGGTTGCCTTTTGACTTCAGCTCTCTGGCTAAAAAAAAAAAAAAAATGATTTGGGGGATTATTTGGATTTTCCTCACTGTGTGAAGTGATGTTCTCTTGTGGTTTTCTGCATCTAAGCAGAAACATGATATATTTGGTACATCCATTAGGAAAAAATAAAGGCTGAAAATCAATTAAAAAATGCTTATTTATTTTGAGAGAGCCAGCGGAGGAGGGGCAGAGAGAGAGAGAGAGAAACAGAGAATCTGAAGCAGGTTCAAAAACTCAAACAGCAGATGCTGGGCTCAAACTCACAAACTGTGAGATCATGACCTGAGCAGAAGTCCATAGCTTAACTGACTGAGCCACCCAGGCACCCCTGAAAATCAATTTCTAATACATATCTCAAGAAATTAGAAAAAAAAAACAAATGTAATCTAAATTAATAAAATAATAAAGTAAGAAAAAAATAATAAAAAGTAAACATATAATTGAGATAATCAACCAAGTCAAAAGTGCGGTATTGTTGAAATCATTAAATAATGAATCAAACCTCTGATCAGAGAAGGAAAAAATAAAATGTACGAAGTTCAGAAATGAAAAAGGAAACAATACAATTTTCGCAGGAATTTTAAAAGATAATAAAGTTGACATTATGAACACATACCTGCTACTGAATTTCACAATATAAATTAAATGGACAATTTCCTTTAAAAGCAAAATTCACCAAAACCAATACAAGAGGAAATAGAAAATCTGAATAGTCTTGTATCTACCAAATATATTGGATGCATGATTAACAATCTTCACATACATACACCTTTCCCTGCATAAAAAAAAAAATAGGTCTAAATGATTTACTGTTGAACTTACGATACTTTTGTAAAACAATGTTAAGGAGAATAGAGAATGAAAAAGAAATTTTCCTACCTTGGTTAGTGCATAGATTAATAACAAACTGGACAGAAATTTCAAAAAAAAATCTATAAACTAATGACTCTCATGAACAAGGATGTGATGATTCAAAGCAAATTATTGTCAAATTCATCAAGCAATGTATAAAAAGATGAGACTTTGGGAACAATTTGGTGTTAGACAGGAAATTTGAGATTGCTTTAACATTTTAAAATCAGCCAGTATAACTTCCCACAGCAACAAAATAAGGAAGAAAATTGTGTAATTTTTCAATAGATGTAGAAATAGCATTTGGTAAATTATAACATTTCTTAATGATAAAAAATAAGTTATTTGTAAGCAAAGAGTAAACTTAAAATTACTTTAAAGGTATCTACAAAAATAGAGTATATGGCATATTAATTGGTTATAAATATTAAAATTTTTTTCGTCAGAGACTGGCACTTACCATGTTTATTCATCATTATTCCAGATATCATATCATGGCCATTGTAATGAAGCAAGAAGAAAGATATAAAGCTTAGAATAGAAGAAATAAAGCTATAATTCACCCAGAGAATGATGTGAAGAATAGAAAAATTCTAAAAAAATATAAACCACTAGATTTAGGCAGTGAATTTAGCAAGAAATTAAATCAATTAAAAACCAAACTGGAATGTAGAATTTTTTAAAAATGATACATTGACAATAGTATCCATCCAAACAGGCATGAGCATAAATGTAAGATATAAAAGAAGTGAAAGGCTATGTACCTTGAATGAATAGGAAAACCCAGCAGTCAATTTTTCCCCAATTGTTTTACAGATGTCACAGGTAGATGCAAAGTAATTATGAAGTTAATTGCCCATTTTATTCATATACTTTACAAGTTTATGCTTTCATAAATTTACTTATGTTACATATATAAGTTTATACATCTCAAATATGTAATAAAACTAGCAAAAAATAAGGGATATAATATACTTGTGTCATATAGCAATGACAAAGAATTATTAAAATTAAAAAATTTAGTTTTATAAAATGAATTTACACCAATCAATAAACACTAGATGAACAGAACAATTTTTTTTGAAACCTTAAACAGGCATCTTACTGGAAAAATATTCAAAATGGATTATACATACAAAAATGAGTGGTCAGTCTCACATTTAATTGGACAGTATACAAAATAAAAAGTGCATGCAAAAACCAATTTTCCCTTAATAGATTGGCCAAAACTTTATATCTAGTAGGTGTGTATATAGATACTACCATAGAATAGTGGCAATATTGTAAGGTGGTAGAACTTTCTTGAGAGTAGTAGGGCAATATCTTTCATAATTAAAAAAATATATATATATCATTTGACCTATACATTTATTAACTAGAATGTTATTCTAACACCTAGAACCAATGTTAAATAATTTGTGAAACATCTATTTTTTGATAATAGTTATCAGTAGAAGAGAGCTGGAAATACAATTCCTTTACAATTACATCCACAAAGCCTAGTACGTATTGTGACAAATAGTGACATAGTAGAAAATTTTCCACTAGAATTAGCAACAAGTCAAGAATCTACCAGTTTAACCAAATGAGGTGCGTGTGTATGTATGAATATGGAATGGTCTTTAGGATATGTTAGTATTCTTAATGTTAGTATTCTTAATGTTGATACAAACTGGTATAAATTTTGTGGCAGGAAGTTAAGAGATCTTCCCTTTTGAGAATTTATATATTTTAGTGGTGAACTAGGAGAGAAGTCATTTGATAATAGGAGATGTTGCATTCTTGGACGTATGAGGAAATTAGGAAAGATAGACAATGGCTTCTGTGAGGAATGAGTGTGAAACACAGAAGAATGTCTGACTAGTATTTAAGTTTATGTTTATTCAATAAATATTTATTGAGGACCTGCTGTGCCAGGCAAAGGATATACCAATGAGTGCATAAGACAATATCCCTTTCCTCATGGAACCTGCATGGAATTCTTGCTTGATTTCAGAGACAGGGAATTTCTTTTGTCATGTTGCTACGAAGACATGAGGTACTCTCACAGAGCCATGTTGGTTTCAAGAGAAGTGTCATCTGCAGAAGGGTTATGGTTATCCCCTCAAGGAGATACCACTTTTGTGAATACACCAACTTTTGTGCTTTGATAGTTTGGCTCTCAGTTGTCGTGGGCTAGGAATCCCAAGTTTCATAGCACTCTGTCAATGGCAGAATCATATTGACTGGTCTTTCAATGCAAATATTTCCAGTCAGATTGCTAACGTAACTTCGAAGGGAGAGTAGCTTTCCTAGTGATTTGAATGCTCATGTCAGTGCAGTTTCTCTTTGTAGTTGAACTTCTTGGTAACTCAAGTTAGTTAGAGGGTCGCGTGGTGAATATTCCACCAGGAAAAGAGGAATTATGTGCATGGATTGCTTAACAGCAGGCTAAGTTGCAGGATACAAGTAGGTCACATGGAGTCATTCATCTCAGATATGTCTTGGGAGTTCTTGGTGGAAAGTCTTTGCTTTCATATTCATTAAGGGAAAAACTTAGTGATTCTGAAAATCAAAATTTAGTGCCCAATCTCTCTCTCTTGCTGTGCTTCGATATTGTATTAGTTATCCATAGCTGCACAAAAGTTACTCCCAAAACATAGCAGCTTGAAACAATGAACGTATTTATTATCTCATACACTTGCTGAGGGTCAAGAAATAGGGGATTGGTTTTGGTGAGTGGTCCTGACTTAAAGTCTCAGGGGTCAAGCTGCATACAGCCCAGGCTGCATTCTGTGAGGATGTGAATGGGGCTAGAGGATCTATTTTTCAGTTCACTTAACTGGCTTAAGGGGGCTTCAGTTCCTCACCACATAGTTATCACCATAGAGTTGCATATGACATGAATTCCCCAGATTCAAGGAATTGAGAGAGATGTCGCAACCAAGACAGAAACCTCAGTCTTTTAGAAATTAATCTTGGAGAAGACATACTATCATTGCTGCCATTTTCTATTAGTCATTCTGACCAATGACTGCTGTTACAGTATGGGAGGGATCAAGTAAGGATTTGAATACCAGGACACAGGAGTTATCAGGGACCATTTTGGAAATGACCTACTACAGATGGGCACGGCTTCTATTTTTCTCTTTGCTTCTAGATTAACCAGCCTGGCATTTACACATTCTTCCTTGTGCTATAGTAACACTATCCATTAGATTATTATAAAGTCACTTAAACCTTGCCTGAGAATCATCCTACCTCTTCGAGAAGACTTATTATGTGTTCCTCTTGAATTTTAATTCTTGATGAAAATCTTATTTCTTTCCAAGTTCTTGGGGGACCAATATTTTTTTGTTAGGTAAATATGAAAATGTAGCCATACAGGTGCATTAATGACTAAATCTTAAGAGATTCTAATCAATATATCACATTTTAGTTTGGCCATTTTCTTCACACTTTGTTTTATTCATTTGTCTTGTATCTCTTTAACATTAGTGATGAATGCTAACCCTTCTTTTTCCCATTGCTTTTTTGGGGAGAGGAAGGCAAGATAGAGAAACAGCTAATTTTAAACTAACCTTTGAGTCTTTATGTAATATTTAAAAATACATGATTTCAAACTGGTATTAGAATGAAAGTTATGTAAAATGGGAATAAAAATATCACATTTAGATTTCATATATTGCATGTGGAAATATATACATATATACAAATATATGTAATCACTGAATGAAGATCTATAACTTGGTTAATATGTATTCTGTTCACTTTACATTAAAGGGCACTACTCACAAATACTAATAAAAAATGGATGCTTTTGATAAACAACTTTAATGGTCTGTTGGTAAACTTTGGTTTAAATGGAGGCCTGTAGAGCATGAAAGAGAAAACAAAACATCCCCAGAGAAGTAAATGTACTGCATATTGACATGAACTAAAAAAAAAGAAAAAGAAAAAAAAAAAAAAAAGAAAAGCAAAAAAAAAACAAGCCACCAACAGGTTAATGATTTAAGAAATGTAACTTCTCAGTTAAAATATCATATATTATTCATGTGGCCACAATACAATAAAGTATTTTTCTATTTATTTTCTACAAATAATCTTGTATTTCTTACTGTAGTGAATATACCAGGAGAAATTAGATGTGAACACGTTATGGTTTTTAATAGTTCAGTTCCTCAGGAGAATTCTCCATCTTGATTATATATATAGATGACCATTGTTCATAGTATGGTAGAAGTATATGCAATTTCTAAAATCATAAGATAGTTCAGAGAAGCCAAAATAAAGAAATAGAAGAAAAATAGCCCTTAAACTTTAGTAACAATTTGTATGGTGACAAGTTTATTAAGAAATACCAAACTTTTTTATCCTATCTCTTGGAAATGATAGAACCACAAAGTGAGACTCCTAGAAAGGGAGTTTCATAAAATTCCATGAATCCCATATGTGAATCCTCTCTAGTCACATAATCCTCCTAAATTTAATCTTAATTTTTCTGAAAGAATGGAATTACTATTCTTAAAGATGACTTTAGTGAACACAGTGATTGCTGCATCGAAGTATATATAAATACTTTTTTAAAAGTGTTTATTTATTTTTGAGAGAGAGAGAGAGACAGAGTGCTAGTGGGGGAGTGACAGAGAAAGAGGGAGACATGGAATCCAAAAGCAGGTTTTAGGCTCTGAGCTGTTAGCACAGAGCCCAGTGCAGGGCTCAAACCCATGAACAGCGAGATCATGACCCGAGCTGAAGTCAGACGCCTAACTGACTGAGCCACCCAGGTGCACTGATAAATACTTTGTAGAGAAAAGATCTTTTCTTTATAGTTTCAAATTAATATGACTTATTGACAAAAGCATGAATACACAGATTATACTGTTACTGTATAATGATATACTCTTCCATATTTGCTTATAATAATGATTTTACTTAAAAAATTTTTTTTAACATTTATTTATTTTTGAGAGAAAGAGAGAGCATGAGGGGGAGAGGGACCTAGAGAGAGGGAGACACAGAATTGGAAGCAGGCTCCAGGCTCTGAGCTGTCAGCATAGAGCCCGATGCGGGGCTCGAACTCATGAACCGTGAGATCATGACCTGAGCTGAAGTCGGACACTCAACAGACTGAGCCATCCAGGCACCCCTGATTTTACTTTTTAATAGCAGCATATGTACAGAAGTGTTTGCCTCCTTGATCACAAACAAGTTTTTTAAAAGTTATAATTCCAGGTCTGTTGAGATATCACTGAAATAAAATATTGTGTAAGTTTAAATTGTAGGAGCATCTGGGTGGCTCAGTCAATTCAGCAGCCGACTTGATTTTGGCTGAGGTCGTGATCCCAGGGTTGTGGGATCAAAGCCCATACTGGGCTCTGAAAATGAGTGTGGAGCCTGCTTAAGATATTTTCTCTGTCTCTCCCTCTGTCCCTTCCCCCTCTAAAAGAATAAAAAATTAAAATTAAAATTAAAAAGAATAAAGTGTATATTGTGATGATCTGACACACACTACAAAATGACTACCACAGTAGTGTTAGTTAACCCTTCACGTAATTACCATTTCTTTTTTGTGATAAGAACAATTAAGACCTACTCCCTTAGTCTCTTTCAAGTATGTAATTCAGTATTGCCAATTATAATTCCTGTGTTGTACATTAGATCCCCAGAACTTATTTATTGTATTACTGGAAGTTTAGATCCTTTGACGGATATCTCCCCATTTTCTCTAGTCCCTGGCAACCACCATTCTACTCTCTATTTCCATTAGTTCATGTTTTCAAGATTTCACTTATAAATGATATCATACAGTATTTGTCTTTCTCTGTGTGACTCACTTAGCATAATACCCTCAAGTTCCATCCATGTTGTCATATGGCAGGACTTTCTTCAGTTTCATGGCTGAATAATATTCCACTATATGTGTGTATGTATGTATGAATGTATACATATCCAATATATACACACCACATCTTCATCCATTCACCTACAGGTAGGCACTTAGGTTGTTTCCTTATTGGCTATTACAAAATAATGCCATGAGAACACGGGAGTGCATATATATCTTTGGGATCCTGATTTCATTTCCTTTGGATACATATCTAGAAGTGAAATTACTATATCATGCAGTTCTATTTTTAATATTTAAAGAAACCTCCATACTATTTTTTTATGCTGGCTGTACCAATTTACATTCATACTGATAGTGCACAAGGATTTCCTTTTCTTCCCATCCTTGCTTGTTCTCTTACTCTCTCTTTTATAAAAGCCGTTCGAATAGGTGTGCGGTTGTATGTTGTGGTTTTGATATCCATTTCCCTGATGATTAGTGATGTTGAACATCTTTTCATGTACTTTTTGGCCATTTCTATGTCTTCTTTGGAAAAATTGTTCATTAATTTTGCACATTTTTAAATCCTGTTTGCTTTTTTAACTGTTCAGTAAATAATATCACATGAGTTCTTTATATAATTTGAATATAACCCTTTATCAAATATATAATTTGCAAATATCTCATTTTATTCATTAGGTTGCCTTTTCATTTTGTTGTTTCTTTTGTTATGCAGAAGTTTTTTAGTTTGATGTAATCTCATTTATTTATTTTTGCTTTTGTTACTTGTGCTTTTAGTGTCATATCCAGAAAAATTATTGCCAAGACAATGTCAAAAAGCTTTCCTTATGTTTTCTTCTCAGAGGTTCAGGTATTATGTTTAAGTCTTTAATCCATTTTGAATTAATTTTTTGTGAATGGTATAAAATAGGGTTCCAGTTTCATTCTTCTGTATGTGATTATCCAATTTTCTCAATACCATTTATTGAAGAAAGAGTCCTTTCCCCATTGAGTATTCTTGCCTTCTTTTGTCAAATATTAGTTGTTTGTACATGTGAGGGTCTATTTCTGGGCTCTTGATTTTGTTCCATTAATCTATGTGTCTGTTTTTACGCCAATGTCACACTGTCTGGATTATTATAGTTTTGTAATACAATTTGAAATCAGAAAGTGTGATGCTCCCAGCTTCAGTCATCATTCTTAGGATTGCTTTGGCTGTCTGGAGCCCTAAGTGATTCCATATAGATTTTTGGATTGTTTTTCTATTTCTGTGAAAAATGCTGCTAGAATTTTGTTAGGAATGTCTTTGAACTGACAGATGGCTTTGAGTAGATATGAACATGTTAACAATATTTATTCTTCTAATCCGTAACATGGGATATCTTCCTATTCATTTATGCCTTCATTTTTTTTTTTTTTTTCATCAATGTCTTCTAGTTTTCAGTGTACAGGTCATTGTTCTTGTTTAAATTTTTAAGTATTTTATTGTTTTTGATGCTATTGTGAATGGGATCAATTCATTTATTTTTCAGATATTTTGTTGTTCATGTATAGGAATGCTAGTGATTTGTGCATGCTGGTTTTGTATCCTGCAAGTGGAATAGTTAGGATTTTTTATATATAAGATCATACCATTTGCAGCAGAGACAACTTTACCACTTTTCAATTTGGATGCCTTTTATTTATTTATTTTTTTTCTTGCTTGATTGGTGTGGCTGGGATTTTCAGTACCATGTTTAATAATAGTGAGAGTGGTCACTTTTGTTTTTGTCTTGATGTTGGAGGAAAAGCTTTCAACTTTTTTTCAACTTTTTGAGCAAGATGTTGGCCGTTGGCTTATTATACATGGCCTTTATTATGTTGAAGTATATTTCTTCTATATCCAGTTTGTTGAGAGTTTTTACCATGAAAGGATGTTGGATTTTGTCAAATGCCTTATCTGCTTCTATTGAGATGATCATGATTTTTTATCTTTTATTCTGTTAATGTGATGTATTACATTATGTATTCATATAATAATGAAACGATTTTGTATTTGAAGGATGAACCCCAGTTGATCATGGTGTACGGTCCTTTTAAAGTATTATTGAATTTAGTTTTCTAACATTTTCATGAAACTTTTTGCATCATGTTAAACAGGGATGTTGGCCTATAGCCTTTTGTTTGTTTGTTTTTTAGTGTTTTTATCTAACTTTGGTATCAGGGTAATGCTGGTGTTGTAAAATAATTTTGGAAGTGTTCCCTACTCTTCAATTCTTTGGAAGAATTTGAAGAATTAGTGTTAATTTTTCTTTAAATGTTTGGTAGACTTTACCAGGGAAACCACTTGGCCCAGGACTTTTTTTCTGTTCAGACATTTTTGGTTATTGATTCAATCTCAATATTGGTTTGTTCTATTTTCACAATTCAGTCTTGGTAGGTTGTATGTTTCTAGAAACTTGTGCATTTCTCTGAGGTTATCCAGTTGGTTGGCATGTAATCATTCATAGTAGTCTCTTATAATCCTTTTTTTCATCTGTGGTTTCAGTAATGTCTCCTTTTTCATTTCTGATTTTCTTTATTTTATTCTTTTTTTCTTAGTCAATGAAAAGTTTGTTTATTTTATCTTTTCAAAAAACTGCTCTTAATTTCATTTGACCTTTTCTATTGTTTTATGGTCTCCATTTATTTTTGCTGTGTTCTTTTTCATTTCTTTCCTTCTACTACATTTGGGTTTAGTTTGATCTTCTTTTTCTAGTTCCTTGAGGTGTAAAGTTAGATTGCTTATTTGCGATCTTTCTTTTTTTCTTAATGTAGGCATTTATTGCTATAAACTTCCCTGTTTCAGTTGCTTTGCTGAATCTTATAAGTTTTGGTATTGTGTTTCCATTTTCATTTGTTTATATGTATATCTATCTATCTATCTATCTATATACACGCACGTATATATACGTGTATATACGTGCGTGTATATATATATACTTGAGATTTCCCCTTCTATTTCTTCTTAACCCATTGATTGTTCAGGGCTGTTTTAATTTCCACATGTTTGTTAATTTTTCAGTTTTATTGCTATTTATTTCTAGTCTCAGACCACTGTGTTCAGAAAAGATACTTGGTATGGTTTCAATCTTATTAAATTTATTAAGACATATTTTGTAACCCATCATACGATCTACCTCTGAAATTGCTTCTTCTACACTTGAGAAGAATGTGTATGTTGCTGCTTTTGGATACAGTGTTCTGTACATATCTTTTAGGTCCATTTGGCCTAAAGTATAATTCCAGTCCGTGTTCACATTTATTTTTTTTCTGGATTATCCATTGTCAGAAGTAGGGTATTGAAGTCTTCAACTACTGTTGTATTGTTAATTTCTCCCTTCAGATCTGTAGTATTTGCTTAATATATTTAGGTACCCTAATGTTGGGTGCATATATATTTATGATGATTGTATCCTTTTGATGAATTGACAGCTTTATTGTTACATAATGACCTTCTTTGTCTACCCTTTCTAGCTTAAAGTCTGTTTTTTGTTTTTTTTTTCTTATATAAGTATAGCTAACACTGCTCTCTTTTGGTTTCCATTTCATGGAAGATCTTTTTCCATCACTTCACTTTGAGACTGTGTGTGTTCCTAAATCTGAAGTGAGCCTCTTGGAGGCAGTGTTTATTTGGGTCTCATTTTTTTAGCCACCCAGCCATTCAATGAATTTTGATTGGATAATTGAATCTATTTAAATTTAAGTCCTTGCTTATTGGTAAGTACACTAATGTCATTTTATTAATCTGGCTCTTCTGTAGTTTCCTTGTTCTATTCTTCTTCTCTAGCTGTGCCCCTTTGATAATTAATGATTTTTCATAATGGGATGCTTTGATTTCCTTCTCTTTATCTTTTGTGTATTTAGTGTAGGTTTTTTGTTCTGTGGTTGCTGTGAAGCTTACATAAAGCATTATGTATAAAAACATCTATTTTCAGCTGATAACTTTGATCGCATACAAAAACTCACCATTTAGTCCCCTCTTTAAAGTGTTTGATGTTAGGTTTATCTTTTTTTATATTATGTGTTTATTAATGAATTTTTTTAACTATAGTTGTTTAACTGTCCTTTAACCTTTATACTAGAGTTAAGTGGTTAATGGGCTACCATATGAGCATATTAATATCTAATATTATGGTATTAGAATACTCTGAATTTGACTGTGTGCTTATTTTGATCAATTTGTTTATATTTTCATATGTTTTCATGTTAATACTTGCTGTTCTTTCAACTCAAAGAACTCACTTCAGGATTTCTTATAAAATACGTCTATCGGTGATGACTCCCTCAGCCTCCCTCATACTCCCTTGTTTGTATGGAATCTTCTTTTTTTCTCTTTCATTTCTGAAAGACAAATTTTCCAGATAGAGTATTCTTGGTTGACAGTTTTTTTTTTTTCTTTCAGCATTTTGGCTATATCATATTTACTCTGTAATGGCCTATAAGATTTCTGCTGAGAAATCTAATAGTCCAGTGGGGGTTCCATGGTAAGTTACAAACTTCTTTTCCCTGCTGCCTTTAAGATTTTTTTCTTTGATTTTTTTTACAGTTTTACTATAATGTGTCTTGGAGAAGAGTTCTTTATTCGAGTTTGTTTGGTGACCTATACATTTCATAAACTTGGATGTCCAAATATCTCCCCAGATTTGGGAAGTTCTCAGTCATTATTTCCTTAAATAAGCTTTCAGCACCCTTTCCCCTCTGTTCTGCTTCTGGGACCCAAATAATTAGCAAATTGTTGATCTTGCTGGTATCCTATAGATTATGTAGGCCTTCTTCATTATTTCTCATTCTTTTTTCTTTGTTCTTCTCCAGCGGAATAATTTAAAAGATCTTGTCTTCTAATTCACAGACTCTTTCTTCTGCTTGATCCATTCTTCTGTTGATTCTTCTTATTGCATTTTTCATTTCATTCACTGTATTCTTCAGCTTCAGAATTTTTGTTTGGTTCTTATTTATTATTTCTAACTCTTCGTTAAACTTTTCATTTTGTTCATGTATTATTTTCCTGATTTTGTTGAATAGTCTTCCTGTATTTCTTATAGCTCACTGAGCTTCCCTGAAACAATTATTTTGAATTCTTTATCATAAATTGCAGATATTCATGTTTTCGGAGTTGGTTACTGAAAGATTATTATGGTCCTTGCTTGTGTCATGTTTCTTTGATTTTTCATGTTCCTCGAAGTCTTGTGTTGCTACCTTTGCGTTGAATAACAATAACTTCCTCCAGTCTTTACTGACTGACTGGAGAGAAATGTCTTCTGTCCACCCTCTAGTTATTCTGCAACATTCTCAGACCTTCTCTAGATACATCTGATCCATGTTTCTTGCTCCCTCTTGTGGTAGAAATTCAAAACAAGCATTAAAAAAAATCAACTCTGCAATGCACCTATCTGGGTGCTGACAGTCTCCCTCTCATTTTCCTAAGGGTGGAGCTAAAGGTCAAGTGTGTGGTGTCTTCTGGTCCTGAAGATTAGGGGCCAGGTTTTTGCATGTGCTCACCAGTCATCTTGCAAAGCTCAATTGTCACTGTCTTTGGGAATATACTGAAGGTATCAGCCACAGGGTTGGGGTGTGAGTTAGATGTGCAGACTGCTGGTGGTGCCTATGGGCCAACTGACAAAATCTGTTAGTGAAGTGTCCCTAGTGATTGTGGGTTGGCTTTTTAATGGAGTCTGTGACACAGTAGGATCCCCATGTCCCATTAATCCCCTGTGAGAATCTTATCTGCTGCTTTCAGCTACTCCCTACCCCAAAGTCATGCAACTCATGACTTAATACTTTGGATGTGACAAGAAAGAAATGGGCCTCTTGGGCAGTTTCCTGCACAGCTGGAGAGCTAGGCACTTACTCATATGTTCTTACTTTCCCTTGCAGGAGAAATCATGGGCCAAGAAAATCTCTTCTGGCATTGAACTGTGCTGCCTTGGTAGAGGGGTGATGTGTTGAACTGTTTCTCTTCCCCAGTGCGTACAAACTTATATAATTTTGCTTTACTGGTGTGCTAGAACTTCTCTGCTAGAAACTTGACTTCACAAAGGATCTCTCATTTGTGGGTGGTTGTCTGAGACAGTGTTCCCCAGATCTCCTGGAGTGCAGTCAAGAGGGGCTGGAGCCAGGATTGAGGTTGATATACCTATTACTCAATGCAGGGCCAGGGAGTACTTCTCCTGGGTACTTTGGCATGTGGCGTTGCATCTAACATCTCTCATAAGGTACTTTTGTCTGTGGATGGATGCCAAATTATCGTTGCGAGAGGATATGAGCAAGGGACATCTTTTTTGACCATTTGCTGATGTCACTACTGAAGCCAGTTTTAGTTAGCTAAATATTTGCTGAATATTTACTTTATCTCCACCAGGTTGACAGTTTGTGATGGAGTAGAGATTAAGTAGACTTAAGTGTCAGGGAGGCTGCAGTGTGCAAAGCCATAACAGAATAAGAGAACATTTATTCTTAATTTCAGTACATGATAGAAATGTGGACCCCCCAAAAGGGTATTTGTAAATATTTGCTATGTCAGCATTTTTTTATATGTAGAGAATTGGTTCCATGTGTATTAAAATATTTGGATCACTCCAACTCAAAAGGAAGGAGAAAACCATAAAATGGGTGATCTAGGCAATTAATAAGGTTTTTAAAAGTTCTTTAAGTTTATATATTTATATTAATAATATATTTATTATATTTATATTTATATATTATATATAGTTATATTTATTTATATATTATATATTATATATTTATATTTATATTTATAAACATTTATGTATTTATTTTGAAAGAGAGAGAGTGTGTGAGCAGAAGAGGGGCAGAAAGAGGGAGAGAGAGACTCTCAAGCAGGCTCCATGCTGTCAGCACAGATCCTGCCACAGGGCTTAATCTCATACACTATGAGATCATGACCTGAGCCAAAATCAAGATTTGGATTCAACTGACTGAGGCACCCAGGTGCCAATAAAAGTTAATTCTTGATGTAGTAAAACCATACCCATCCATACTAGCCAATTGATAGCACAAACAATAATAAAATCTGTATATGTATACAAATCTACTTGGGCTCACTATGCAAGGTTATTTCTAGTGTCAATGACAATGGCAGAATATGAGAGTGAAGGGCATGAGCGTCTTCAGCTTACTAGGTATCACCAAATTGCTCTCAAAAGTTGTACTGATTTACACTCTTATCTTAAATATGAGTTGTCATTTTCTTACATGTTTGTAAATGTTTGCCAATCTGAAAATGTGAAATGATATCTCACTGTTATAATTTGTATTTACTGGAGACAAATGAGGTTGAACAACTTTTGTTTTCTATTGGCAGTTTTGCACATGTCTCATATCTCCTGATCATTTTTCTTTTTCAGTTTTTTTTTCATGTTTATTTATTTATTGGGGAGGGGAGGCAGAGAAAGAGGGAGAGAGAATCTCAAGCAGCTCATAGTGCAGAGCCCAAGGCAGGGTTCGGTCTCACAATCTGTGAGATGAAGAGCTGAGCCAAAATAAAGAGTTGGATGCTCTACTGACTGAGACACTCAGGGGTCCCTGATAATTTTTTCTTTAAAATTTTTTACTGAGGGATAATTGATACACAATGATATATTAGTTTCAGCAGTGAAACATATTGAATTGACAATTTCATACATTACTCATGCTCATGACAATACGGGTGGTTACCATTTTTTGTCCCATTTTTTATTTTGGGGGGGATGTTGAATTGTATAAGTTCTTTTTATATTTTGGATATATATTTATATATATTAGGATACATCCTAATCAAATGTATCATTTGCAAATATTTTCTCCTATTCATTAGGTAGCCTTTTGTTTTGTTGATGATTTCATTTGCTGTGCAAAAGCTTTTTATATGGAGGTAGTCCTTATAGTTTACTTTTGCTTTTGTTTCTCTTTCCTGAGAAGACATATCCATAACTATGTTGCCAAGGCCAATGCCCAAGAGATCACTGCCTTTGTTTTGTTTGTTTGTTTGTTTGTTTGTTTGTTTGTTTTTACGAGTTTTATGTTTTCAAGTCTCACAATTAGGTTCTTAGTCCATTTTTGGTTTATTTTTGTGTATGTTGCAACAATGTGGTCCAGTTTCATTCTTTTTCATGTAGCTTTCTAGTTTTCTCAATACCATTTGTTGAAAAGACTGTCTTTTCCCCATTGTATATATTTGGCTCCTTTATCATGGATTAATTGGCCATATAGGTGTGGGTTTATTTCTAGGTTATCATATTCCATTTATCTAGAAGTCTGTTTTTGTGCCAGTACCATGCTGTTTTGATTACTACAGCTTTCTAATATATCTTCAAATCTAGAATTGTGATGCATCCAGCTTTGTTTTTCTTTCTCAAGATTGCTTTGGCTATTCGAGGTCTTTTGTGTTTTCATACAAATTTTAGTATTGTATATTTCAGTTCTGTGAAAGATGCTACTTCTCTGAAAGGTGTATTTTGATAGGGATTGCATTGAATCTATAGATTGCTTTGGGTAGGATGGACATTTAACAGTATTAATTCTTCCAATACATAAGCATGATATGTTTTTTATTTGTTTATGTTGTCTTTGATTTCTTTTATCATTGTCTTCTAGTTTTCAGAGTATAGGTCTTTTTTACCCCTTTGGTTAAATTTATTCCTACGTATTTTATTCTTTTTGAGCAACTGCAAATGGGATTGCTTTCTTAATTTCACTTTCCAATAGTTCATTATTAGTGTATACAAACACAATAGATTTGTGTATTAATTTTGTATCCATCAACTTTACTGAATTCATTTATTACTTCTAATAGTTTTTTGGTAGAGTCTTTAGGGTTTTTTATGTATAGTGTCATGTCACTATCTGCAGCTAGTGACAATTTTACTTCTTCCTTGCCAATTTGGCTGCCTTTTTTTTTTTTTTTTCATTTTCTTGTCTGATTGTTGTGGCAAGGACTTCCAGTATTATGTTGGATAAAAGTGGTGGACATCCCTGTCTTATTCCTGACTTAGAGAGAAGGCTGTCGGTTTTTCAGCACTGAGTATGATTTTAGCATTAAGTTTTTCAGATGTGGACTTTTTTGAGATGTTTCTCTAAACCCAGTTTGTTGAGGGTGTTTATCACTAATGGATGTTGTATTTTGTCAAATGCTTTTTCGGCATCAATTGAGATAATCATATAGTTTTTATCCTTCCTCTTGTTAATGTGATGTACCATATTGATTGATTTGCAAATATTGAGCTACTTGCATCCCTAGAATAAATCTCACTTGATTATGGTGAGTGAATCTTTTAATGTATTGTTGAATTGGGTTTGCTAATATTTTGTTGAGAGTTTTTGAGTCTATGCTCATCAGAGATATTGGCCTATAGTTTTTTTTTTTTTTTTTTTTTGTACTATCTCTGTCTTGTTTTGGTATCAGAGTAATGCTGACTTCATACAATGAGGTTAAAAGCTTTCCTTTCTCTTCTATTTTTTTGTAATAGTTTGAGAAAAATAGGTATTAACTCTTCTTTAATGTTTGGTGGAATTCACCTGTGATGCCATCTGGTCCTAGACTTTTATTTGTTGGGAGTTTTTTGATTACTTGATTCAATTTTATTACTAGTAATTAGTCTGTTCAACTTTTCTATCTTTTCCTGATTCAGCTTTGGGGAATTGTTAGTTTCTAGAAATTTACCCATTTTTTTTTAGGTTTGCCAATTTGTTGGCATATAATTTTTTGCAGTAGTTTCATAATTTTTTGTAATTCTGTGGTATAGATGGCTATTTCTCCTCCTTCATTTAAAAAAAAATTTTTTTAACATTTATTTATTTTTGAGACAGAGAGAGACAGAGCATGAACGGGGGAGGGGCAGAGAGAGAGGGAGACACAGAATCGGAAGCAGGCTCCAGGCTCTGAGCCATCAGCCCAGAGCCCGACGCGGGGCTCGAACTCATGGACTGCGAGATCGTGACTTGAGCTGAAGTCGGACGCTCAACTGACTGAGCCACCCAGGCTTCCCCTCCTCCTTCATTTTTTATTTTATTTGCGTTCTTTCTTTTTTTTTTTTTTCTTTTCTTTTTTCTTTTTCTTTTTTGATGAGCCTTAGCTGTAAGGTTTTATCAATTTTGGTTTTCTTTTCAAAGAACTAGTTCTTGATTTCACTGATCCTTTTTGATTAGTCTCCCCTTTCATTTATTTCCACTCTAGTCTTTTTTTTTCTACTTGATTTGAGCTTAACTTGTTCTTTTTTTTTTTTTTTTTCTATCTCTTTTAGGTGTAGGCTAGGTTGTTTATACTATATTCTTTTTATTCCTTGAGGTAGGCTTGTATCACTATAAACTTCCCCTTTAGGACTGCTTTTGCTATGCATCTAGATTTTAGACCATTGTATTTTCATTTCCATTTGTTTCCATGTATCTTTTGTTTTTCCTGTGATTTTTTTATGGACACTTGAGTTGATTAATAGCATGTTGTTTGGCCTCCATGTGTTTGTGTTTTTTCCAGTTTTTTTTCCTTGTAATTTATTTCTAGTTTTATACAATTTTGATCAGAAAAGATGCTTGATATGATTTCAGTGTTCATCAACTTATTGAGACCTGTCTTGTGACCCAAAATATGATCTCTCCTGGAAAATGTTCCATGTGTGCTTGAAAAGAATGAATTCTTCTGTTTTTGGATGGAAGATTCTGTATGTATCTGTTAGGTCCATCTGGTCTAATTTGTCATTTAAAGCCAGTGTTTCTTTTTTGATTTTTTTGTCTGGCTAATCTGTTCATTGACGTAAATGAGGTATTAAAGTCTCCTACTGTCATTTTATTTACTGTCAATTTTTGCCTTTGTGTCTGTTACTATTTGCTTCATGTGTTTAGGTGCTTCTATGTTTGGTGCATAGATATTTACAATGTTATATTTTCTTGTTGGATTGACCCCTCTATCATTATGTAATGCCTTTCTTTACCTCTTGATACAGTATTTGCTTTATTATTTAAAAAAAAATTTTAACGTTTATTCATTTTTGGGAGACAGTGTGAGCAGAGGATGGGCAGAGAGAGAGGGAGACACAGAATCTGAAGCAGGCTCCAGGCTCCGAGCTGTCAGCACAGAGCCTGACACAGGGCTCAAACTCGTGAACAGCGAGGACATGACCTGAGCCAAAGTTGGGCACTTTACCGACTGAGCCACCCAGGCACCCCGCTTTATTTTTTTTAATGTTTATTTATTTTTGAGAGAGAGAGAGAGAGTGCAAGCAGGGGAGGGGTAGAGAGAGGGAGGCAGATGATCTGAGGCAGGCTCCACACTGCCAACACAGAGCCTGATCTGGGACTCGAACTCACAAATTGTGAGATCATGACCTGAGCCAAAAACAAGAGTCGGATGCTCAACCGACCAAAACACCCAGGCACCCCCATAGAGTCTTTGTTTTAATGTCTACTTTGTCTGATATAAATATTGCTACCCCAGCTTTTATTTTTTTCGCCAGCTTTTATTTATGGACTTTTTCGGTTACTTCACTTTCAGTCTCTGTCTTTAGGTCTGAAGTGAATATTTGATAAGCAGCATATAGATGGATGCTGTTTTCTTATCCATTCAGTCACCCTATGTCTTTTGATTGGAACATTTAGTCTATTTATATTTACAGTAATTGTTGATAGGTATGTTTTTCCTGCTCTTTTGTTGTTTTCTGGTTGTTTTTGTAGTTTTTCTCTATTTTTTCTTCCTTTGCTCTCTTCCCTTTGTGGTTTGATGGCTTTCTGTAGTGTTAAGTTTGGTTTCCTATTTATTTTTTGTGTATCTATTGTAAGTTTTTGATTTATGGTTACTATTAGGTTCATATGTAACATCTTATGTGGCTAGTGGGATATAGTATGTTCACAGTCACTTAAATTTTACACATTTTAAAGGCACTAGATTTTTATTCCCCTCTCCACATTTTATGTATATGATATCACATTTTATGTCTTTATTATTTTATGTCCCCCTTGTCTAACTTTTGTAGAATATAATTGATTATATAACTTAAGTGTTTTAACCTTCATATTAGCTTTGCAAATGATTAATCTATTACCTTTACTGTGTGTAGCTTTCACCCATGAAATTTTTCTTTTGTAATTTTTGTCTAGTGAAGGCCTGTCCTTCTGCTTAAAGAATTCCCTTTAACATTTTTTGTAAGGATAATTTAGTGGTGATTAATTCCATTAATTTTTGTGTGGGGAACTCTTTATCTCTCCTTCAATTCTGAATGATAATCTTGTGAGGTACAATGTTCTTGGCTGTAGGTTTTTTCCTTTTAGCACTTTGAATATGTATGCCACTCCCATCTAGCCTGCAAAGTTTCTGCTGAGAAGTCACCTGATAGCCTTATGGGGTTTCCCTTGTATGTAACTGTGTTCTCTTGCTGCTTTTAAGTTCTATCATTACTTTCTTCCATTTTAATTATTATGTGTTCTAGTGTGGACCTCTTAGGTTCATAGTAGGGGCTTTCTGTGCTTCCTGGACCTGGATGCCTATTTCCTTTTTCAGATTAGGGAAGTATTCAGCTATTATTTTTTCAAATAAATTTTCTGCCTCTTTCTCACTTCTGGGATTCGTATAATGTGAATATTATTACATTGATGTTGCAGGGATTCTTTAACCTATTCTCACTTTTTGTTATTCATTTTTCTTTTTGTTCAGTTTGATTCCTTTCCATAATCCTGTCTCCAAGACTGCTAATCCTTTCTTCTGCATCCTGGAATCTGTTGTTTTCTCCTAGTACATTCTTTATTTTAGTTATTGAATTCTTCAGTTCTAACAGGTCCTTTTTTATATTTTATGTATATTTTTGTTGACGTTTTCACTGAATTTGTTAATTTTTTCCCCTCAAGTCCAATGATTATTTTAAGGACTATGACTTCGAACTCTTCGTCAGGCATATTGCTTATCTCCATTTCATTCAGGTCTTTTGCTGTGATTTTGTCTTGTTCTTTCATTTGTGGCAATTCCTTTATCTCCTCAATTTCTCTCTTTATGTTTGTTTCTATGTGTCAGGTAGGCCAGGTATATCTCCTGGTCTTTAAAAAGTAGTGGCCTTGTGTAGAAGAGGTCCTGTGGTGCCACATAGCACACGTCGCTCTTGTCACTAGAACCAGGTGCTCCAGAGGTATTCCCATGTGGGCTGTGTGCACCATTCTGTTACGGCAGAGTCAAGATTGCCTTTAGCACAGGTGGTTGCATTGACCTGCTTTGCCTGCTGAAGGTGCACTGTCAGGGTTTGCTCCCCATGCTACTGAGGCCCAGTTGCGCCCACCACAGCCTCATTGGTGGGCATGACCAGTACTCATCCTAGCTGTCTGCAGTTAGGCGGCCAAGTAACTGCAGGCACACCAAAGGACAGGGCTTGCTCCTTGCCCAACTATCTAAGAAATCTGGTTGCAGGAGTTGTTGTCACACTGGTATTTGGTAATATCTCCCCACCTACCCAGGGCAGAAGTAATTTTAGAATGGCATAGGTCCAGCATAGGCTGCCTCCTGGGTGTGGCAGGGCAGGAGATGTCTTGTAGGGATAGGCAGGTTAGTTGGGTGGAGTGGGTCCACGAGGGAATGTTGGGATGGGGCAGGTAGTGCTAGCAAGGTAGATGGAGAGTGTTAGCATTGGCTCCTGGCTATCTAGGGTCGGGGAGGGGAAGATAAATGGTGTCTGCCAGTACTTTTGTTCCTAGAGAAATCTCCTACAGATCTCTGCTCCTCTAGTGCAAGTTCTAACATTAGTTAATAAATCTTCAAGTATACCTGAGGCAGTTTTCAAAATGCTGCTTCTATGCGGTGTCTCCTGCCAAGTTATTTAATATGGTGGCTCTTTAAGGGTGGGGTCTTGGTTTCCTATTGCCCTCAGGCTCTCCTGGACTGAAGCCTGCTGATTTTTAAAGCTCCTAGAGTTAAGCCCCCTGGTTTTTCAAAGCAAGACATTATGGGGACTTGTCCTCCCAGTGTGGGTCCCCAGGGCTGGGGATGCTCAGAGTGGAGGGTATGATCTTCTTGCTTCTCGATGCTTATGAGTCCCTCTCATTTGTGGTTAGTCACTCCAGAGGTTTAGTTCCCAACCACACATCTCTTCCCCTCCTACCTTTTCAGGTGGTCTTCTCCCTAGGACTAGCTGTGGAAGATTTGTTCTGCCAGTGTGCAGGTCATTTTCAGATTTAGTTGCGTAGATGTATCTATTGACTTGGTGTGTCTGTGGGACAAGTTGAGCTCAGGATCTTTCTACTCGAGGCTCTCTCTTTGTCATTTTTCTATTAGGGTATTTATCTTTTTATTATTGATTTAGTATAATTCTTTATGAATTAAATTTCTGTAAAAAATTACATCAACTATAACTGATGTAACTGTAATGTGTTATAAGACCATATGAAAATTGGGAGCGTGTATGGAGAAAACATTCTCCTTTTTCACCATAGCAGACACTGTTGGTTGACAGCCTGGTATCTATGACCCTCTTCTATAAATGATGATATATTATCTACTAGTTGCTTTCTCATTTTTCATTCTACCTTTCTTTCTTGCCAGCACACCTGATTTAAATGGAGGTGCAAATGAATTTGTCTAAAAAGCTACTTCCTGGTTCTCTTTGTAGAATAGACAAACATGAGACATAATGCTCTTCTATGGGATAGGAATTGCTGTGTAGAATTCTGGAAAAACTCCTTCAGAGGGGACAAACTTAACTGGAATATATGTTTGAATTTCATCCTACTTACCCTTCCTGCCTGCAACATGGCCTCAGTGATAGGGGATGGTGGAGAAGGCATTACTCTGACCCTGAGGTGAAAGACACACCCTGAAAATGGAGATCAAAAATAAGGGAACTAAAGTAATAAAGGTTTTGTAGAGGGGCTGCATTTTCCCCAGACTGTCAACTTTAAAATTTCTTGCTACAGAAAAAATTCCTAATGGATTAAAAACCCATTCCATAGTGTTGCTGTTACATGTAGCCTAGCACAATTCTTAACTGATAAAGGGGCTATAAGAACTTTGATTTTGTTTAAGATGGCAAGAAAGTCCTATGCCACCATAAATTACTTCCTAAGAAAAATTTTAACATTTTACATCATATATTCAAATTAGATTTCTCCAAAAGAGAATAGACAATATGTTAGTCCAAAATATCTTAATATTGATGAAATGTGAGATCGGGTTGCTTCCAGTAAATGTTGCCTTTTGTTTTGTTTTGTTTTGTTTGTTTGTTTGTTTTTGGAATATTTGATTGGAGGGATAAACTCAAGGACAGGTCTACAGAGGGGGCTTAAGTCACAAGTAACAACCCAGAGTTGTCAGAGGTAGGGATATTGCAGAAAACAAAACAGGTAAAATTCCTGCTTTTCTGAAACTTAGGCTTGTACTTTTGGGAGAGAGACTATTAATAGACCTCTGATTACATAAAATAGGGAATGGTAAATTAAATGAAGAAAAATTAGGCAGAATAAGGGGACTGCAAGTTAAGAATGCTTGGAGGTTGTCAGAGAGGTGGCTCCCTCTTAGGTAGACTTGTCAGTAAGGCTTTCCTCATGAGAGGATTGTTGAGCATCTGCATGAAGTGAGGAAATAAACCACAGGCCAGCTGTGTGGCAGAACTGTTCCAGGCAGAGGGACTACCCAGTGCAAAGACCTCTAGATCAGTGAGGAACAAAGGAAGCATAAGAGAGAATAGGTGAGGGGAGAGAACAAGCTTGGGGATGACACCATGTTGGCCCTGTTAAAGACCTTTTGTTATTTTGAGACCTAAATATGTATGTATATTTAAATGTAAATACAAATATATATATATATATAATGTACCTATAATGTAGAAAGTGCATGGCAGATAGCTTGCGCCTTACAGAGGAAAGTGTTTAATAAATTTTTATATCTGACATACCAATATTCTTTGAACTACATGTAGATCAGCATTTCCTGTATGACAGTGTGTGAGTTTCTAAGAAGTGTCTCCTTTATTTCTGTGAATTTAAAGGAAATGTATTCCCTGGGCCACCTCCACTGGCCGGGTCCAACATTGTGAGCCGATGGTTCGTGAGCAAAGCATAGCTATGTTACAGCCCTACTCCTGTCCTTGGTGTTCACAATTGGCATGATCCCACAGGGTGGCCTTGGCAAGGACTCTGCCTTGATCATTTTATTTCTAGCCCTTACTATAATTTGCAGTTCTAAAATAATGGACATAGAATAAATTTATAGATGTCTCAGGTTGTTACATGAGTTTACTTATTTGAAGATCCCATCAGTTGTGTATCATCTTATTTTTCCTGAAAGTATTTTTAAGAATGATGTGTGAACATCAGCAGAGTAGTCATATAATTTTTTTTTTCCATTCAAGTGTTTTTTTTTTCTTTCCTCAAGAATGTGAATGAGGTTTTACACATCTTCCTGACTTCTTTGTCAGTGAAATAATAGATGGGGGAGCCAGGTGACAAAGCATTCTTTCTTTACTTCTGTTTCTTCCCTTTAGTTCCAGGATATCTTTCCTTTTCTTACATCAGGTAGTTATTATCAGACCCTGGTAATAGTTCCACTAGTCCCTTCTTGAAACATCATTTAAATTTTAGTGCCACGTTTGAATTATACAAGCATTTTAAACTCAAGGAAGATGTAGAGATTGTAAATTCCCATGATGTGAGGTTCTTCCTTTCACCATGATTAATACTTGCGGCAGGAAGGATGGAATAAAGAATATTGTGCATGCTGGAATTTTACAGTCACTCGTGTACCCTGGGGGGTGGAAGTTGCAAGGAAGCTCAGATTCCTGTTCTCTTTATATATACATCAATTTTTTTTTTGAAAAAAAAAAAAAAAGTTCAATAGGTCCAGGGAAGAGATTACTGAGTCTGCTCAGTCCTGCTGGTGTATGCCTGCTGAGCTGGGGTAGAGGGTCACACAGCTATCCTTGCCATGCTCCAAGGAGGAGGCCTGCTGTGGCTAAAGTATATGTTCTTATTAAATATATATCATGATGTACCTCTGTTGATATTGCTAAACTTCTACCATAAAAAGAGTTGCGTATAAACAACAGAGCTAAATTCAGGTTTCCTCAGGAACCTTAGCATTAAAACTTGCTTAATAGAATATTAACCTAAGAGGTAGTTCTTTTATATATATATATTTTGTTGTTGTTGTTGTTTTGTTTTGTTTTGTTTTTTTGGCCCAGACACAAGTACACAGTGCAATTTTAAGTATTTGTAAAATTATGGTAAACTACATTGAGAGCATACAGTTTTATGCTGTCAGTTACATTGACCAAACCTTGGTTTCCTTATTAAGAATAGTATAACCAAAATTCTCACAGCTTTCTGTCAATTTGTAGGAATGTCTTTGTTCCCATACAAATATTCAATTTTCTTAGAAGGGGAAACAATAAGAGCAACCTAACTTGTTATTTGCTGTGTATGTAACAAGCTCAGATGGTACATTGTGAATTCTGTTGCCTCAAATCTAGCTTAAGTAACATTATTTATTTATGGAATGGTTGTTTCTAATATAGGCAAATGAAAGTGGTTCTGTTAAATCTAAATTTTTTTTTAATGGAACTAATATGTAACACAGTGTGACATTGACTTACTACAGCATATATTTCTGATTCTAGATTCAAGAGTCAATATATTCTAACGTAACTGCAAAGCTCTAAGGAACTGTAATGCCAATGGATATATAAATAGGTGATATTCATCTTTATATATTTTAGTGTTTTCAGAGAAAAGCATTGAAACCATAAAAAGTGAAAATTATCCACAGAATAATGTGAATGAATTAATATTATCTACAGGGTTTCTGACTTGTATATAATGCTGATGTTTACGTGAGTCTTTAAAAAAGACCACCATTTAGAATTACCATCGTTAAGATTAAATCTTGCTTAGATGATGGGTTATCCACCCCTGGCATATTAGCCATTTACTTCTAAGATGAAGCTATTTTATTCCTTGTCATCACATAGCCATAAAAATTGCAGGCAGTCAGAAGTTAGCAATGGCTGCTTCACAGACCCACAGCAATACTTAGTAACAGATTTTCAAAGCAGTTCAAAGAGTCCAGTTTCCATCTGTGTTTGGTGAAGGGTGCACAAACCTTGAGGCCATCTGAAAACTCAGCTTCATCTCTAACACTTGGAATAACAAAGGTGTTATTTTTCAAAGCTGCATTCTTCCCTCCTGGGGTGGCTGTGCAGATTCAGTTCAGGGAAGGTGGGAAACTTCAGAGCAGGTATTCTCCTTCTAGACTTTGCCTCCTTCAGGGAGTTCCTTTGAGGGTGTCACAATGGTGGCCTCCTGAATATGGGTTATTGCCAATAGAGGCCAAGAGTTAATGAACCTTATAGACAAATACCTTCTGATTTTCTGAGCAAAATATCTGTGTAGAACCAGCATCTCCTTTCTTCCAGACTAGGAGTGCTATTTAATCAGAAGAAAGTAGAGGGTGCTCTCTGCCCACATTATACTGAGGAATGCAGCACGAACATCAAAACTCCATTTCATTCAGCTACATTTCTAAAACTAAGGCTGCAAATGTTGGGAAAGAGATGGTTGAATGTCCTTGTCTTTGGTTTGCTATGAATGGGTGTAAGATTTCGATGGATTATAATTATTTTTTTCTGCTTTTGTTTGGCATCTCATGTATTAATTATCTGGCATGCTCTTTGACATAGTGTCTTTATAAAAGACTAACAAATTACACAAATGCACAATTAATGAGACATTAATGAGAATACAGATATTTGCTGTTTGCTATCTCTTTGTGATATATTCCTGTCATCCTAAGAAAGAAAAGTCAAGAACAAACGTGAGCAATTCACTCAGGTGTGTTCTTTAATTTTTTGACTTTCTGAGTTATTCTAATGTCTCAAAGCTTATTCGGAATTTTATTCTTAATTCCTTTTAGATAATTCAAATAATATCACATTATTTTTCCATTTACTCCAAAGTCCAATAGCTAATGGGTAGTTTTATTTGAGAATATATTATCTGAAAAATATATACCTTTCATAAAAATCACTGATTGATCTAACATAAAACATGCTTATGAGAACCAAAAGTTTTATTTTAAAGGGTTGACAAAAGACCCACTTTAATGTGAGAAAAGTGCAAGTTAATGATAGAGATCATAGAGCTTATATATAAGGATTATGTCATTATACCTAGGTTTTCTTATTTTTAAAATCCCTTCATAAATAAAACCCCTTAATAAATAAAATTTACTTATTTAGTACATAAATAACAAAAATCCTTAGTAAGTAAAAAAAAAATGTACTTCTGACCTTACAATGAAAAACATTATTTTGATATGACAAAGCATTCTGTCTCAAGTTAAAAAAGAGATTTTCCGTGACCACATTTCAAGCATAATTAAGATAGATAAAAAACAAATGGATTAACATCAGGCGGTGAGCCCCTTCTCAGGGGGCTGTGGTACAAAGGGTTCGGCAGGACTGTACTGCTCTCAAGTTTCTGGTCACATCCCCACCCACGCTGAAGGCAGGCTATAAGCAGTAGTAGTCCTGAGCGCAGAATGGCACAAGGCAAGACTGCTGTACGTACAGAACCGACGTGGAAGAAGATACAATGACCAATCTGCTGCTGCTGCCTTTGCATGTAAAACTTGCTTTCCTGTCTGTGCAATATTTCCCTATCGGTGCATGTACAAGGGCACTAAAATAAAGTGAAAAGCAAGGGCATAACAAAAAGTCATAAGCAGATTATACATAAAAAGTGGCCATAATAAAACAGTGTAAGGGAAAGTACCCAAGAGCTTTTGGGACACCGAGTACATAATAATCTTCAGTACAGACCTGTGCCTTCCTTCACAGCACTCACAGTTTAGTGAGAGAGCAAAAATATATTAAAAAATAATAGTGTTGAGCATAGTAATAAAACAAACAAACAAACAACACAAATAAATAAATAAAATACTAAGAATGTGTATGGTAAGGGCAGCGAACTAAAGACATCTGGGGCAACATAATTATGGAAAATGTATTGTTGTTTGAGGCTGGTTTTTGAAGTTCAGTTTATGTCAAACCAATTGATTTGAATGTATCATGATTTTTCTATCTCCTGGATCTTTGTTTTTCTCCAGTATCTCTGAGTCCTATTTTTTTAAATCACGATTTCTGCTCATAAATCTTTTTTTAAATGTTTGTTTTGAGAGCGAGCATGAGCGGGGCAGGGACAGAGAGAAAGAGAAGGAGAGAGAGAATCCCAAGCAGGACCCCTGCTTCTAGCTCAGAGCTCGATGCGGGCTTGATCTCATGCACCATGAGATCATGAGCTGAGCCAAAATCAAGAGTCAGATGCTTATCCCACTGAGCCAAGCAGATGCTCCTTCTCATAAATCTTTATGTAATCATTCTGATATTAAAGCATAAAGGCAGTTCTTATGCTTACTTTATTAACTCTCTTAGATAAACTAAATCCATAACCTCTTACTGGATTGTGACCTTGATGAGGGTACAGGTTGTTGCTTATTTTGTTTCTGTATGTGTAACTCTTAGTAAAACTTACGAATATATTCATGAATGAACCTACAAGTCAATTAACATTGGGATTTTAGAGCTGGAATTTTTATTAGCCTAATTTCAAAAAGATTCAGAAAAGTACAGAAGTGATGCAAGGGGAATGAAGCAAAGTGACATCCAGGGTCATAAGAGGGAATTTAGGGAAGTGATTCAGCTAAAACCTGAAGCTCAGAACTAACTGCGATTTTGGGTAGTGGGCATGCAGAAATCTTCTTGGAATGATGCTTTAACCCAAGGACATTGAACGTAAGAAAGATCAGTTGGGAGTTATTTTTGATCTTAATCTTTGATCTTACATAGTCAGCTTGCAGGCAAACCCATTCATAAATATGGCCAGTTGATTTTTCTCATTGATACAGTCATATTCTAGCCATGGTTCTCAACCCTTGAGCATTTAGAGATAATAAGGGCATTTTATCTATCTCGGTGGCTGGAGTAGGCCGGGGGCATTTAGTGAATGGGAGGCAGGAATGCTCCATGTTCTGCGATTCCAAGGACAGTCTAGCCCCTGGAGGAATCGTTCTACCCCGGACTGCCAATACCGTTTTTCTTGAGAAATCTTTTTAAAAGTCTTTCTCACTTTTCTAGAAAAGTTAAAAAATTTTTATTTTATTTGCTATATTTTTTACATTTTAAGTGTATATTTTATGTCATAGTTCTAGAAATATTACCCCAAATCTATAGTATATTTTTGTAAAGCTCCATTTTTATGCTTATGAGTTAGTTTTTTTTCAATTGCAAATATACTGCATATTCATAATAGAAATGTCCAAAGAACAAAATTAAAAGCAAAGGTAATTTTTCCTCCAGAGAGTCATACTATTAACATTTTTAACATTTCGATGTTTTTCTTTTCAGGTTTGTGTGTCTGCGTATATACATATTAAAAAGTGTCAAATTGCATATATTGCTTATAATCTATTTTTGCTAACTATAAAATAAATCAAGAACAATTTTCTAAGCTAGAAGATAGTTTTAATGAAATTATTTTAGATGGCTGCATAGCATTACATAACATAATACACATTTTTCCATGTAAATAATGTTGAGAAGTATATCTTGGTATCTAAGTCATTGAGCTTGCCCCATGTTATATCCCAAGGGTAAATTCGAGGAGAGAGAGAGAGAGAGAGAGAGAGAGAGAGAGAGAGAGAGAAAGAAAGATTGGGAGACAGAAGGCTCTCATGGTATTTAGACATTTATTTTTTTCTTTGTAGGAGACCAATAGAAGCAGAAGTGTTCTGTTTTTACTTCTACTTGTGTCAGTAACCTCTCATTTGTAATGTATATACATTTACTCAAGTTAAGTAGAAAGGAAATGGTGTTTAAATGCATGGAAGAATACTGAGACTGAGAATTGAAAATGGGAGCTGGAGATTTCAGAGCTGAGGCTACTGGTTCAGGCTCATGGCCTCCAGGTCCACTCACCTTTCCTTCTGTGGAGGAATCTGACTCAAGACAGATTGAGGAATTTGATAATAGATCAGGGAGAGAAGCAGAGTTAGAATGAGGGTCTCCTGGTTTCATAGGTCAGGTTCCTTTCACTCTTAGCATGTTATTGGCTCTTTGATTCAGCATTATAAGACAAAATTCTTGGCAGTCAGCTGCTGACTTATTCTCAATTCTCAGAGATTAAGACATTGAAGACACACACACGCACACACAAATAATTGCTGAATAGATAAGTAAATACATAAATAGGTGAATGTATTATGTAAGTGTATGAAGAAGCATTTAGAGACTGGCTGTGTACATCTAACACATGAATGATACTTACTGGGCTATCAGATTTGGTCATCTACATGTAAGAGCAATTGACTTATTCTCTGATTCTTTTTCTTAGATAGCAGTTTTATAAAATGTTCATGAATGTCAACAGTAGCAAGAATGACAGAGAAAGGCAAATTTTTATGTATGGTGATTCCAGATAGTCTTGGAGATAATTCCAGCTAGAATCTTATATATTTACAGATAGAGAATGAATGACTCTCCTAGAGGGATACTGTGCAGTAAAAAAGATCACTGGATTGGGGAGCCTGTGTGGCTCAGTCAGTTAAGCGTCCGACTTGGGCTCAGGTCATGATCTCACGGCTTGTGAGTTTGAGCCCCGAGTCGGGCTCTGTGCTGACAGCTCGGAGCCTGGAGCCTGCTTTGGATTCCGTGTCTCCCTCTCTCTCTGCCCCTGCCCCACTTAATCTGTCTTTCTCTCTCTCAAAAATAAATAAACATTAAAAAAATTTAAAAAAATGGTAACATATGAACAAGTTGGATTCTCTACTCTTTCTTTTTGAGAACCTTATCACCTGATACTCTTCAAAAAGTGTCTCTATAAGAATAAACTGAATCTCTGGTAACTAAAGAGTCTAGATTTTTAGTATGATCTAGTTTCCGTAAGAGGCAATGAAGAGATTATTGAAACACTCCACCCTGGTTTCACCTTTCTATGATCGTCTCTATCGACAGAGACAAATAATGCTCATTAAATATCCATGTGCTTTTCTATGTTTTCCAGCATCAGTTGCAGTTAGGTGTGACCATGTGATCGTGTTCTGGCAAACAGGAAGGTAAGTGGAAGTTGTGAATTACTTCTTTAGCACTGTGTTTCTCCTTGATCTTTCTTTTCCTGGCCAATAAAACATAGGAGGCCACATGTTAGGATGGCAAATTTCAGATTACTGTGGGAGTTGGCCTGGATCTCTATGTTCTCAGAAGGAGAACCATCCCTTTTTACCCACAAGGAACTCTGGTTGAATGACAAAGTATTAGCTGTGATAAACAACTGAGATTTAAGAGTATATTTTACCACAGTGTAACTTAGCTCATCTTGACTCATATATCCTTACATTGTGGCTTTCCTGTCATATCACCATTCAGAAAATTGACATAAATTTAGTAAGGACATAAAATGTATATAGCTAGACCAGCTTTGAAAATGTTAGTTATTTTGTATAGTTGCTTAGTGTTATTCTATTAATCTTACAAGGGAAAGCTGATAAAAATCTCTGGAACTTTTTCTTGGCTCAAAACAGCTAGTGGCTTAATTGCACTTTTCAGATATTTTTTGTGGTTGAAATAGTATAGTCTTGAAATAGTATAGCAACAGTTTGTTCTGTGTAACTTATACATGTTGATTTATTGAGAGTGTTTTCTATGGAATATTTTTCTAATATTATATTGTATTATATTATATTGTATTATATTGAAAATTGCCCTATGAGATCATTCCAATTATGTACTTGATATATCTTCATGTGGATGCCTTAAAGTTGAAGTTCTTTGAAATTTACCTCTTCATCTTACCTCCTTCATTTCCTCCCTGCCCAAACGTGTTCTACTCCTTTATCAGGTAAAAATAAAAATATTTGTAGAATTTTCCTAGCTACAAAGCTTTGAGTCATCCTAAATTCATTTTTTCCTTTGTTTGTTAAATAAAACTTATCCCAAAGTTCTGTTGATCCTACTCCATAATCTCTCTATTAATTATTTTAATTAAAACTTAATATTTGTTACTTGGGTTATAGGTACAGGTCATCTTGTTTCTCCTACTGGATCCATTCTGTACATTTCCGCCAGAATGCTCACATCATCACATCTTTTCTCTGCTTAAAAACCTCCAAGATATCATTGCCCTTTGGATGAGGACTCTAAAGTCTTAGAATGATCAATGTCTTATGATCTACATAGTTAGCATTGATTCCTGCCACTCTTACTTCTTATACTCAGGTTTCAATCCCACCCCGTTTTGTGCTTTGCACTCATCTCCTGATATGCATGCTTGTTCACACCTCGATGCATTGACTCTCTCCTCTGCATAGATACTATTCACTCCTCTGCTTGACAAAAAGTATTCTCTTTCCTCAAGGTACCCTGTTCACTGTAACTGCTGCTATGATACCACAAATTTATTTTGATATTGTAGGTTCCTTTCTTTTCTAAACTCCCTGGGTATACTTCCCATACTCTTAATATCACTTAAGTTTTTAAAATTAACTTTTATATTCTACTTTACTATTTTTTATTATAACTTCTGAAGAGGAGAGTATAAATATCATTCATCCTATACCCTCAGGACCAATCAATAAGAAATCTTTCTTTATTTAATCATAAACTATTTTTATTATTAGTTATTATTAGTTATTATTATATTATATTATTTATTATTAGTTATTGAAGTAAATTATTAAAAAAGAGAGAGAGAGAGGTTGTGTGTGGGTGAAGTCCAGAGAGAGAGAATCCCAAGCAGGCTTCTCCTGTCAGTGTGGAACCTGACATGGGGCTCCATCCCACATGAACTGTGAGATCATGACCTGAGCTCAAACCAAGAGTCAGACGCTTAACTATTGGAGTCACCCAAGCACCCCAATAAGAAGCCTTCTAAAAATAAATAAAATGAAATGTATTATGTTATACATGTTTTTAATAAACAATTGTTGCTGCTTGCTATAGCAGGAGACTGAAAACTAGGTATCTCAGTTGAGAGAGGAGAGATTTACTTTTCAAGATAAGGTACTTTCATGTGATTTTGACTAGAAATTGTGGCAAAAAGGATTCTGGAAAATCTGTTGGGATTTAACAATGCAATAGTTATTGGTTAGATATGATTCAAATAATTTCCAGTGATACTGAAGCTGTGTGGAATTTGGGACTTATCTCATATATTTTATATAAGAATGCATTGTCTGTTGCAAAAATGAATTTGACATTAGCTTCTTGAGCACGTACAGGAAATCCTAAAGCCATAAAATTTCCAACAACAATCTAAAGCATATAGATGTAATGGAGAAATTCTGGCTAAGAAAATACTAGAGGCACCAAAGAGCCATGATTTCCCATGTAAACTAATTTAAAATGGGACATAAAATAGTGAAAGCTCCAGAAATATATGACAGTGCTAAAGTTCACTGTGATAAGACTGAGTTGGAGGAGACCTTGAAATTCGTATTTAAATTGCGTCAACTCTAGTGGTAGTGCAGCTGTGAAAGATTTGCGTATTAGATCTTTAAGACAAGTGAGGATGACTGTAATCCAAACTACCCTTGAAAATCCTTCATATAGATGCCACCTTCGAGCTCAACATGAAATTTGTCAGTATTTTCAGCTTTAGGATATATTGCCGTTCCTTCATGTGAGCGTTCAATAAAGAATTTCAGTAGGGATCCCCTTCAGTAGGGATCATTTTATATGAAAAAATTTATACCAAACCATGAGAATAACATTAGAATTAATATGGAACAAGAGAAGAGCTGAGTTACACCTTCAATGTTAGTTCACAATGGTATAAATATTGGGTAAAATGGTGGGCTGAATTTCCTTGACATTTAAGTGTTTTTCTTTCTGCAAAATATGCATTTTATGACATCCACTCTATATACAATTCAGTGACTTTATTATTCTGTCCATACTATAATCTGTTTGTTAATTTGGCAAAGGCCATGATGTCATACCCTTGTAAAATACATTCTGCCCCTTAATTAGAGTTTGTTGTTTCAAAAATTCTTGATTATGAGGAAGCAGAGCAGGAGACCTGTCCTCTAATTCAAGCCAAGAGCTGATCTGAGAACACTAGTTCAATAACATCATGTTGAAATAGAAAAAGGACACTTTAATTATTTAAATATTTTTAATGAGTACCCTTTTGCTATCTGGAAATCACGAACTTTTTATATCAAATTAACCAATGGCATTCAATTTTTAAAAGCGATAAACCTGCTACTTCAAAGAAAAGCACAGCTGGCATTCGATAATAATCTTATGTTTAATATGATCTATGCTTGAGGCCAATTTATTACCCTCTTTTCTCCAATTTAATTTTAATTCACATTCAGGGGATTTTTACTTAATGCTATCTTTAGTAAATTATTTAATTCTTCTTGTCTATACTGGGCAATTATTTTTGTTCTTTTAATAATATACTCATTAGAAGAGAAGTGGCAGAAAAATGGTGAATCCTTATTGTTTTAATACTTTATAATTTTAAAGCATGAAGATATTCCTAATTTATGGAATTAAAGCAGGAACCATATGTGAAAAGCTAAGTAATAACATTGATAAGATATAATATGACTAATATTAAACTTTTATTTAAAATAATAATTGTTTGAACTTAGTGAGTTTTTTGTTGGCAATATGTTGATAATATGACAGGTGCATTTACAAAAAAATTCATATAAACAAATCAAATAATCCTGGAGAGTTGACGGCACATGTGAAATCATCAGAAGGAGGTAGGTGATTATTCTAGCCCAATTCTAATGTTTTTTTTTTTTCAAAGAGCTAAAGTCTAAGCTTATTTCCACTCCTGAAATAGTATGAAGTCATTTAAATTACAATGAGGCAAAAGGAAATGACCATGATTTAGGCTGGACAGTTGTTGACAGAGATCTCTCAGAAAATTTTGAGAAAATGATACTGTTAGGACCTCTGTGAAATCAAACCATTTTAAAGAAATTTAGGGTATAAAATGGAGCTTGTTTTGGATGTGTTATCTAATGCAGATGTGATGCAGTGACAACAGGTAGTAGTAATATGAAAGTGTAATTGCATATATTTGCTCCTGTAAGTTCTGAATCTTAAGTAGATGTTAGAGATTTTGTTTTGGATTCTTCTGTTTATCATTACCTATGCCAGAAAAGTCTAATGTCAGGTAAAGAAGAAAGAGCAGGAGGATGGGTGGGGACAGATGAGAGGGATGGAGAAGAGGGGAAGATCCACAGTGTCTTTGTTTGCCCTCATGTGATTTCAATGTGACTATGTGTCTAGCCAAATAATGGAATTTATTCATAATTTTATATAGTTGGAAGTAATCTAGCCCCCATAAAATTTACATACAAATGGCTTAAAATGACTCTTGTAAAGAAGACAACACAAGTAATACCAGCACAAATAACCGAAAAACTGATCAAGACACTACAATTTCTTTCAGTTATAATGCATGATGAAACAATGATAGTGACGAAAAGTGAGCAAACACAAGGTGATATTATTAAGATTTTCCAAGACTCTTGGAAACATTCATTTATATATACTATTATAAAGACTGAACCTCATCCTTTGTGTATATATTATGTTGTACATATTATGCAATGATAGATATATCATTTTCATCTATTACTACCATCTATTACTACCATAGAAATAAACTAAATTTAGAACCTGACAATGAAAGTTATTTATCCACAAATATTGAACAATGTTTTATGTTTTTGAAAAACATGAAGCATATATAATTAAACAGCTCATAGGAAAATATGTAATTAGAGATCATTCAGTATTCATATAAAAATTTTTGTGCCATTAATTAGCAAAAAAAATAAGACAACATAATAATGATAATATATTAATTTATGATTATATTAATATATTGTACAATATTGTTATATTGTAATGATATTGATTATATTAATATGTAATACATAATATTAATATATACTATTATAAATGAATTCAGCATACACAGGATACAAAATTAATATACAGAAATCTGTTGCATTTTTATACACTAATAGAAAAATAGCAGAAAGAAATGAATAAAATAATCCCATGTACAATTGCACCAAAATTAACAGAAGACCTAGGAATAAACTTAACCAAAGAGGTGAAAGACCTGTACTTCAAGAAGTATAAAACACTGATGAAAGAAATTGAAGATGACACAAACAAATGGAAGATACCTATGCTCATGGATTGGAAGAACAAGTATTATTAAAGTGTCCATACTACCCAAAACAATCTGCACACTTAATGCAGATTAAATACCAACAAAATTTATATTAAATTAATATTAATATTAAAATACCGACAACATTTTTTACAGAACTTGAACAAATAATACTAAAATTTGCATGGAACTGCAAAAGACCCCAAATAGCCAAAGCAATCTTGAGAAAGGAAAACAAAGTTGGATGTATTACAATTCCAGATTTCAAGATAAACTACAAAGCTGTAGCAATCGAAGCAGTATGGTATTGACACCAAAAGAGATAGCTGAATAGAATAAACCAGAAAGTCCAGAAATAAACCCAAGCTTATATGGTCAAATTAATCTACAACAAAAGAAGCAAGAATATACAATGGGAAAAAGACAATCTCTTCAACAAATGGTTTTGGGAAAACTGGACAACTTCAAGCAAAAAAGTGAAACTGGACCACTTTTTTTTTTTAATATGAAATTTTTTGTCAAATTGGTTTCCATGCAACACCCAGTGCTCATCCCCAACAGGTGCCCTCCTCAGTGCCCATCACGTACCCTCCCCTCCCTCCCACCCCCCATCAACGCTCAGTTTATTCTCAGTTTTTGGCTCTCTCCCTCTCTTTTTTTTTCCTTCCCCTCTCCCATGGTCTTCTGTTAAGTTTCTCAGGATCCACATAAGAGTGAAAACATATGGTATCTGTCTTTCTCTGACTGACTTATTTCACTTAGCATAATACCCTCCAGTTCCATCCACATTGCTGCAAATGGCCAGATTTCATTCTTTCTCATTGCCAAAAACTATTCCCTTGTATATATAAACCACATCTTTATCCATTCATCAGTTGATGGACATTTAGGCTCTTATTATTAGCCATAGTTAGGCTCAATTATTAGCCATAATTTGGCTATTGTTGAAAGTGCTGCTATAAACATTGGGGTACAAGTGCCCCTATGCATCAGCACTCCTGTATCCCTTGGGTAAATTCCTAGCAGTGCTATTGCTGGGTCATAGGGTAGATCTATTTTTAATTTTGTGAGGAACCTCCACACTGTTTATCAGAGTGGCTGCACCAGTTTGCATTCCCACCAACAGTGCAAGAACCACTTTCTTATACCGTATACAAAAGCACTCAAAATAGATTAAATATCTAAATGTGAGACCTGAAACCATTCAATTCCTAAAAGAAAACATAGGCAGTAATTTCTTTGACATTAGCCAGGGACATTTTTCTGGATATGTCCCCTCAGACAAAGGGGAACAAAAGCAAAAATAAACTATTGGGACTACATCAAAATAAAAAGCTTTAGCACAGTAGAGGAGACCACGAACAATATAAAAAGGCAACCAACTGAATAGGAGAAGATATTTGCAAATGATTTATATGATAAAGGGGTAATATTCAAAATACGTAAAGAATTTATACAACTCAACACCAAAAAAACCCAAATAACTTCATTAAAAATAGACATAGGGCTTGAATAGACATTTTTCCAAAGAAAACATACAGATATCCAACAGATAAATGAAAAGATGCTCAACATCACCAATCATCAGGGACATGCAAATTTAAACCACCATGAGATAGCACTTTTTATATACCTGTCAGAATGGTTAATATCTGTAATATTTGTAACAAAACAAATATTGGTGAGAATGTGGAAAAAAAGAAACCCTTGTGCTTTGTTGGTAGGTATGTGAATTGGTTGAAGAAAATGTGGAAAGCAGTGTGGAGTTTCCTCAAAAATTTCAAAATAGAATTATCATATGATCCAGTAACTGCACTGTTGGTATTTACCCAAAGAATACAAAAACACTAATTTGAAAAGATATATGTACCCCTATGTTGACTGCAGTATTTACACTAGCCAAAATATGGAAGCAGTTCAAATGTCCATTAATTGATGAATGGATAAAGAAGATATATATATATATATATATATATATATATATATATATATATATATATATAGGTGATGAGGATTAAGGAGTACACTTTTTGTGATGAGCACCTGATGTCGTATGGAAGTGTTGAATCACTATATTTGTACACCTGAAACTAATATTACACTGTATGTTAACTATTTGGAATTTAAAAACAAAAAAAGATTCCAAACATATTGGAATATTTAGCAATAAAATACTTTGAATACCAGCCCAATATACATATTTTATTATTTTAGTCATATTAATTACATATTACTTTTTAAAAAAAATTTTTTAACGTTTATTTTTGAGACAGAGACACACAGAGCATGAATGGGGGAGGGGCAGAGAGAGGGGGAGACACAGAATCGGAAGCAGGCTCCAGGCTCTGAGCCATCAGCCCAGAGCCCGACGACGCGGGGCTCCAACTCACGGACTGCGAGGTTGTGACCTGAGCCGAAGTCGGACGCTTAACCGACTGAGCCACCCAGGCGCCCCTACATACTACTTTTTGAATATATTACATATATTTAAAAATACATAAAAATTAAGTTAATCTGAGATTTAAATAATTTTTAATATACTAATTATTAACATGTATTAGTATATATGTCTTTATGAAATAAAATAAACATACAGTGTTGTATTAGTTTCAGGTATACAATATAATGATTCAACAGTCCTACACATTTCTCACTACTAATTACAATGAGTGTACTTTTAATCCCCTGCACCTTTTTCACCAATCCTTCCATCTACCTTCCTGCTGGCAGCCACCAGTTTGTTCTGTGTATTTAAGAGTTTGTTTTTCTGTGTTTCTTTTTTTCTTTGTTCATTTGTTTTGTTTCTTAAGTTCCACCTGTGAGTGAAATCATACGATTTTTGTCTTCCTCTGACTGACTTATTTCGCTTAGCATAATACTCTGTAGCTTTATTCATGCTGTTACAAATGGCAAGATTCTATTCTTTTTTTATTCTATTTTTCTTTTATATATATATGTATGTATACATACATATGTATATATATATGTATACACACACACACATACACACACACACACACATGCCACTTCTTATTTGTCCACTCATCAGTCGATGGACACTTAGGCTTTTTCCAAAATATGGAATTTTCCATAATTCCATAATTTCCATAATTTGAATTACTCTTTATCCAAAGGTTACTTTGGATAAATATCTAGTGGTGCAATTGCTGGACCATAGAGTAGTTCTGTTTTTAACTTTTTGAGGAACATTCATACTTTTTTCCAGAGTGGCTGCACCAGTTTGCATTCCCATGATCAGTGAAGAGTAGGATTCCTCTTTCTCCACATGCTCACCAACACCTATTGTTTCTTATGTTGCTGATTTTAGCCATTTGGACAGGTGTGAGGTGGTATCTCATTGTAGTTTTGATTTGCATTTCCCTGATGATCAGTGATATTGAGCATCTTTTCGTGTGTCTGTTGGCCATCTGTATGTCTTCTTTGTAAAAAATAAAAAAGATGTCTTTTCATTGTCTTCTGAACATATTTTAATTGGATTATTCATATTTTGGGTGTTGATTTTTATAAGTTCTTTATATATTTTGGATACTAATCCTTTAACGGATATGTCATTTGCAAATATATTCTCCCATTCGGTAGGTTGCTTTTTAGTTTTATTGATTGTTTCCTTCACTGTGCTAAAGCTTTTTATTTTTATGTAGTCCCAATAGTTTATTTTTGCTTTTATTTACATTACCTCAGGAGACCTATCTAGAAAGAAATTGCTGCAGCCAATTTCAAAGAAGTTACTACCTATGTTCTCTTCTAGGATTTTAATCGTTTCAGGTCTCATATTTAGATATTTAATCCATTTTGAATTTATTTTGGTGTATGTTGTAAGAGAGTGGTCCAGTTTCATTCTTTTGCATGTTGGTGTCCATGTTAGTTTTCCTAACACCATCTGTAGGAGAGACGGTCTTTTGCCTACTGGGTAGTCTTTCCTACTTTGTCAAAGATTCGTTGACCACATAATTGTGAATTTATTTCTGGGTTTTCTATTTTGTTCTTTTAAACTATGTGTCTGTTTTTGTGCCAGTACCATAGCGTTTTGGTTACTGCAGCTTTGTAATATAACTTGAAGTTTGGAATTGTGATGCCTCCAGTTTTGCTTTTTCTTTTTCAGTATTGTTTTGGCTATTGGGATCTTTTGTGGTTCCAAACAAATTTTAGGATTGTTTTTTTCTAGCTCTGTGAAAATGCTAGTGAGATTTTTATAGGGATTGCATTAAATATGTAGATTGCTTTGGATAATATTGACATTTTAACAATATTCTTCCAATCCATGAGCATGGAGTCTTTCCATTTCTTTCTGTCATCTTCAATTTCTTTCATCAGTGTTTTATAATTTCCAGGTCTTTCACCACTTTGGTTAGATTTATTCCAATGTATCTTATTGTTTTTGTTGCAATTGTATCTGTGATTAATTCCTTAATTTCTCTTTTTGCTGCTTCACCCTGGGTGTATAGAAATGCAACAGATTTCTTCTGTATGTTGATTTTGTATCCTAGCCTTTACTGGATTCGTTTATCAGTTCTAGTAGTTTTTTGGTGGAGTTTTTTGGGTTTTCTATATTTGGTATCATGTCATCTGTGAATACTGAAAGTTTGACTTCTTCCTTGTGGTTCTGGATGCATTTTATTTCCTTTTGCTGTTTGATTGCTCTGGACAAGACTTCTACTACTACGTTGAACAAAAGTGGTGCCAGTGGACATCCCTGTCTTGTTCCGGATTCTAGAGAAAATGCTCTGAGTTTTTCTCCATTTAAGATTACACTAGTTGTGCATTTTTCATACATGGCCTTTATTATGTTGAGGTATGTTCACTCTACTTTGTTCAAAGTTTTTATCATGAATGGTTGTTGTAGTTTGACAAATGCTTTCCCTACATCTATTGAAATGATCATATGGTTCTTATCCTTTCTTCTGTTAATGTGATGTATCATGTTATTGATTTGCAAGATTGTACCACTCTTGCAACCCAGGAACAAATCCCATTTGATCGTGGTGAATTATTTTTTTAATGTTTTGTTGAATTTGGTTTGGTAGTATTTTTTGAGGATATTTGCATCTATATTTATCAGAGATATTGGTTGGCAGTTCTCCTTTTTTTTTTGTGGTGTCTTTATCTGGATTTGGTATCAGGGTAATGCTGGCCTCATCAAATGAATTTGGAAGTTTATCTTCCTTGTCTATTTTTTGGACTATTTTGAGAAGAATAGGTACTAACTCTTCTTAAATGTTTGGTAGAATTTGTCTACGAAGCAGTTTGGTCTTGGACTTTTGTTTGTTAGGAGTTTTTAAATTATTGATTCAGTTCCTTTGCTCGTTATCAGTCTGTTCAAGTTATTTATTTCCTCCTGCTTCAGTTTTGGTAATTTATATGTTTCTACGAATTTATTTATTTCTTCTAGATTGTCCAATTTGTTGGCATATAGTTTTTTCATAATATTCTCTTATAATTGTTTGTATTTCTGTGGTGTTTGTTGTTATTTCTCCTCTCTCATTTGTGATTTTATTTATTTGGGTCCTTTTCTCTTTTCTTTGTGATGCCTGGGTAGAGGTTTATCAATTTTATTTATTTATTTTTTTTCAAAGAACCAGCTCCTGATTTCATTGATCTGTTCTTTTTTTTTCTTTCTTTATTTTTATTTTTTTTAGTTCTATATCATTTCTCCTCTAATCTTTATTATTTCCTTCCTTCTGCTGGCTTTGGGCTTCATTTGTTGTTCTTTTTATAGCTCCTTTAGGTGTAAGGTTAGGTTGTTTATTTGAGATTTTTCTTGCTTTTTGATATAGGCCTGTATTGCTGTAAACTTCTCTCTTAGAACAGCTTTTGCTGCATTCCAAAGATTTTAAACCATTGTGTTTTAATTTGCATTTGTTTCCATCTATTTTTTTAAATTTCTTCTTTGATTTCCTAATTGACCCATTCATTGTGTAGTAGCATGTTTTTTAACCTCCATGTATTTGTGTTCTTTCCAGATTTGTTCTGTGGTTGACTTCTAGTTTCATAGTGTTATGGTCAGAAAAAGGTGCATGGGATGACTTCAATCTTCTTGTATTTGTTGAGGCCTGTTTTGTTGCCTCATATGTTATCTGTTCGTGAACTCGAAAAGAATGTATTTTGCTGTTTTAGGATGCAGTGTTCTGAATGTATCTGTTAACTCCATTTGGTCCAGTGTGTCTAAAGCCATTGCTTCCTTGTTGATTTTCTGTTTAAATAATCTGTCCACTGATGTAAGTGGGGTGTTAATGTCCCCTACTGTTATTGTATTACTATCGGTTAGATCCTATATGTTTTTATTAATTGTTTTACGAATTTGGGTGTTTCCTGTTGGGTGCATAAATATTTACAGTTGTTATATCTTCTTTTGGAATTGTCCCTTTTATTATTATATAGCGCCCTTCTTTGTCTCTTTTAACAGTCTTTGTTCTTAAAACCTCGTTCGCCTGATATAAGTATTGCTACTCTGGCTTTCTTTTAATGGCCATTTTATGATAAATATTTCTCCATCTCCTCACTTTCAATCTGTGTGTGTCTTTAGGTCTGAAATAAGTCTCTTATAGACAGCATATAAATGGGTCCTTTTTTTTTAATCCATTCTGATACCCTATATCTTTTGATTGGAGAGGTTAGTCCTTTACATTATCAAAGTAATTATTGATAGATGTATATTTATTGTCATTTTATTACTTGTTTTGTGGTTGTTTCTGTATAATTTTCTATGATTCTTTCTTTCTCTTTTTCATATTTTGTTGATTTTCTTTGGTGATATATTTGGATTTCTTTCTCATTATTCTTTGCATGTTTATTAGTGTTTTGGATATATAGTTACTATTAGGCTTTTTTTTTTTTTTTTTTTTAATTTTTTTTTTTTTTAACGTTTATTTATTTTTGAGACAGAGAGAGACACAGCATGAACGGGGGAGGGGCAGAGAGAGAGGGAGACACAGAATCGGAAGCAGGCTCCAGGCTCTGAGCCATCAGCCCAGAGCCCGACGCGGGGCTCGAACTCGCGAACTCGCGGATCGTGACCTGAGCCGAAGTCGGACGCTCAACCGACTGAGCCACCCAGGCGCCCCGATATATAACCTCTTCTGCATGTAACAGTCTATGTTACATTTTATGATTGTTTATGGTTGAACACATTCTTTTCTCCTCTCCTCCTCACATTTTAGGTATGTGTTATTATATTTTATATCCTTTTTTATGAGTTTCTTGGCTAGTGTTTTACAGAAATACTCATTTTTACTGCCTTTTGGTTTTCTTTATACTGTCACTTTTGGTCTTTCTTTTCTATTCAGAGTCCCCTTTAATCTTTCTTGCAGGGCTGGTTTAGTGGTCATGAATTCCTTTCATTTTTGTTTGGGGGAATTCTTTAACTCTTCTTCTATTCTGAATGATAGCCTCGCTGGATAGATTATTCTTGGCTGCAGATTTTTCCCATTCAGCACATTGAATATATCGTGCCACTTCCTTCCACCTTGCCAGGTTTCTGTGGAGAGATCTTCAGTTAGCCTTATGGGTCTTCCCATGTAAGTCGGGGACTTCTTTTGTCTTTTCTTTTCTTTTTTTATTAATTTTTTAATGTTTACTGATTTTTGAGAGAGAGAAACAAACAGCAAGTGGGGGAGGAACAGAGAGAGAGAGAGAAAGAGAGAGAGAGAATCTGAAACAGGCTTCAGGCTCTGAGCTGTCAGCACAGAGCCCAACATGGGGCTCAAACCCGCAAATTGCGAGATCACGGCCTGAGTCAAAGTCAGATGCCCAACCAACTGAGCCACTCAAGTGCCCCGGGGACTTCTTTTGTCTTGAGGCTTTTAGGATTTTTTCTTTATTGTTATATTTTGCAAATTTAACTACAGTGTATCTTGGTGTAGGCCTACTTTTGTTCATTTTGTTGGGAATTCTCTTTACCTCCTGGATCTGGTGTCTGTTTCCTTCCCCAGATTAGGAAAGTTTTCAGCCAAAATTTCCTCAAATAAATCTTCTGTCCTCTTTTCTCTCTCTTCTTCTTCTTTTGAGACTCATATATAATGAATGTGATTATGTTTGATGGAGTCATTGAATTCTCTAAGTCGATTCTCATGTTGCGTAATTCTTTTTTCTCTCTTTTGTTCAGCTTCATTGCTTTTCATTACTTTGTCTACTAGATCATTAATTCATTCCTCTCCTTCTCCCAGCCTGCTGTTCATTGCATCAAGCGTGTTTCTAATCTTATTTATTGTACTCTTTATTTCTGATTAATTCTTTTTTAACTCTTATCCCTGTGGTAAGGGTCTCACTGATGTCTTCCATTCTTTTCTCAAGTCCAGTGAGTATCCTTTTGATTGTTGCTTTAAATTCTCCATCAGGCATGTTACTTATATCTGTTTTATTTAGATCTCTGGTGTGACTTTATCTTGTTTTTTCATTTGGGAAAAATTCCTCTGTCCTGTCATCTTGTCTAAGTTTCTGGCTGCTTCTCTGTGTTAGAAAAACCAGTTATGTCTCCTGCTCCTGAAAGTAGTAGCCTTAAGATGAAGAGGTCTTGTAGTACCCAGGGCTGGCACGTCAGGGAGTGTCTGCTGTGTACAGTCTGCTCTTGTGTTCTGGCTGCACCTGTCCTTCAGACTAGTTATTTGCAGAGGCCCTCCTTGCCTCTTGTGGACAGAATTTGGTCCCTGTGCTGAATGTGGTGAGTTTTGAGTAGGTATACGCTAATCTGTGAAATGAGACCTGTCACTACCTCCACCAGAACTGAGGCTTTGCAAAATCTCTGAGAGATGTGGTGTGGACAGGGGTTTGTGCTGGTTTCTGGGGGAGAGGCTCACCAGGCTATGACTGAGGTAGGTGTGACTGAGAAGGTAAGTTCCACTGAAGTGCATGGATGTAGAGCTTAGTGTAAGTAAGTTAGGCAGCCATTATCCATGCTCGTATGCTCCCTGCAGGGACTCCCGGCTTATGCTGAGGGATGGAGGAGGCAAGTGGCACCAGCCAGCTCCTTTGTTCCCATAGAGGTGTCTTGCTGAAGGTTGCCTCTCCCCACTGTGTGCCCCAGGTGCTCTTCAGATGATTGTTTCCACGCTGTATGCCCCTGGGTTGTTTGCATTCTCTCCAAGAATAGCACAGTGCCCTCTAGGCTCTATCCTAGCTAAGTCCAGTGACCTTTAAAACTCCATGCTTTAAGCCCTGCTGGTTGCAAGAACTCAGGAAGTTCAGTTCCTCTCATTTTCCAAACCAACAGCTCCGGGGAAAGCTTCTCTTTGTGTGTTCTTTGGGTGCTCTTCTCTCTCTCTTTCTTGTCCTTCTCTGTGACAATGGCTACCTTCTCTCTGCAGCAGCTAGGATCCAATTCTCCCCAAACCATGTCTCCATACTTCTTACCTTCTTCAAGATGACCTCTTCTCTCCTGTTAGCTGTAGAGTTTGTTCTGTCAGTTTTCAGGTTGATTTCTGGGGTATTTAAGGTGATTTGATAGTTCTCTAGTATTCGTAGGACAAGACAAGCCTAGGGTCCTCCAATTCTGCCGCCATCTTCCTGCCTCTTCCCCAGAGTCTTTTCTTAAAAGATAAATATCATAATTTGTGGGTCCCTTAGTAAAAGGTACAAAAATGGAGAAAACATGTAAGAGAAATGACTGAATTAGCCTGAATGCTTAATATATGCCAGATTACATGTTTGAAACCAAGGTGAAATGGGGGCTTGGGAATACACAGTGCATCCCTAATTCTTGCAAATTTGCCTGCCAGTTGAAATATGAAGACTTTGTTAATGTGACAACCCAGCTAGCTCTAACATAAAGCCATTATCACGACATAAATTTAAAGAAACCCAAGTCATTAAAAAACTTAATTTTCAAGTCCTTGGATTTGAAAACAGCTCATAACTTAGGATTTCTCAGTGCTCACAAACACATAATTTACTCCAAACTTTTAGGTACTGCTATATAGTTGACAATACACTTTCTGAGAAAATTTCTGTGACTTCAAATAATGTTGCATTTAATATTTTTGGTGATGGAGTGGGGGATTGCTTCTCAACCTATATATAATTCTACTTGTAGGAAAAATATTTGAGACAGAAAAATTCTTTTTAACCTAAAAGTAGGTTACCCACAGGTTAAAATAGTATAAAAATTGAAATGGTTGGTCTACTTCCATCTTCAACCAGCTGTTTCTATAGAAGCAACATGGAAATAATTAAAATGCACCCTAAAAGTATGCAATGAACTCCATAAAGGTTTTACTTCATTTTGATTTTCAAATATAGGAGTCTAATATTGATCCTTTTGAAGCCTGTAAGTGAAGATTAAAGCATTCTAACATGCTATCTACAGGTGTGCCATAGTGAGTTATGATCCTTGCATAATCCATAGATTGAAAAAGCTACAGTAAGTAACAAACTGTTAATCAGTGCAGTGGCACAGAAGATCAATCTTTGATTCTTATATTCACAAACCCTGTTTATTTGGTCACATTAGAGAACAGGCTGGGGTGTTGGAATGGATTCTTAGAAATGATGGATGTAATTGTCAAAACTGCCAAGGTCAATGTATAATGTTCATAAAAGAACCAACCCAATTCAAGTACCTTCCATTTATCATTCATGCAATTTGACCCCCAGTTCTCTTTATAATAACATACAAAGGAGGAACAACTGCTGTGTTCATTCCAATGGAATCTTGTGCACTTTTCACTATCATTCAGATCACAGCCTTTCTCAGACTGGGATCATTTGTACATAACTTTCCTTTCTCTGAGGATGTTGGAAGTATTAGCTGAAATATGGATTTAATAAAGAAAAAGCTGATTAATGAATCTGTATGTGATTTCTCTGTTGCTAGTAGAATGTTTTGAAATTCAGAATCTTGCTGATTTATCATCTACTTACTCTTAGACTACATTCTCAACTTTGATATTGACAGTGTTTTGTTGAAAATTATTCCAATACCAGTATTTTACAGATGGAATATTCTTATGAAATTTGCAAGTGTTTAGGTGTTGGATGTATTTAAATTGAAATAAAAATACTCAAATGTATATTACAGATTTAGTCAATTGTGAAAAAACCCAAGCGATTTTCACTTATTTTGCTTGAACAACTAGTCTTCTATCATGAATGAATTCATGAACATTCTACCAGATGCTTTCATTTAAAATTACACTTATTATTAATTTTATAATTTTATCAAAGTAGCTGCCTGAAATTCATGACTCTTTCTTGCTCTTTAGATTTGTGTATTTGTACTACTTTCATAAAAGAGGGCTCACACTTGTTATTAGCACTAGAATATAAGTTCCAGGAGGGTAAGGTTTATTCTCCACTATACCTGAGATTCCCTGAAGAATGAGTACATTGTAGAGGCTCAGTAATTGTTTATTGGGAAAAAAAAGGAAGTAAAGAAAGAAAGAAAAGGAGAAGAACAAAGAAAAATGTGTATTTATTTTAAAATATTTACCGATTAAAGTGACTTGGGGGGTATTACCAAAATTACAAATAATTTATTATGAGCTTATTACCAATGGTACTACATTAGTTAATATTTCTAAAAATAAATCACTTTATTGCCTAAATTAGAAGAGATATTATTAAAAAGAAGCTATAGCGGCACCTGGGGGGCTCAGTTGATTAAACATCCAACTCATAATTTTGGCTCAGGTCATGATCTGATGGTTCCTGAGATCTAGCCCTGTGTTGGGTGCATTGACGGCATGGAGCCTGTTTGGCATTTTTTCTCTCTGTCCTTCCCCCACTCACTCACCCCCTCTCGCAAAATAAACAAACAAACTTAAAAGAAGAGGAAAAATAAAATATCAGGGAAAATGTAGCTAATGAGTAAACCAGAAGCAATCATAACTAAAATGGTATGAGATAACATTGAAAAATAGCTTCATGGTTCTCTTTTTCACTAGAGGAGGATAAATATATTTAAAAATATTTTTTTAATGTTTATTTATATTTGACAGAGAAACACAGAGTGAGAGAGGTGGAGGGGCAGAGAGAGAGGGAGACACAGAACCCGAAGCAGGCTCCAGGCTCCGAGCTGTCAGCACAGAGCCCCACGCGGGGCTCGAACCCACAAACCGGGAGATCGTGACCTGAGCTGAAGTCGGACGCTTAACCGACTGAGCCACCCAGATGTCCCGAGGATAAATATATTTTTTTAAATGTTAATAAAGGGGCGCCTGGTGGCCCGAGGATAAATATATTTTTTAAAATGTTAATAAAGGGGCGCCTGGTGGCCCGAGGATAAATATATTTTTTAAAATGTTAATAAAGGGGTGCCTGGGTGGCTCAGTCGGTTAAGCGTCCGACTTCGGCTCAGGTCACGATCTCCCGGTTTGTGGGTTCGAGCCCCGCGTGGGGCTCTGCGCTGACAGCTCGGAGCCTGGAGCCTGCTTCGGGTTCTGTGTCTCCCTCTCTCTCTGCCCCTCCACCTCTCTCACTCTGTGTTTCTCTGTCTCTCTCTCTCTCTCTCAATAATATAATAAATAAACGTTAAAAAGTAAAAATATTAATCGGAACAAGAGCTCTCCAAACAAATACTAAATAAAAGTATTATTAAGTATTCTAGAATGTAAACTTACTTGGAAACACTCAACAGATAGTCTAAATGTCAAGATGGGCCTGACAGTTTGTGAGATGCCCAGAAAAGCATGGCCCTCGTGCATACTGAGCATATGCGGTTCTAGCAGGCAAATAGACAAATGAGAAATGACAATGGTGAGATAACTGCTATCACTGGCCAATATAGGTGACATAGAACTGAAGACAAGAGCAACAAGTACGTAAATTTAGCATTATTAAAAAACAGAAATGGGAAAAAAAAGGATTCATGATTTTAATGGATTTTTGTTTCTTCCGTCCCCCCAAAGAGAAAAAAAAAATGCCCTGCTTTATTGACTGATGTGATCATAAGGAGATGTAACAGCTCTGATTTGTATTATTGACTCTCAGTTTCCTCGTTTATGAAACAGAGTTTAAGATCTTTTTGAAGGTTAAATGGGAATATTTGAGATGTCTATGATACTGTCAAGTGCTACACAAATGTTAGTCGTTGCTCTGACAATTCTCTCTAGCATGTGCACATCACATGGTTAATGTGGATTCTCAGTAGAAACCTTGAAAATATCTGTTCAGCTCAATTTTATTTCATAACTGGTTTTAACCATTGTTATTCATACTATGCTTTTGAGTGGCATGTACATAATAAAAAAGACTAAAAGGTACACAATTAAATTATGAGACTACAGTCCTGATAATTTCATGGAAGTAATTTAATTATTAAAGAGGCTAAATTATATGAATACCCAAAGATATCCTTAGAACTTCTAAAATACTGCACATCAATTTGAAATGGCGGAACAACTACACCTTAAGTTACAATGCACTTTTATTGTAAAGCCTGAAGATGCGATGATGTTTCCATAAAATGGCAAGAGTAGGATTTTTATGCCATTTACTCTCATCAGAAACGGTCTTAAATTTTTAAACTATATTTTGTGTTAAATGTGTTCATGTTTGGGATAAAATGTTTAGTTAGTTATTCTCACGCTCCTTTTGCTCCTCTCTGATAAGTCTCTGACTTATATTCGTAGCGCAGTTATTTTAGTTTAATTTTGTCTGTTCCACAGAATCAGAAAATAGAGTTCTATTTATACTTGTAGTTTTCACCAACCTTATCTCCGATAATGATGCATATATTACTGTAGAAGGCAGACATATAAATCCGAAGAGAGATAGAGAGCAGGAAGAAGGAAGTAAGCTTTAAAGTCTATCTGTTCCCTGACACTACATTAAGAACTCATCACTCATGTGAAATCAAAGAGTGATCACACTCACTTCCATGTCAGACCCCTACTGCAATACGAGACTTTAAGAAAAGAAAGTTAAGGTAACCACTTCAAGCAAATAAAAATGTTTCGATATAATTAACATTAGGAAGACTTTGATTACCAGGAAATAGAAACAAAATTCAAGTTTCGCGTAGAGATAAAAATACTTTTCTTTACATTAATGATAACATCCAAACAACAAAGAAGCTGGAAGTGTCATAAAATGTAACACAAGACTTTCTCAGTCTCGAGAAATAGTGCCATTCAGACTGTTTTATGAAACTCCTGAATAATCCTTTATGTGACTCTATTATTTGGTAATTTTTCATATATTACACTTGCAATGATTAACAAACTAAAGGTAATCCTTAAACATTGATTTTGCCAATAGTGTCATTCTACTTGAAATCTCTTTAGATTATATGTTTTTAATAAAACATGAGAAATATATTGGACTAATTTGTGCTTTGGGTAAAATCATACTTCTGTATCCATAATGATACCTGGCTTAGTGTTCTCCTCACAATTTAGGACTCCTACAACACAAGTGTTATCCTTTTGCTTACCACAAACAGTAGGATATAATTTTTATAGTTTGTTTCCGTATATTATGTGTCTCCAAACAGCAAGTTCAGATAGATGGGGAAAGAGTATATTTGACAAAATCCTAGGAAAGGGAATGAGTAGGGAGGAAGAATAATTTCTTGCTTTTCTAACTTTGGGCCAATAGATTCGGATGCATTTAATGTATATACATTGTTGCAGACTCCCAGTGTGTATATATATTTATGTAGTGTTACCCGAATCATATATATTGTATAATCATTAATTCACAATTTTATATTTATGGAATCTGATGCGCGACTGCCTTCTCTGTGTTCGACTTAATATGAAGCCCACGAATCTCTGTCAATATTCATTTTAATTACTCTAATAATATTAGCTGCTGATGGCTTTAGTCTCTCTCTCTCTCTGTTGGCAACCTGAAAGACAGTTCTCAACTAACTCAGCTCCCAGGGTGCCATCCACAAGGGATTGTCACCTTGCTGTGGATTGTGACCTCTGACCCTACCACTTTCTTCCTGTAACAGTACTACCTTTGTACATTTAATGAACTTTGTACACAGTTCAAAAGATGTCAGCACAGAGAAATGTAAAGTCCAGCTGTGAAAAGTTCCATTGTTTCTATACATCTAATCGACCTTTCCCATTATAGAAGATAAGAAAAAAAAAAATCAATAAGGTTACTTGCTAGCCAATCCAATGCAAGTTTTATTATTAATATGCTAAACATATTGCTTTCAAGGCATTGACACCTAAACACTGTGAGAAGTATCAAAATTACTTCTCATTAATAACCATTATATTAATCACTGTTGCCCAGAACTAGAATCTTACTGCGAAATCCCCTGGTGGAAATTGCTATAATCGTTCAAACTACAGGAATGAATATTTTTCAGCATAATTACTGCTGTCGTCTTATTGAAAAATATCCCATTAGATGGCAGCTTTTAGTTACGTAAATCGTGTTGATTAATTTTTAATTTCCATCATTTATATGACATTGCACAAGTAAAGATCTTTGATAATTTAAATGGTTAGCTGAGCAATTATTAAAATAACTTACAGCAATTCAGACATTCATTTACTTACTAGAAGTGCCATACATCATTAACTCCTGATTAAAATAAAGTTTGGGAGATTACAAGTGCTGAATTGATCACTAAGATATGTATTTTCAGGGTGTTTTATAAAAATATTCATGCCATGTAGGATGCCTCAGCTGTAATGATAAAGCTCTCACATAAATGTTTTAAAGAAGGGAATCTGAATTACATTGGCAATATGGCATCCCAGCTGAGTGCTCAAGTATACATTTGTGCCTCGATGCAGACAATTTAAATGGTCTTTAACATTACAGTTTTTAATCACCCCAGCACCACTTTTGTTTAAAACAAACCAAAAGTTTCAGTACTTATGAGTGAAAACTGAGTCCTTGGTCTTAGTTGTGCATTTTGTTTTTTATTGACTTGTTGGAATCTTCATATTAACTGTGGATTCCTAGATAACTTCCAGTTTCTTTAGCCATAAATTGGCTAAAGTAACTGTACTTAGCCTGTAAAGCTGTGCTACGGGTAACATGAGTCAAGGGATATAAAGGGCATTGATAGTGTGTAGGATACAGTAAGCAATAAATAATGATTCTCATAGTATTTTGCAGTGTAATCCTTCAAATATACAGCCAGTATACAAAGATAATTGTTTTTATGTAGAAAAATAAATATCCTGGGGTGCCTGGGTGGCTCAGTTAGCTGTGTCCAACTCTTCATTTTAGTTCATGATCTCATAGTTTGGAAGGTGGAGCCCCACATCAGACTTTGTGCTGACAGTGCAGAGGCTGCTTGGGATTCTCTCCCTCTCCCTCTCCGCTCCTCCCCAACTTTCTCTCTCTCTCAAAATAAAGAAATAAACTTAAAACTAATTAAAAAAAAAAAAAAAGAAATGTCCTTTTGGTCCTTAATATCTCTCTATATTAGTCTCCATATATAAAAAAAAAGACAAAAACACCCATATACTTGGTTTTCAGCCATGTTGTCTGCCAATTCTTATGGTTTAGGTAAACAGAATAGAAATTGAAAAGTAGATGAGTAGCTATAAGAAACCACATGTTGTCACAATTAGTAAGTGATTACTTCCAAGTCCCGTGGGGAATACAGGAAACCCAAAGAAAGAATTAAGTCTAGAATATGGCAATATTACAAACCTAAAATTTACACTTTGAGATTTCTTTCTGGAACAGACAAAGGTTTTTTGTTTGTTTGTTTGTTTGTTTTCTCTTTTCTTTCTTTTTTTTTTTTTTAGTTGAATGGTTTAGGGGGAATTGTCAGGGGACAGAATTTTTACATTTCATTTTCTAAAAATCAGGATGAATTTGTTAAAAAATAAAATTTCGCACACAAATCTTTATACACAAATATACAAAAGAGTTTTGTAAAATAAACTCTAACAAAGGTCAGGAAGTTGTTTTCATAGGCTTTTATCTCAAAATATTCATAGCCCAGTTGGCAAATACAATTTAGGTTAATAATTGCAAGGTACAGTGACAATGCTAAAATACATCCAAAGTTAGTAGTGGTTAGGAAGGAAATTCTAAACTGGGTTTAGAGGGATTTTAGGAACCTTCTTAAGATCAAGACAGTTGACGGGATATTGAAGGATGAGAATTTGCTAGAACAGTGTTTGGGAGAAAAGCATTCCAGGATGGTGTAGAAATGAATAGCGTAATAAGAGTGCATATGATTCCGGGTGCCTAGTCCCTGGAAGATTCTAGGGCTTCAATAAGAATTTGTTGAATGAATCAGTCAATGAACATGTCAAAGAATGACAGAAAATGGAAGAAAGGTCCTAGAAGCGATTTTTTACAAATTATTCTAAAAAGCGAAGGTAAAGACCTTTGTCTTTATAATTTTGCCTATTTTTCTCTACATTTTTGTGCTTTTTTTACCCCCATTTCTCAAGCTTTGTTTTACTCTTTGGATTCTTTCCCAAATGTTACCCATAAGTGCTTCCTGAATTCATTCCTCTTTTAATCCCCCGATGTGAAATTCATTTCTGATACTTCTTTGTGTGCGTTCCTGGACCTATGTGCCCAGACGTAGCCTTCAGCTCTTCCTGGCCCTGCACTGTATCACATTGCTGTGAGCTGTGGTTCTTAGGCTTCCATAGAAATTGCTTCTTGGTGGAGTTCAGCCAAAGGGTGACACTGAGACAAATTAGAGGGCAGGATGAGAGAAGCCAGAGTGTGCGTCTACTTTTGCAGAGGTTATGCTTCCACCTAATTCCATATCCTGTCAGATACATTCGCCATGCTTCCATCTCCCATGTGCTAACCCTAACCTGGGCTCCAATAATACCATTTCCTCCAGTTGTCTCCTTTGAAGGATTCTGAGATCATTTTTAGAGATTTAAATATAAAATATTCATTATCTAGTTCAATAACTGTGTATAAGGTGAAACTGAAGGTAAGAAATATTAACTTTTCTCTCCAAAGTTTTATGTACTAATAGATATTAAAACAGAGTGAAAACATCTGGTTTTTCTTAAAAAAATTTAATATTTGTTTATTTTTGAGGGAGAGAGAGAGCGAGCGAGCGAGCAGGGGAGAGGCAGAGAGGGAGTGAGATGCAGAATCTGAAGCAGGCTCCAGACTCTGAGCTGTCAGCACAGAGCCCTACACGGGGCTCGAACCCACAAACTGTGAGATCATGACCTGAGCCAAAGCTGGACATTTAACCGACTGAACCACCCAGGTGCCCATAAAAACATTTCTTTGATTTCTCATGCAGTATTCTTTACACAATACTACAGTGTCACTTCATTGAATGTATTTGACAAAGATATTACACATTACAACTAACGTGAGAAGATTTGAAAAAAAAATTGAGGAAGAAGGAACAAAAGAAACATTGTGTCAGAAGGAAATGCTTTTGACTTCACTTAACAGAAAACTAACCGTAGATTAAACAAATGGGGATTTCTTTTTCTTACACATGAACCAGTCAGAGTTAGGCAGTTACTGCCTTTAGCTCAGTTGGTCTACGATGTGGTGGTAACATTTCAGTGATTCCTTTGCTGTGGTCTCCATGGAACATGCAGTTCCAGATATAATGTCCATGCCTAATGAAGAAAGAAAATAAGGGCTTCCCAAGCCAAGTCTATCCCTTTTTATCGTGAAAACAAGTTTTTCTAGTGTTCTCAGAGGACTTCACTTAAACCTTATTAGCTAGACCCGTGACATAGGACCACAGTTATAGTGGAGACTGAAGAAGTGAATATTTAGATTTTTTAGTCTCCTTAGTGAAGGTTGCAACTGAAAAGAAGGCTGAGAGTGAGTTATGGGTTAGCCAGCCAAGAAAGAGGAGAAAAAGGGAACAATTTTAACCACAGACGAGTGAGCAAATGCCACCTATGAGAGACGTAAATTGTGTTGTTGAAAAACCTTTGTGTTAAGAAATAACTTGGCTAATGTCCAAGTTTGGAACAAATGAAGTTGAAAGTGTTGGACAAAACACACAAGTTACCAGACACATTTTCATTTGTGGAAACTGAGGCTCTGAGAAGGTGGATGAATTGTCCCAAGTTAATGCACCTGGTAAATGACAATGCCTTTTTCAGGACTATCTTTGTTTTAACTCTGCTGCCTTCAAACTTTGTACTATCCTATATAGTCGTGATGTGGTTTGTTAGCTGCTACCAAAGAATTCTGTAAGTTTCTTATGCATACAACGAATACATACAGTTTTTATTGTCCCCCACCTCCACAGGCTCACAGTGACTTTCCTACTTCAAAGCTGCTCTCTACCTTTAAAAAAAAAAAAAGATTTCATTTCTATGAAATATTCATAGAAAGCAAAATAATAATAGTTTAGTTTTCCCTAAGAAAACTAGTTTTCCCTATCATCTTTTAGGAATGATACTGAGTTTTGCACAACACAGAAAATAGATTTTAATGATAGGACAACTCTCAAGGTAATTTAATAATGACATAGTCTGTGTTCACACTTTGGTTCACTGTTGCCCTCAAGAGATTGTTTTGCACTAAACTGGGATAGTTTATGCCTTCTAAGTGTACTATACATAATTAATTCTGATGATTTCTAATAAAATATGGAATGAAACATAGTAAATGTAACTAATATTTTGTTCATTTTGCCTACTTGAGTGTTACATAAATATCCCATTTTTATTCAATTATATTCCTTACCGCATTTAATTTTTTTTAATGTTTATTTCTGAGACAGAGAGAGACAGGGCATGAGTGGGGGCGGGGCGGAGAGAGAAGGAGACACAGAATCAGAAGCAGGCTCCAGGCTCTGAGCTGTCAGCACAGAGCCTGATGCGGGGCTCGAACTCCCAAACCGGGAGATCGTGACCTGAGCCGAAGTCAGTAGCTCAACTGACAGCCACCCAGGCGCCCCTTCCCTACAGCATTTAGTCTGGTATCTAACACTGAAGAGAGGCTCACTTACCACTTTTTTACTGGATCCAGGTTGATATTTTTTTTCCTGTCTATATCATTATTGGAAGGTGACTCTTCTATTTTTGCTTACATGCCTGAAGTGAGAGGTGCATTGGTTACTCTGTCTGTAGGTTTTCAGTTTTGGACACCTCCTTATGGAACCCTCCTCACTGAACTTCCTTATATTGGAGTTGGTTCTGTCCTTGGTTAGGCTTTCTTTTATAAGACACTGTTGCTTAAAGACAAGGTAGTCTATTTCTTCACACGTTTTATATTAAGTGAAAGCATCGGGGCTTTCTGTATGTTCTCAGAGGCTAATGCAGTTTTAGTATTTGGTATTTACACGATATTTTTGTTGACCGTTAGCTATGTCTTTTAACTATTTCCTCCATGGTTGGTTTTCAGATCTTTTATCTCGGTCATCCTTCACCCAAGCCTACTTCAATTTAGAGAAGCGTTTTAAAATAGGGTACTCCAAATTAAAAGCTACAATAATCATAAACCATGCAAATAATAACAGCTAATATTCACTAAAGTCTCATGTGCCAGTTTTTTCAGAGTTTTCTGTGCATCCTTTTGTTGAATGTTCACAATGACTTTTTGAAGTAACTCTTCTTATTGTCCTCATTTTATGATGAGAAACAGATTCTTGGAGATTTCGAAGTTACCAGAAGCTGTCCAAAGCTGAGGATCAGTGGATCCTCTCCTATATGCATTGGCTTTTATTATCTTTGCTATATAGTTTTATTTAAAAAGTTGTTAACACAAACTTGTTCCCTCTGTGTTAATGGCTTCATTCTTCTGTAATGACCAAACATTTAAACAAGGTTTTAAAACTGCATTTTTAAAGCATCGTGTTTTAAAAACTTAACATTATTTGGTGAAATATTATCACTTTACTGACTCATAATCTAATTTCTGAAAATACAATATTTAGGTCAATAGTACCATCTAACAACCTTAAGAGAATTTTTTTTTTTGCAGATAACAATCTATATGTTAATAGGCTATAATCACATAATAGGGCTATATTAAGCACATTTTCCCCCTAAACATTGAGCATCTTTGTAGGATTTAATGTCGGATTTTTAATATTTATCCAATAATTTAATATTCTCATACATGCACCATACTCCCAGAATTAAATGAAGCAAATAGACATTCCTCTATCTGTGAAAGTAAGTGTTTATTCAGTCCACTTGCAGTCCTCAAAACATTTGTCACAGTACTTAGATGAGAAAGCAAGAGACACATTTTTGCACAGTTGATTTATTTGAAAAGTTACATGTATTGCATAAATCACTTGATTTAGTTTTATAGTAAGCAAGATGAGAAAACACATGAAATTTCTCTTGAAGGTAGACAGCTGAGATTGAATGGCAATTTTGTTAGAATTACAATGGCACTTTTTAGGTTGACTTCATGTTATTTGTTCTTGGTTTAAAATTAAGTTCCTTTTCAGGCAGCCTTATAACCAGTATTTCAAAATTCTGAACTCACAGTATCACATGGGGAGGGGGATGTTCCAGAGTCAGTCACATTAACACTAATTTTTCTGAGGTGTTAAAAACAAGTGATATATGTGACTGCTGTCATCTTTTGGAATAGTCACATATTCACCCAGATTTCCAGTGTTGTGACCAATTCCCCATTTTCCATTTGAGTAGCCTTCCCACGAAGCACTTCATATTCCTTCTTATGAATCAGTTATTGGTCAGTGTTAAATTTCTAAAGTCCACCATCCACTCTGCCTAATCCTTATGTTCTTCATAGGTATAATTTAACAATAAACAACCAGAACAAATTATAGAACTGTGTACTTTATGCAAAAATAAATTTTTGAGATACATCTTTTAAAAATTATTTTACCTATGATTTCTTATCAATGCCGAGATGGTGAACTAGCCAGGGTTGGTGGCTTTTTGCCTCCAGAAACAACCTGCAAAAAAAAAAAATTCTCTTAAGGTTGTTAGATGGTACTATTGACCTAAATATTGTATTTTCAGAAATTAGATTATGAGTCAGTAAAGTGATAATATTTCACCAAAATATGGATGTGAAAGGTAGGTTAGGAATTAACAACCACCACCACAAAATGGTCCCTTTGGGAAACCCTAGAAAGAATAATAAATGCCTTTATCTGGGCATATGGTTATAACCCGGGGAACAGAATTGTGGGGAAAATCCTTTTAAACTTTGCTCCCTGTCCCCATCAGGTGCTGTTCTTTGGTTAATAATAGGGCCTTGAATGGGTGAATAATTTATATATAGAAGTGTGGACTGATCAACTCTACATTCACTCCTCCAAATCCTCTGGCCTGATAGATTTTAACTAGGCACAAGGCTCACCACCAATGTCACTTCACCGTCGAGAGTTAAAAGATAATCCCTGATATTCACTATTGGCTAGTGGAGTGGTTTCAAAGGAAAGATCAACACTGAGTCCTGTCCTGAATCCACACCCCCCCACCCCCCCCATACTGCAGGGAGAGTAGAAGTGCCCAAGAGAACACGAACTCATAGTTGAAAACAACTAAACCCTTATGGGGAAAACCTCTTCAAAACAAAGATATCAAACTGAAAAATTTATGTTACTGACTGCAGAATTATTGCCTAATATCTTCAGGCATTAAGAGATGATAATAATATAAACAAGATTATTTTAACCATTCACCCAATGAGATTGATTTCTATAGCTCTGAGTTTGCCAAAACCGAAGGAAGGGGAGCAAAATATTTGTCACTTAAGTTGGAGGCAGTTTACTGTAATCATCAAAACAGAAAATAAAGAAATTTTTGTCCCTGTTCTTTCATTTGATTTTTGAGCCCTTGTTTTTTTACTCCCAGAGTACTGATAAAAGAACACTAAGACAGGGTCAAGCCCCAAACAAGCAACTCCATAGATTGTGTGGTATGATATACACTTACCAAACTTAATACAAATTTATTTACATTTATTTTTTTCTGAATAATAGGTACACATAATTAAAACATTTTTAATGTTTATTTAATTTTGAGAGAGACAGAGTGTGTGGGGGAGGGACAGAGAGAGAGGGAGACACAGAATCTGAAGCAGGCTCTAGGCTCTGAACTGTCAGCGCAGAGCCCAACTTGGGGCTTGAACTCACTAGCGATGAGATAGTGACCTGAGCCCAAGTAAGATGCTTAAAAGACTGAGTCACCCAGGTGCCCCTAGGTACACATAATTTAAAAAGAAAATTCTAGAGATTAAAGTTTAATGCAGCTGTTTCCTACATGGCCCTTCCTTTCTCCCAGTTCCCTTGCTACAGCAATGACCTATAAACATTCAGCAGTAACTTTTGATTCTTGTAAAATATAGGTTCCATGAGGGCACACACAATATCTGCATTTTGATGTAGGATGTTGGAAGCTTTCTTCAAACGTCTGGCTCTCCTGTTTGTTTTTCATGTTTAAGAATGATGTAATCAAACACTGACTGAAATCTGGCATGGGAAAGGGCTTAATAAAGAGTGTAATAAAATTTTAATGCTCAGTGTTTGAGACTCAAATCAACTGTTTTAGTTTTTCCCAGTTTTATTGAGATACAATTGACATATAATGCATTAAAGTGTACAACATAATTTTATATATGTGTGTTTAGCAAAATGATTATCATCGTAAGTTTAGTTAACATCCACCACCTCACATAGTTCGTTTTTTTTTCTTGTGCTAAGAACTTTTAAGATTTATTCACTTACAACTTTCAAATACACAATATAGTATTGTTAACTATAGGCACCATGCTGTATATTCCATCATTAGAGCTTATAACTGAAAGTTTGTACCTTTTGACCACCTGCACCTATTTCTCCTAATTCTTACCCTCCTCTTCTGGCAACCACCAATCTGTGTTTCTAAGAATTTGCTATGTTTGTTTTTTAAATATTCCACCTAAAAGTGAGATCATGTGGTATTTATCTTTGTCTGACTTATTTCACTTAGCATAATGCCCTCAGGGTCCATCCATGTTGTCACAAATGGCAAGGTTTTATTTTTGTGTGTATGTGGCTGAATAATATTCTATTATTAGAATATTATTCTATTATTAGAATAATATTCTATTAATAGAATATTATTCTAATAATAGAATATTATTCTAATAATAGAATAATATTCTATTATTAGAATAATATTCTAATATTAGAAATAATATGGCTTCCACGTCTTGGCTGTTGTAAATAATGCTGTAATGAACATGTGGGTGCAGATGTCTCCTTTAGTTAGTGATTTCATGTCCTTCAGATATATACCCAGAAGTGGGATTGCTGAGAATGTAAATTGGTGCGGCCACTATGGGAAACAGTATGGAGGTTCCCAAAGACTTAAAAAGGGAGCTATCATAGATCAAGTAAACTTTTAAGCTGAAATTCTCCTAAATGGAGGAGGTACGGGATTTATGTTTCAGAAGGGAGTAGAGTTGCATATGTGTGCAAGGCATTTAATTGAACAGAATAGAACCATTCTTTTATTTCCTTTGGTGAAAGGTGTGGAACACACATACTTGACTGCAGATGTTCTCTCAGATTATAGAAAAAGGTGAAGGGCTTAATCATGTCCTATAGCCCTAGGCCTTATTTCTGTTCTCTGGCAAATCTATTTCCCAGTCTAGAGGCTCTCCGGGATTCTGCAGGTTTTAGCTTCTTCCTCCTTGGTTGGATTCCCTTCAGACATTTTCTAGGCTATGGTTTAGTATGTCCTGTAGGTGGCTTTCTTCATTCGTTTTATGACATCCCAGTTGTTTCTCATTTGGCACATATATGTTTTCTTATTACCATTAACTATCATTTGTAGTATTAATGTGGGTCTTAGAAGAGAAAGTGGAGATAAAAAACATGGGGTAGGTCTGTCACTTTTATGTGTAGCTTTCATGAAAATTTTCTAGTGTGGCTCAGTGTTCTGGTTTTTACACCCCTGAGAACTGCCATCTTAAGAGACCATAGTCTCCACTCATCAGCTTATGTTACTTCAATTCCTAATAAGCAAGGAGGGACACTAACAGTTCTTTATAGGACTATCTCAAGCAATGTAAGGTAAAGTGTCAACAATTAGCAGTTGTGTTTGCTAGTGCTTAAAGTGCAAGGCAGAGGAGATGGAAAGGAGCAGGATCATGAAGGATTGTGTCTAGCAGCTCAAGGCACTGATGCTTGACATGTCAGCCTCCAGGCATCACTGAAGATTTGACCATAGAGCTGATTGAACAGGGCCTCATTTTACCTTTCTATCAAAGGGACAGACCAAAAAAAAAAAAAAAAACAACAACAATGAAAAATAAAGTGAGAAGGTGAAAATGTGGTCTCCAACGACGGAGACGTAATAGGTTATACAACAGATTTCATTTCCTTGCTGATGGAAAAAGAAAAAGGACTTTAGCTGCTTCAGGAACAAAAAGGTGATACATAATAAAGCTACAGAGAGAGAAAGCAGAGGCCATCAAATGCAGCAAATAAATGTGCCACTCACTGCGCTCCTATTTGGGTAGAGAACGGGTGGGGCTCTGAGCACTTTGTAAACGAAAGAAGACACAGTAAATTTTGCAGCCTTTGCACCTGTCAAGAAAGTAGCTTGTTACGCTAGCAGCAGTAGTAATAATAATAATATGACTTAGGGAAGCTATATTTTTGATTTCTTCTGAACCTTAATATACCATTTTTCTAATGTTAGCAAATTTCCCATCTGTGAGTGAGTAATTCTGGATGAAATACAGTAGGGCTTGGAGGAAAGAAAACAGATCGGGGAGTGAGATAAATTTGGTCTTGGCCCGGCCTCGGCTTAACTCTGCTGTCCTGAGGAAACTCTCAGAGTCCTACTTTTTCATTTTACCTTGAAGGGGTTTAGCTCTATGTTGTGCCTCTGAGACCCAGGGTTCGATAAAGGCTGGCTAAGTTTTCAAGAGCTGAAAAACACTGCCACCACAATCCTCACTTTTCTGCCACCCTCCGCAACCTCATACACACACATACAGTGTTTTTGTTTTGATCAAAACGTGTGTTATTTTTTCCTTACGTTTGTAGAAGATCATTTTAGATTGGTGAGTTAAAGACACACAGAAGGATTCTTTCAGTCTTCTTGCTGAGAAGTTGGGTAGCCACAGTTTTTGTGTTCACAAACCCTAGCAAGGTAGCATATCATTTCTACATGTCACGTTTAACAATCTCGTTACAAATTAAAACAAGTGGAAAATAGGAAGGAATACAAATGCCAGTGGAAACCACTCACTTTTATGAATACAGGTGATCTGAACACGTTGGCTTGATTTATATATGCAGGTACTGCTTCTACAGAATACAGAAAGGACTAATGACTAGTTCGGGGCACCCTTGAAAATAATTATTCCCATGTCCTCTTTCTGCCCTTTTTCTCCTTGGTGGTCCTCAGACATTCTTTTTCTTTAATAGCACCAGAAGTAGTGGGGGGTAAGAAGAAGGGGTAGACAAGGCGATTTTGTGTACAGTTATAGATATGGCCTTTTGTAGTTTAATTTTTGAAACTGCAGCCTTTAGTTCTTTGAATCTATTTACACAGATGTTGGGGAAGACGGCTTGTAACCATCTACCACTGGCCTTATGGTCACCTTTGCCTTAAAGCAATCTCTGGGAGGTACATTAAAAATGATTGTATTAGACATCCATTTCTAAAATACCATGTTTTTATTCCACGTTGTCCTTTTGGAATGTAATCTAACCCATATTCTTTAGACAAGGCGTGTTTACTTAGTATTATATGATTAGTTCATTTGGAGACCTATGGTTTTCTCATGCTAATATGAGTAGTCTATACAATATATATGGGGCAAGCTAACACATATCTATTATGCTACTTAAATGAACAGCTAAAAAATGTTGGAATTGAATTTTGACATATGTCAACAATTAACACTAAAGAGATAATAAATCTTAACCTGCTTTTTAGGTTTCAGACTTTGATATTAGAGAAAATATTTTCAGAAGGTCATATTGAGCAAAACACTAACTGAAATATAAAAATGTATGAAAACATATATCATAGCTCAGCAATATTATTAAAATTAGCAAGAGATCTTGCTCTACATTTTTTTTTTAACATTTTGCTGCATTAGCTACTATAAGGGACATTATAAGGATGCAGTGAAGCAAAACTCTAGTCTCGTTTTTAAAGTCTTGCTTTCTCATATGTTGTTGTTGTTAATATGCCATTAAATGAGTAGGTCCTTTCTGGTGCTTCCTCTTAGGGATGTTTTCTGTTCCTTGAGATTTTGCAGGTGCACATGTCCCGCTGCTATGCCAAATGCCTTATCCCAGCGGGAGTTTTTACCTGGCCAGGTGTCATGGCTGCTAAGCTGACAGAACACTAAGTTGAACGGTCAGGGAGACGTGTGCAGCGTGGTTCCCACCCACCAAGTCAGAGATTTTACATATATGATGGTACCGAGAAGGCTGCAATAATGACTAGGCAGTTTCTCTACTTTCTTCGCAAACTCTGATCTTGCTCACTAACTGGTCATATGGACCCCCTGCTGCTAAGCCTAATAACTGCAGCTCAGATGCCTACATCTTTTCTCACCTTTTTACCAGGAAGGAAGCATTGTCTTTGATTGTCCATCAGGACTAATCCTTTCTCAGCATGATACTTGTTAGCATAATTGCAGAGAAAGAACCAAAAAAGTGCATTAGGAGTTGTTCCTTTTTGAAAGATATATGTAATTTGGATGAAAAAGGCATTGTATATATTTCACTAATTCTAATCGTTAGGGTTTCTTTCATTATCATATCTTTCAACCTTTATATTTTCATTATTTGTATGTAATTAGAAACCCTACTCACCTCCAAGAAAACTTTGTAATACTCTCTATTAATATTATTTTAATCCAGAGAAGTTTCTAGCTAATATTTTTAAAGACTCTTAGCTCCAGGAGAACATGAATTATGAAAAATTCTAGTTACTTTTGGATCACCTTTGCTCATACAATTGAGTTATTCATGACTTATATGGAAAGATCAAATGAAAGAAATTAGTTTTGAGATCTCTTTCCAAAAGTTGTGAAATCACTCAAATCCTTTTTATTTCATTTCAGAGAATAAACTGAGAAAGCACACTTGTCCATAAAGGGAATATGCTGCCAGCCCAGAGAGTAAGATAAAATGAACAGCAAATATATACTTAAATAAGGATAAATTACATTTACTAGAATAATTATATACTTGAATTTTTTTTTCTTTTTAAATTTTTCTAAAAGTTTATTTAAGTAGTCTCTACACCCAGTGTGGGACTCAAACTCATGACCCCAAGATCAAGAGCCACATGCTCTACTTGACTGAGCGAGCCAGGTGCTCCATACTTGAATTTTTAAAAAGCAGAAGAGACTTCAAAATATATTATTAATAGAGAGAAAATAAAAAATATGATATCTCTGTTTAAAGAGAATGTAACTTAAGAAGTTTAATGTCAGTGTTCAAGGTTAAAAACAAATACCGATGAAGGTTGTAGGAATGGAGAACCAAAATGTACATTTGTCCAAGTATTTTATAATGTTTTTCTTTTTTTTAATCTGGGGCTTTGTTTTACCCAACTTGTACGTAAAGAAAAAAATATAAGATTAAAAAAAGAGATTTTAAAGGGTGAAATTAGGGACTAGGACACATCTTGACAAGTGTCAAAAATATAATTAAGATTCCTGAAATCGTACCGAAGTGAGAAGTTTCTACTTCCTTTTCACATTCCAGTAAATAAGTGGTAATATATTTTGGTAATATTATTCTTGGCAAACTTTTGTTGCTGTTATTTTTTATTGGTATTGCTTGACTCTCGATGTTTGAAGACACCATTTTATGATAATAGTTTAAAACAACTCTTGTCCTGGGCACCTGGCTGGTTCAGTTGGTTGAACATTGGACTCTTGGTTTCAGTTCAGGTCATGATTCCAGGGTCAGGATCGAGCCCCACAGCAGGCTCTGTGCTGAGTGCGGAGCCTGCTTAAGATTTTCTCTCTCTCCTTCTGCCCCTCCCCATGTTCACTTTCTCTCTCTCTCTCTCTCTCTCTCTCTCTCTCAAATAAGAATAAAAATAAGTAAAAATATAGCAACTCTTGTTCTGAAGAGGATAAATCTTGACGCATTCATTATTTTGTTAGTTTTGCACAGTGTTTATTGTTTCACATGGAAGCCATGATACCAGGCAGGGTAAAAATTCCAGGGAAGTTCTCATTTAATCATAGCATCTTAACATAAAAAAAAAATCACGTTTATTACAATTGAGGTAAGTTTTATTGAAGTTGAAATATACAAATATACAATTTAAAGTTAGGTTTCATGAGGTTTTATTTCCATTAATGATAGAAAATAATTAGAAATCAAATGGTTTTTATTTAACTCATTTCAAACATGTTTTATGATGTAACATTGAATCGGGGGATTTACCCCAAAGCCCAGATTGAATTACTGTATACAACCTCACTTTTCTGCTCAGTATACTGTAGTCTGTGATGTCTTCTCACTTAATTTTATGAGTTAACCATTTCCATTTCCCGTCATACTTCTAGAAATCCTGATAGGCTTATCCATGCCTTTACTAGGGAATCTGGGACTGGACCACTGCCCACTGATCTACGTGTCATTTATTTTTATGCTTACACCAGCTCCCCCCCCCAAGTAGCTACTGCATGGATATTCCCTATCTAAGCACACAAGACCAGGATCTAATGTTTGAAGACATTTAAATGAGGTCTTTGAGGTAGCATAAGGGGTTTACAGGAGAGAGAACAACAAATCAGACATTGGAGAATGAGTTCTTCTTTGTTTAGCTTTTACTTTTAATTATTTTGTAGTTTGCCTTATCATAACTGAGAAATCCAGGATGAAGAAAGTGGCCCCTTTCACTTTACACAAAACCATCTCACAAGACCCAAATACTTATGTCATTATTGACCTTGTATGAGTTCTCCATGTCTGACCTTGCATGAAAATGTTGCAGAACTCACACACGCATACAGTCACAAAAACCAGTAATATTTTTAAAAGATAAATCCACCCTCAAAAATGAAGCAATTAAAAACAGGAAAAATTTTATCTAAATGCTGCGTTTGTCTTAATTCAGACAAATTTTCATGTTATTATGCAGAGTACTTTTCCTTGAGGCTCATTGTCCTGGCCATCGGCAGTATAGGTTTTTTCTTTTCTTTCCTTTTTTTTTTTTTAACCATCTTACAACCAAATATATCACTTGGCTAGATTTTCCAGGATAGAATCTTTCACTGAAGGGACAATTCTTGAAAAAGAGAGCCCCTCCTTAGGCTTTGAAATTAGTTTGACTAAGGTTAAATATATGAAGGTCAATCATTAGGGTTCAAGTTCAAGTTCTGGTACTGTCATTCCTCAGAAAAGTGACTCTGTATAGGCAGAGTTTCTCAAGTTCGTGATCTATTGATATGGAAACTGGTCCTGAAATATGAGCAGTAGATGCATTTCTGTTTTCTGTGACAATCCTGGAACTGAGTTAAGGGGTTCAGGACCTTGTCTATATACCCAGATGAAATCAGGCTAAATACATGAAGGATATTTTAATACATACTAGATTTTACAAAATTTCTTTCTCTGCTGTAATAATTTTATGTGTGTCTAGTTCACAGTGGTCAGATATTTGGTTGAACATTATTCTAGATGTTTCTGTGAAAGCATATTTTAGATGAGGTTAACGTTTAAATCATTAAATTTTGAGGTAAGCAGGCTACCTTTTTATTATGTTTGGTGGGCCTCATCTAATCAGTTAAAGGCCCTAACAGAAAAGACTGACCTCCCCAGAAGAAGAGGAAATTCGCCAGCAGACTACTTTTGGACTCAAACTGTAACACTTCCCTGGGTTTCCAGCCTACTGGCCTAGCCTTCAGATTTTGGACTTGGCAAATCTTTACAATCATGTGAGCCAATTCCTTTAAATCTCTCTGTCTCTATATATGTATATATAGATGGATATATAAGTATATACACACATCTATATACCTGTATATGCAAACATATATATGCACAGATATGCATATATACACAAATTCTGTTGGTTCTGTTTCTCTAGCAAACCCTACTTAATGCAATTGTCAAAGCTGTTATTGTTTCTACTCTTAAAGATCCCTTGATATTCTCTGCCACCCCTAGCTTTATTGATTTATACTGACATGAAATTGTATGATGATTTGATATAAGCATATACTGTAAAATAATTACCAAAATAAGGTTAACATATCAATCATCTCACTTAACTACCATCTTTTTTGGAGTGGTGGTGGAGTAAAAACATTTAAGATCTATTCTGTCAGCAACTTTCAAGTATGTAATGCAATATTGTTAAGTATAGTCACCATCCTATACATTAAATCCTCAAGACTTACTCATCTTAAAACTAGAAGTTTGTACTCTTTGTTCAAATCTCCCCATTTCCCCCAACCCCCAGCCTCTGGAAACCACCATTCTACTCTGTTTCTATGAGTTTGACATATTTTTTAGACCCTACATGTAAATGAGATATACAACATTTGTCTTTCTCTGCCTGACTTATTTCACTTAGCAAAGTATCCTTACGATCCATCTATATTTTAAAAAAAGATCCATCGATGTTGTCAGAAATATCAGGATTTCTTTATTTTTATGGCTGAATAGTATTCCAGTGTGTGTTTGTGCATGCGTGTGCACGCATGTGTGTGTGTGGATGTGTGGATGTACAGACCACATTTTCTTTATCAGGAAATTACCTTTGAAAGACACCTGGGTTGTCCACTAACTGCCAATGGACACTTATATTGTTTCTGTGTCTTGGCTATTGTATATAATACTGCAGTGAACATTGGGGTGCAGATATCTCTTTGAGATAGTGATTTCATTTCAGTTATATACGAGAAACTGCATTGCTGGATCATAAGGTAATTCAATGTTATTTTTTAGGAACCTCCATACTCTTTTCCATTGTGGTTGCACAATTTACATTCCCATATCATTTGCACTGTTCATCTGAGACCTCAGACTCCTGTGGAAACCTTTGTAACTCTTTTGATAAGCAACCTCTCTCTGTTCCATGTTCCAATCCTACCTTTTTACATCTATATTAAGATAGAAGAGAGAGAAAGAGGAGAAAGGATATATTTAATTGTTTCTGGCTTAGTATTTGTAAAAGCTTAGTATTTGTAAAACTCTCAATTGCTTTTTTGTAGGTCCATGCAAAAATCCTTAATTTATTTCCCCTTACTAATGAATTAAGTGTTATTTTCTCTAGAGTCTCAAAAATATATCAGTATGGCATAATTAGCTCTTTAACTTGTTCCATATAATTTATTCATTTAAAGAACAGCTGAAATGATTGTGTATATTATTTACATTACGAAATCAGATATTTTCAGGTTACCTTTTTTCATTCTATTTTAATATTTAACGGTCCGTTTTAGGTCAACCTAAGTGGTCAAATGCTTAGTACTTGGAAAGAAGAAAGAATAGTAAAAAAATTAAACTGTCGCCAGTATCTGTCTTTGACAACAAAGCTGACCATTTCAACTATATAAATTTAGTTACACAGAAAGTATACACATATAAAAATCCTGTTGCTCACATTGTACATACATGTGCCAGTGATATCCTAGGGACATTAGTAAAATAGATCAGCCATTGAATAATAGCTAAAACCTTAATGCAAATAGTGCACTGGAGAATTTTTAAAACAGCATTTGTACACGTTGGATGGTCTTGCCGTTGTACTCTATCTTTTGCACGTGAGCGTGTCTGTATGAATTTAGAGATTTAGAGAGATTAGATAAGGGCCAAGCAATTGAAAGTGAGCAGAATTTCTTTGAAATGAAAAAGAACAGAACTAATTTTTAAAGTAATTTTCAGTTAAACATGAAAATGGGGTAAAGATTTCCCCTATTTCAGCGAAAAGATGTAGAGCACTTTTCAAGCGGAAAGTGCTCTCTCCTCAGTGACCCAGTGTTGGCCTTTACTGCAGGAATAGATTTGTTTTGGTAGACTGCTGTAGCCAGCTACCTGCAGAGAGAAGGGAATCCTAGAAGAGAGAATTCTTAATACAGTAGTTAAATATTCTTTCATTTGGTGAAGCTATCCCATATGGTATGCTCTTATTTTCAGCATAATTTATAGACTTTTAATTTTAAAACACTTTATTTCAAGAGAAATAAAAATAATTTTAAATTAACAAGAGAATTGCATATCCTCCATGAAAAAGTTTTCAACTATTCACATCTAACAAGTCCACTCTGGAATGGCTGAGAACAAGATGTAAAATGAATGAAAAACGAAAATACAGCAGAGTGTACCAGATGTTTTTCACGTGTTGGCTGCACATATATCTTTCTTTGTTAGCTTTTAGTTGCAGATTGAGTGCAATGTACATCATTTTATTCACAATAGATGGCTATGTATCATCTATTCACATATGGATATCATCTCTCTCAAGATTTATTGAAATAGTAAGATAGGAAAACACAACGTGGTATATATGCCGAATTCTGTATAAGCAAATGCGAATTATGTAGTTGGATGCTCTCTTCAAGGGATTTCTTATCACTATCTCACTGGGTAGTGTAAGGATTAATTAGTTAAAGTTTGAAGGCTCTTTGAAGCTAGAAAACACTAGGCAAGTGCTAAGCATTATCATGGTTACTTGAGAGTGAGGCATAAGTGATTTGCAACCTCATCAGCTCTTTGAAATGTGTGTCTAGCCTGATTCACAGTTTTCTCTTACAGTGTTTTATGGATTGGAAAGTTCTTATCAGATTTTGAAGATGAAACATGTTCTACTGAAATCATATTAATCTGCACAATCTTTTTTTCTATGTATTCATGTTTCTCAAAATAAAAGGAAACTTGAGATATGACTCTGAAGATAATTTAATAAAGCATGATTTTGACATCCATTATAACTCATGTATTATCATTAGATTGACTAAGCTGTAGTTCTCTTAATTAGTGCAACCAAAGTCTAGTTCATTTGCATGAAGGTAGCTATTTCCATCTTTTATACTTATGTAAAGCTTATGTAGATTTCCATAAAGTTTATATAGATTTTAGCAGCATATTTTAATCATTTCTCACTGTAATAATGTCAATTCTGAAGTATTATTTACTATGTCTTTTAAGAAGATGTTTAATAGTTAAACATAATAATGATTTCCTTTATCCGTAAGTCAAAATCTGCCTACATCCTTCTCCCACCTTCTCCTCTATGATCGTATGTGGTAATGTGCCAAGAACAGTGATATGCTGATTATACATTTTATTTCATATTTATAAAAAGTTTTTCCTTGATAAAGTGCCATATTTTCCAGGTGTTCTTTTTCAGACTCCTTGGAGATGATCTTGAGGGTAGGGGATTTTTTTTTTTTTTTAAGCAAAGTAGTTAGGTAAGAAGTGGATTCCGAGTTAAACTGGATATTGCTCATCATGAAACTATTTTGTTTCTGCGTGAAATTTTAGAACATAAAATGCAAAATAGTATAATAAATACCTATTTGTCCCCACCCAGAAATAGCTGTTAATGCATACCTTCTTCCATTTGTATTACATTCAGTTATAGTTGTAGGATATCAGCTTTGATCCATTCCCTTTCCCCTGTCCAATGGTGCCATTATTATGAACCTAGGGTTTAACTTTACCTTCATGTTTTCATAGTTCCACTGGAATATATAGGTTTACAAATAATACGTATTAGTGTTTATGGGTTTTTAATGTTTATGTGACTATTATCATAAGGCATGTATCAGTTCATTATTTTCTTTCCACTTAATATTCTTGTTGGGAGCTGGGCATATTGATACAATAGATCCCAATTTGCTATATTCTGTCTTGTTCCGTGATGTGTTTCTTCAAATGCTGTAATAAAAACCCTTCTTTATGCTTCCAGGTATCCCTGTGTAAGTTTCTAATGAATGTATAGAGAAGGAATAGCTAGGTTGCAGTGTGTACACAATTTCAGTTTTGGGGAGATCAGACAAACATCCTCATTTGTTCCCAGCAGTGCGATTTAACTACTCTTATCCACAAATCCTGATTGGCTTTAGCATCTGTTCTGGATTTTTCTTTTCAAATGAAGTAGTATCATCAATTGCATCTATAAAAACTAGTGTGGGTTTGTTCAATGTCCGTGTTGTATAGCTTTTGTCATGGCTCCATTAGAATACTGGGCAATAACATGTTAACAGAGTTCTAACCTTAATACAGGGTTAAATGTGAAAATTGGCTTTAATTTTTCGGATCCATTTCAGTTAAAATATAGCTAATGCCTCCTGTTCAGGGACAGCATGCAGAATGCTGGACGATAAAGCAACATGGACTGGGTCAGTCAGTAGTGGCTAGGAACAATGAACTCCTTCCATTCTTGTACAGTGGTGGTGGAAGTATTGGACGTAGTTTTTCATGCCACCCATTTAGCTGAAAATAGCAGGCAACCATATGGTGGGTTTAGAAAATAAAGGAATGAGGTGTATGTGAATAATGTGCAGAGGACGGAAGCTGAGCACACAGTGGTTAACTGACCTTGCTACAATGGTTTTGTCAACCCCAAACACCTACAGCCCTTTGTTTGGTAACGATTACTTATTTTAAAACGTTTCACCAGTGAGTTAAAACAGTAAAAGTGCATGTTTAATTAAAAACTGGGTACTGAATTACTGAATTTCCCTTTCAAGAAAGTTTATGACAACCGTAAAACTTACACAATATATCTGTTGGTCTTTTCTAGTGCTTGTAGGGGCCTGAAGCCCTAACAGTTAAGACCCATCTCATAAAATTCAGAAGATAAAAATCTAAGGGAAAAAAAGGGGGTTGTTATTTCAAAAGTTAATAGTTGCTTTAAGCAAACTGCCTGAAGATGTTCTTTTTACTGGTAATATGTGAATCTGGAGAGAGTGTGTAACTGTATCACTCTAAGAAGCATGGCTTTTCATTTAGATCAAATTGCTGTTTTCTTAAATAAATTGTGTTCATTTTTTATTCCAAGTCATTTCTTCACTTATGAAATATGCAGCAGTGGCTGTTAATATGTGAACTCCATTAGCAGCAGAGGAGATTCACAAACAATTGACTATTGCCTTTTAGGTATTTCACACAGAAAATTAGATCTAAAAATGCTTCAACTGAACATCCAGTTAATGGAACCAAAATAAAGCTTTGGAAGTTTATTTTCCTAGAAATAAAACATTTGACAATATTATGAATGCTTTTTAAAGTTCATTCAAAAAAGTAAACATTAGGGGCGCCTGGGTGGCTCAGTCAGTTAAGCTGTTGACTTCGGCTCAGATCATGATCTTGCAGTTCATGGGTTCGAGCCCCGCATCGGGCTCTGTGCTGACCGCTCAGAGCCTGGAGCCTGCTTCAGATTCTGTGTCTCCTCACTCTGTGCCCCTCCTCTGCTTGCGCTCTGTCTCTCTCTGTCTCTCAAAAAGTGAATAAAATGTAAAAAAAAAAAAAATTTAAGTAAACATTGGTGATAACTCCTGCTTGGTGAAACACAAATCAACTTTGGAGAAGATTGTAGATAATTTCATAAAAAATCAATAACAAACCACATTAAATGAAATACAATTTTTCAGAAAAGAACCAAAGATAATTATGGCTAACAAACCACTTTAAGTATATAAACATGTTCTAGAATAATTATTCTGCTTGCTATTTTAAATGTTTAAATAAATATAAAGTTATTTTTCTGTTTTGCTTCAAGGTATACAATTATGGTTTTAAATTTTTGAGAAATTTTATTTTCAAAAATAATTCTGAAGAGAACTACTTATAAATCCATCAATGTAATCAAAACAATTTGTCAGTAAATATAAAAACAAATACTAAATATCACACAATTTTATACATGTTAGTATACTGGTTTATTCTAAAAACCTCATGGTTTGCAAATACATTTTTATGGTCACCCTAGCTTTATGAGACATCATTAAATTTCTCTGTGGATTGATGCAACAGATTTATTCCTTGTTGATGGTTGGTATTACTTTAAAAGTGGCCAGGATAATGAATGAAAGGTGGAACTTCATGTGGTTTTGAGTTGTATCCTCCTAATTATTAATGAGTTTGAGCCTCTTTTTTCTTATTAGTGATGAGTGTTCTCTTTATATTTGTCTACCTCCTTTTTTCTATAAGGTTAGATTGTCTTTTTTTCTCATTGATTTGCAAAAGTTATTATGAGGTTTGGGGGATATTATTACTTTTTCCATATGTATATAAATATATTTATTTAATAATGCTTACCGGAAATTTCATGGACAGCCAAGGTAAACTTTGGAACCCATGATCTGAAGGTTTCCACACAGCCAACTCAGAAGTTCTTCTGGGGCTATAATGGGAACTGCAAATTAATTAAAGTATTTTGCCATTTTGGCAAGACATATTTAAAGATCTTCATTAAAAAGCTCTAAAGCACTAAACGCTGTCATAAAAAAATGCTGCATTTAAATAGCTATTTCAACAGAATCCCCTGCCCTTATAGAAAGAACCTACTTATTAAATGTTAATTACCTGGCTCTTAGATGATCCACTAATATTCACGATTGTTCTTTTGGTAATAAATAACCACTTAGCATATTTGTTAAAAATGCGGGTTCTCCCAGTCCTATCTCAGATCACTGAGTCAGCATTTCCAAAGAGAATTCTTCAGACTCTGGATTTTAAAAAAAGACTCAAGTCATTTTTATCTTTGGGAAAGTTTGGGAAACTCTACTCTGACACAAATAGCAAAAACAATGGAAAGCAAGTTAGAGTCAGAAAGAAATACCTATCTTCTTCCCACCTTGCTCCTTCCCCAATCATCTACCTTCATTTTCTTTCTCAATCTTGGTAAATAATGCTCCAGGCATCCAGCATTTCATGAGAGTCAGAAATCTGTTGGTTTGCAATTTAGCAAAGAGTAAGAAACCTATTTCTGAGCATTTTCCTTGGGAACATAAAATTTCTGGCTACACACTCATGTGTCAGTTAATGCTTATTTCTTGCTATAAAATAGCAGTATTTAACAAAAATGTTTTGCCACTGTGGCAAAATAACCTCTGTAAATATTCCGCTTGCAACTAAAATTATATTGAAAATTTGGAGAATGACATTTTGAATTCCAGATATTTATGGGCTATAAAAAAAGCAGCTTGAGATATCAGAAGCTGTAATGAGAAGGGTTCTTATTCTTATTAATTCTAAACTGTTTTGTGTTGAAGTAGATGTGCAGGTATTGGATGAACAGGTAGGTCACTGAAGGATAACTGTAGTTAAAGTTGTAAAAGCTTTGGCGAGATTGCACATGGTAAGATCTCCACAGGAAATTTAGACCTTGGCTCAGCTGGGAGATTTCGAAGCCAAGGATATTTCTGATTCTTCCCTGATTCTCAAGTAGGCTCTTAAGGGGATATGGCAACACTATTGTGGAAAAAGGCCAATTTCGTAGTCAGATAACAGACTTTGAGAAGTTAGCTAACCGTTTTAAGTCTCAAATTTCAGGTTTGTGAAATGGAGTTAAAGATATCTACTACCAGAGAGGGTGGTTATAAAAATTATATAATAAAATAATGGCAATTGATTACATTTGCCCTGTACTTTTCCTTAAAACAAAGACCCCATTTAACTTAGTTACTCTGGATAGCTTGGTATGGGTATCTTTAAGAAATACCTTCCTGGTGATGAAGAAAAGAATAGTTATTCTGGCAAAACAGGGTGCTTAGTCCAACATTGACTTTTCAGGGCTCCAGCTGTTCTGTAAGGAAATTGACAGGACTTGCAAAAAAAAAAAAAAAGTGGATAATTGTGGGTTATTTAGGAGACAGTCATTATTTACTATGTCTGTACAATTTTCAGAGAGGACATACAGCTTGCACTGAAGAGTGAGATGAGAAGGAGGAAGAGTCATTGAGAAAACCTTGCCTCAAGGGTGATCCTCTAAATTTCTAGCCTGAAATACGGGGTATATGGTTCCACTAACTTCTGAGCTAGAAGAAGACCAAAGGAGGACCCATGTTTTGTGGGCAAGATAAAAGGTCTTGTTTTGATACGCAGAGATATAAAGTAGGAAGTTATACACGTCCTGTCTGGCTGTCAGAGCAAAGATCTGACCTGGCATGTAAATTTGTTTCTGGTCAGCATAGAAATGGTGTTTAAAGCGCCAACAACACATACACCTGGGAAGGAAAGCAAAGAGGGCTCATGATGAAGACCTAGCAATAACAACATATAAAGATTTGGTAGAGGAGCCAACAAAATACAAATAAATTTCACTTTAAAACGAATGGAAAAAAGACATTATTTTGTAAGAGGTATTGAGACAACTAGCTATTAATTAGCAAATTGGAGAAATAATGTAATTTGTAGAGTGTCTTTGATCAGGTATCCAAATGAAAAAAATGATGAAACCACTTACATGTGATAAATAAGTGTATAAAATGAAATTATTTTTAATGTCAGCATTTTATAAGCCAAAATTAAATAATTACGGTAAATTCTATCAGCAGATGTTTTCTGTTATTCCTTTGCTTTACTTCTGTATCCATATGTCATATAAACTCACCAAACAGATACTTCTCTTAACTCAATTAAATTTTTATTTAATACTCCCTCTCTGCTTTTAATATTTGCAACATCATATTCCTCAGTAGAGAAGAGATACAGAATTTGGGATGTTAAATTTAAAACGCCTTTCTTTACTTTTTAGAGTTGGGCTTCTGAAATGTGGTTTATTTAGGGATTCTCATCAGACCTTGATTTTTCAGGTTTCAGTGATTGCTTCTCCAAAATAATCAGTGTCTGAAGGTGATGACTACAATAAAATTAAAATTATGCAGGCTTTTAAGAAAATTATGTGTAAGAGAATTCCAGCCTCTTAAATTTGAGTCCTTAATAGCATTGCTTTCATCTAAGTGAGCTCTCCTCTCACTTTCCCCAGAATTTCAATCTTGTTTTTACAACTGAGAACATTGAGAGGCATGAGACTCGTTTTTAAAAATATTTTTTAATTTTATTATGTATTTTAGAGAGAGAGAGAGAGAGAGTGTGCGCGCGCGCAGGAGGGAGTGAGGGAGGGGAGAGAGAGGGAGACAGAATCTGAAGCAGGCTCTAGGCTCTGAGCTGTCAGCACAGAGCCCAGTGCGGGCTTGAACCCACAAACTGTGAGATCATGACCTGAGCCCAAGTCAGATGCTCAACCCACTGAGCCATCCAGGCTCCCTGTTAAGCTTGAGATTCTTATCTATAAAGATAAAGACTGCAGAAAAACTTTTAAAAATTCAAATCATCCTGCGAATTCTCAACTTGGAATTTTGTCAGAACAGAACTCTGAAGTAGATAAATTGTACCTTCCTGTCTTGCCTCCCCTTCTTCCTCGTGTACCTTTTCCTTTCCCTGGGCACCTAGTGACTGAGTGTGGTCTATAGTGAATGTTTAGATTAACTTAGAGAGAAGTGTTGTCTCTATCATACAAAGATTCCTTAGTCATTACATGGCATCTCTCTCCATATTTATATAGGCTCTCTTTTATTTCTTTTAACAAAGTCTCATGATTTTCCTTGAAAGACATGTATTATTTTTGCTAGGTTTATTCCTGTGTCTGATGATTTTGGTCTTGTTAATGGTATCAATTAAATTTTACACGCCTTTTTTCTTGGTGTTTATAACTACAGTTAGTATTTGTCTGTTAATCTTGTTCAACTTCACTGAACTCTTATTCATACTAGTAACTTATCTTCACTTTCTTCTTTTTTTTCTGTATAAATAATCATATCTTCTGCAAATAATTTGTTTCTTCCTTTCCTTTCATTTCACATAACTTTTTCTAAAATCTTCTTTATGTTCTATTATATTTATTAGGGACTCCAGTACAACGTTGAATAGAAATGTTAGTCCTGGGAATCTTTGTTTTCTTTCCCCTTTTAAAAGAACGTTCTTAAAACTTCATCATCAAGGTGTGATATTTTATGTGAGATTGTAGTAGGAGTATCATCTGGGTAAGGAAATTCTTATGTGGTTCTACCTTGCTAAGGTTATTTATTTCATTTGATTTTAACACAAATGGCTGTTGAATTTTATCAAAAGCTTTTTTCCTGGATCAGCTGAAATGGCAACATGACTTTTTCTCTCTTTAGTGTAGTGAAAGTACATGATTAAATTTTGTAAAGTTGGCTTATCTTAAAGCCATTCCGGGCCCCTGGGTGGGTGGCTCAGTAGGTTAAGGGTCTGACTTCAGCTCAGGTCATGATCTTGTGGTTTGTGAGTTTGAGCCCCACATTGGGCTCTGTGCTGACAGCTTGGAGCCTGGAGCTGGAGCCTGCTTCAGATTCTGTGTCTCCCTCTCTCTCTGCCTGTCCTCAGCTCTCTCTTCTCCCTTTCTCTCTCAAAAGTAAATAAATGTTAAAAACAAACAAACAACCCACCATTTCTCCATTGGCTGTGGAGAGGGGCACCTTATAAAAGAACAGTACGTATTTTGTTTATTGCTGCATTTAGTTTGTCACTGGTATGTTTTAGATACCAGTTTCAATTCTTTAATGGTTCTAAGTTTGATTTCCCCATTCTTATGGAGTGACTTTTTTTTTAAGCTTATTTTATTTTGAGAGATAGAGAGAGGGGGAGACAGAGAGGGAGAGGGAGAGGAAGTGGGGGGGGGGGGAGGAGGAAGGAGGGAGAGGGAGAGAGGTGGGGCAGAGAGAGAGGGAGAAAGGATCTCAGGCTCCATGCTGTCGGCACAGGGCCTGACTGGGGGTGGGCAGGGGGCTCCATCTCACAAACCATGATATCATGACCTGAGCTGAGATCAAGAGTTGGATACTTAACCTACTAAGCCACCCAGGTGCCCCTGTGGAGTTACTTTTGATGAGTAATTGTTTTAATTGTTCATTTCAACGTTTACAATTTATCAGTCTTAGTTTTCATAGCATTTTCTAAGCTATATAAAAGATTCTTTTGTGATTGTCTCTTTTGTCATTCATTCCTAAATTTGCTTTTGTCTTTGTTTCCTTTTTCTTCTACATGTTTGCCTGAGAAACATCTCTTCTATTACCTTTTTCAAAGAAGCGGCTTCTGATTCTCTTGATTCTTTCTATCCTTGTTTTCCATGTTTGTAATTTTACTTCCTCTGCGTATCATTTCCTTCCTTCTGCTTTCTTTGGGTGTACTCTATTATTTTATACTTTTTTGAATGGGGAGATAGGTCATGAATTTTCAGTCCATTTTTTTCCTTCTAATATATTCACTTAAAGCCTCAAAATGGACTGTAATGTCTCCTGCTCATCATATTACATGAGTTGAACTAGAGAGTGTTTTTTGCCTTTTGTCTCCAAATATTTTCTAGTGTTCTTGTTACCTCTGGGTTTAGTTTGGCATTCTGTTTAGGTATGGCTTGGTGTTTAATCAATTTACTTATTAACTTATTGTGCTTTTGATACTGAATATTAATATATTTTATCCATCCCAATATATTCTCAGCGATTGCTTCCTTGAGCATCACCTTGCATCTCTTTTCTCTGTTTACTTCTTCTGATTCCCATTTAATTGATGTTAGACTTGTCATGCTCTCCTACATGGCCCCTTCATCTCTTGTTTTTATTTTCTGTCCCTGCACTCTCTGTGGCATCTCTAAGAATTTTCCCTGGCTTTTTTTCTAATTTTTTATTGCTCTCTTCGTCTTTGTCTCATTATATCTTTAACCTGTTCATCCATTTGATGGTATTTAAGTGACTTTTAAATCTGCCTGTTCTTTTTTTTAATGTCTTATTCTTTCCTACTATGCCAATTACTTAAAAAAAAATCACTGGGGCACCTGGGTAGCTTAGTCTGTTAAGCCTCTGACTCTTGATTTCGGCTCAGGTCATGATCTCATGGTTCATGAGGTCAAGCCCTGCACTGGTGTGAGTGCTTGTGTGCTTCCTCTATCAAAAAACATAAACATTAAAAATCATGTTTTAAAAAGTTTCTTTATTTTTTCTAGAGAGAGAGAGAGAGAGAATGCAAGAGGAGAGCAGATAAAGAGGGAAAGAGAATCCCAAGCAGGTTCCATGCTGGCGGTCACTTAACTGACTGAGCCACGCAGGTGCCACCCCAAAAATCATTTTAATTCTAATTTCATATTGTTTTCAGTGTATCATTCTATCTTCCAAATACTTACTCTTGTAGTAGGCTGTTCACTGTTTGTTTGACTTTCCTCATCATGGATTTGCATGTATCATCAAAGCTAAAATGTCATCAATTGTAAGATGTAACCTTTCTCTTCATATTCTTCAGAAACAAAAAACCAGCTACTGATTATAATTTTAATACCCCATTGTTTCCAGATATCTAAAAATGTAAAAATGCCTTTATATATGGGTAAATATGACATACACACATCGCTTTGTGTTGTGTACTACATAGTGAATTCACCGTTAGTGTGGATTTGTGTGCATGTGTGTGTGTGTGCATGACAATCATGTATGGCTACTTTGTGGGAGCATCTTTCCAGAGCGTTTTTCATATTCTTTTTTTAAAAAATTTTTTACATTTATTTATTTTTGCGAGATAGAGAGACAGAGCACAAGTGGGGAGGGGCAGAGAGAGAAGGAGACAGAATTCGAAGCAGGCTCCAGGCTCTGAGCTGTCAGCACAGAGCCCTATGAGGGGCTCGAACCCACAGACCATGAGATCATGACCCGAGCCGAAGTTGGACACTCAGCTAACTGAACCACCCAGGCGCCCTGCATTTTTTGTATTCTTATACCAAGATCTCTTAGAGCAGTGCTGACTAGAGACTAATTTTTACCTGAATTTCTGCGTAAAAAGGTGACAAGCTGAAAGTTTCTGGATCATGTAATCCAGGTGATGTAAATTTGATCCTAAAATCATGAGGCCCAGATCTACTACCTGGAATTCTCAGGTACTGTATTTTCTTTTTCTCCTGAGTACCAAGCAGAGATAAACAAATCCTCCTGCACTCTCACTTCTTGCAGATCTCAGGGTCTCCTCTCCTGTTTTATGTGGACCTTGAAATCCATGCCCATTAATTCTTCAAGGTAAGAAACCTCCCTACTGCCTAGAACATACCTCAGCTCATTTCCTCATTCTTAGCTCTGCTTTTAGGTTCCTCTTTAAGACCAGGTTCTAAGGACTTTCTTTTATTATTAGTGAGTTTAGTACTATTTAAAATATTGTCCTTTAACCAATCATTTGTCATTGATTATGATATACATTTTATACATTATCTAGTGTGCAATACCAGCTAAGTGGTTTATTTTATAAGAGATACCACTGGGAAGTATATTATTGAGTTATTTCACTTTTGAAAATATATATTACCTTTTTTTTTTTTTTTTAACATTTATACACTTTTTGAGAGACAGAGACAGAGCGTGAGCAGGGCGGGGGCAGAGAGAGGGAGACACAGAATCTGAAGCAGGCTGCAGGCTCCGAGCTGTCAGCACAGAGTCCGACGTGGGGCTTGAGCTCACGGACTGCGAGATCATGACCTGAGCCTAACTTGGACACTTAACTGACTGAGCCACCCAGGCTCCCCAAATACATACTGCTTTTTATTTGAACTAGTATGAAATCCTTTTTCTAAGGATTTTGTAAACATCACTTTATATTCTAGAATTTTTTTCTATATATTTTCTGTAGAATCAAATCTTCTTTATTACAGAAGATACTTCTTTTACATATTGGAATATTATTTGTTTCATTTGCTCTCTTTTTCACCAGGAGCAGCAATTATATATGTGGAGAATATTATGTGTATTTCATTTGCTGTTTATTTTTTTCTTTTTCTACATCTTTTTTGATTTGCCTACATTTTCTCAATTGCTGTTGGTATATTTTAATGCCTTTAATATGACTCAAAATTTCACTCTGATGTTCTTTTTTCCATTTCTATCCATTTTTATCTGTTTCCACCTCCATTTCTTTTCTGAGTTGTTTTTCTTTTTTTTTTTCCAGTTCTTTGTTTCCTGTCTTCTTTCCTTCGAGCCATTGCAATTCATCTTTGGATTTTGTTTCAGAAATGCCATACTTATTGTCTTTAATGTTTTGGATTTTAATGTGAAACACTTGCTCTTTTTTTGCCTGCTTCATGATGTAATTCTTCTATTGTGCATTATTCATGTGTTGTTTGTTTATTTATTTTCTTCCCTTTTCCCCCTCCCATATCCTTACAGAGCTTCCATGTTGCTTGCTTTCTGTTAAGTACTAATCTTGCATGGCTTCATTCTTCTGGTATTTTCTGTGCTATAGAAAATACACATATGCTATGTATAGGGAAGTGGCCTGGAGAATGAGCTGGGAGAGAAGCCTTCCTCTTCTATACTCTAAACTTGGACTTTGTCTTTTCCTTAGGTTGGGAGAAGGTTTTCATGGGCTGTCTGGGAAGTCCCAGGCCTTAAGTCTTGCTGTGAATAAGGAATTTTCTTCTCTCCACGTGTCTTATATCAGTAATTGTACAGCTTGCTTCTCCCCAGTATTTCTTGATTTTCCTAAAACAAACAAACAAACAAAAAAAACACAAAAAACAAAAAAACCAAAAACAACAGCTAGTTCCTGCAAACATTAGCTCCTGCACTATTCCTCATGCAATCCCATATCCTATGCTACTCTGTGAAATCCCAAGATTTAGGAATGTAATGCATTCTGCCTGGCATATTGAGACCTGTATGTTGTAGGGAAGAAGATGTTCTTTATACAGCTGAAGGAACACTGCTTTCTTGAGAAGTACTTTGCACTCCATTTGAGGTTTGCAAGTGTCTAACGGAGCCCCTACTCTGAATGTTCTACGTTATACCTGGCGCGCGCGCGCGCGTGTGTGTGTGTGTGTGTGTGTGTTTTAACCACCCCTGGTAGCTTTACTTCATAGTGTGCGGTGCAGGATCAGTGCAGGGACAAGCAGTGGTTTGCCTCGCACTTCTCACCTAATGTATCACATACAAGCTAAGTAATGACAGAGTGCTTATGATGCAAATATAGCTCTGTGACACGCTCCTTAGTGTCTTTTGTGGCCCATTCAGGTTTAGCCCTTACAGATGTGCTAGTGGCACCATGAAGAGTTATTTTTCACTTTTGTTGAAAAATGATTTTATTTTCTTATGGTGGTTCTTATTCTGTATATGTTCATATTTTCTTTCTTTTTTTTAATGTTCATATTTTCTAGATAAAAAGAACAAGATTGACGTGTTTTTACAAATCCTTACGTGAGATCATGATCTCACGGTTGTGAGATCTAGGCCTGTGCTGGCTCCACACTGTGTTTGGAGCTTTTTAAAGATACTCTCTGCTCCCTCTGCCCCTCCATCGCTCATGTGCACACATGCTCTCTCTCTCTCTCTCTCTCTCTCTCTCTCTCTCTGTGAAAAAAAAAATCTAGTGATGCATTTTTCCAATGGCATTTGCTCATTTTGTGTCTCTGTGTACATTTTGGTAATTCTCCCAATATTTCAGACTTTTTCATTATTACTATATTTGTTATGGTGATCTCTGATCAGTGACGTTTGATGTTGCTATTGTAACTGTTTGGGGGCCTCGTTAACTGCACCCACGTAAGATAGTGAAATTAATCAATAAATGTTGTCTGTGTTCTCACTGCTCCACTGACCAGCCTTCTCCCTGTCTCTCACCCTCTCCCTGAGACAACGATATTGGAATTAGGCCAATTAATAATGCTGCGATGGTCTCTTCACGTAAAAGGAAGAGTTGCACATCTCTCATTTAAATCAAAAGCTAGACATGATTACTCTTAGTGAGGAAGGCATGTTGAAAGCTGAGATAGGCTGAAAGGTATGTCTCTTGTGCCAAACAGTTAGCCAACTTGTGAATGCGAAGGAAAAGTTCTTGAAGGAAATTAAAAGTGCTACTCCAGAGGCGCCTGGCTGGCTCAGTCGGTTAAACTTCCTTCCTAGTCTTGACTGTGGCTCAGGTCATGATCTCCCGATTCATGGGTTTGAGCCCTCCGTTGGGCTGTGCACTGACAGTGCAGAGCCTGCTTCGGGTTCTCTCTCCCTCTCTCTCTGCCCCTTCCCTTCTCGGGTATGTGCTGTCTCTCTCTCAAAATAAATAAATAAACTTAAAAAAAAAGTTCTACAGTGAACACGTGAATGATAAGAAAACAAAACAGCCTTATTGCTGATATGGAGAAAATTTTAGTGGTCTCTATAGAAAATCAAACCAGCCCCAACATTTTCTTAAGCCAAAGCCTAATCTAGAGCAAGACCCTAACTCTCTTCAGTTCTATGATGGCTGAGAGAGGTGAGGAAGCAGCAGAAGAAAAGTTTGAAGCTAATGGATGTTGGTTCATGAGGTTTAAGGAAAGACGCCATCTCCATAATAAAAAAGTACAAGGCAAAGCAGCAACCACTGATGTAGAAGCTGCAGCAAGTTATCCAGAAGATCTAGCCAAGGTGGTTAATAAAGGTGGTTACACGAAGCAGCATATTTTCAATGTACAGCTTTCTGGTGGAAGATGCTTCTATCGAGGACTTTCATAGCTAGAGAGGAGAAGTCATTGCATGCCTGGCAAAGGACAATACTCAAAGGACAGACTGACTTTCTTGTTAGGAGCTAATGAAGGTGTAAGTTGAAGCCAGTGCTCATTGACCATTTGGAAAATGCTAGGGCCCTTAAGTATTATGCCAAATCCACTCTGCCTGTGCTCTAGAAGGGAATAACAAAGCCTAGATGACAGCGTATTTGTTTACATCATCGTTTACTGAATATTTTAGGTCCACTTTTAAGACTCACTGCTCAGAAAAATGATTCATTTCAAAGTATTACTGCTCATTGACAATGCACCTGGTCACCGAAGAGTTCTGATGAAGACGTAGAATGAAATTAATATTGTTTTCATTCCTGCCAAACACAGCATCCATTCTGCAGCCCTTGGGTCAAGGGGTAATTTTGACTTTCAGGTCTTCTTAATTAAGAAATACATTTCATAGCTGCCATAGATAGTGATTCCTCCTGGAGATCTGGACAAAGGAAATTGAAAACCTTCTAGAAAGGGTTCATCATTCTAGATGCCATTAAGAGCATTCATTGACTCATGGGAATAGGTAAAAGTATGAACATGAGCAGGAGTTTGGAAGAAGTTGATTCCAATCCTCATGGAGGACTTGGAGGGGTTCAAGGCTTCACTGGAGGAAGTGACTACAATGTGGTAGAAACAGCCAGAGAACTACAGTTAGAAGTGGAGCCTGGAGATGTGACGGAGTTGTTGCAATCTCATGGTTAATCATTAAGGAGTGAGGAGTTCTATCTTATGGATGAGCAAAGAAAGTAGTTTCTTGAGAGGGAAACTACTCCTTGTGAAGATGCTGTGCAGATTGTTGAAATGACAGCAAAGGATTTGGAATTTTACATACCCTTAGTTGATAGAGCTGCGGCAGTTTGAGAGGGCTGATCCCAATTTTGAAAGAAGCTCTACTGTAGGTAAAATGTTATCAAAGAAGTCATTCATGAAAGGAAGAGCCAATTGATGTGGTAAGCTTCACTGTTGTCTTATTTTAGGAAATTGCCACAGCCACCCCAACCTTCAGCGACCAGCACACTGATCAGTCAGCAGCCAGCAAGACCCTCGACAAGCAAAAATATTACAACTCTCTGAAAACTCAGATGACGATTAGCATTTTTTATCAACAAAGTGTTTTTTAAATTAAGATATGTACATTGTTTTTTAGACATAGTGCCACTGCACATTTAATAGATTACAGTATAGTGTAAATATAACATTTATATGCACTTGGAAACCAAAAAATTCATTTGACTCACTTTATTGTGATATTTGCTTTACGGCAGCGGTCTGGAACCAAACCTACAATATCTTTGAGGTATGCCTCTATTTTGCCATTAAATTAATAGACAGCACCTGTGTTCTTTCACATTTCATGTGTATGCCTGGAGTGTGTGATGTTAAAATTTTTTAAAAAATTACTTTTTTTAAGAAAACTATTTATTGACAAGTAGTTTTGGTTTTTTTTGTGTGAAATGAATAGTTTTAGCATACCTTTAAACCAATGCTACGATATCTAACTCCTTTTAATTCAGTTAAGCAGCTCTTTCTTGCTTGATATTCCCTACTCCTGCACCCTGTCATTTTCTCAGAGAAAATTAGAATATCAGCTTTAGCAACTTGAAATTGTTATTGTGCTACTCTGCTTGATCCCAAAGTCTTAGCTCATTTTATTGGTAGATTTTACTGTCTTTGTTTCCGCTAAGTTCTTCAAGATTTCAAAACAGAGTGGTTAACTTCTGGTTTCTAGTCCAGTCTGTGAGGAGCTAAGAAGTTGCCACTCTGTCCTAACAAAAATAAAAAGCTGTACAAACTGAAAGATCAATAACCCATCTCAGACCCATCAGAGAAGTGAGGTCATAGGGCAAGCCATGGCCCTAAACATTGGAGAGGCAGACGGCTCGTACAGAGAAGCACAATTTACCAGGGCAGATCCAGGAGCAGAAACATCAGTAGGGAACTGGTGCCTGGACAGGAAAACCTGAACCGTAATTGACAAATTGCTAAAGGTTCAGTGTGAACAATTCCCAGAGTTAAAAACTCCAGTGGGATGCAATCATGGGGGCATCCTCATGGTTTTGTGAGTTTTAACTGCTCGGGCTTGACCAGATCCTCAGACTGAACATCAGAGATAAATCCCCTCATGGTTCCAGCAGGAAGAGGGGAAAAGGAAACATTTAAAAACACACTAGAGCATTCTGTTCTTTTTAACAAGGCCTGCCCACAAGGGGAAGCTATTTCAGTAAACCTAACCTGCTGTAGAGGTTGTGTCACAATTTGTAATCTGCCTGGGGGAAGGTAAACACCCAACTCCAGCTCATTCTTGCGTTCCTGTCCTGCCTTGGGGTTGGAGGTGACTGAGAAGTGCTGGTGAACTTTTGGTCAAGGAGGATAGACTCACAGAAAGACTGAGCCGTAACAGTAGGACCATAGAATGCTTCCCTTTCCCCCACACCTTACCATGACATGACTAAAGGCCTATTTAATGCAGTTACTTTTACCCTCCTACAACATGTCTACCTTTCAACAGAAAATTACAGTGTATACTGAAAACACACACACACAAAACAAAAAACAGGTTTAGGAGACTAAACAAGCAGAACTGGAGTCAGATTTGGTCAGAATGTTGGAATAATCAGACCAGGGATTAAAACAAAACAGAGCAAAATAAAGCTATCATTAATCTGCTAAGGACTTTAATGGAAAGAGTGGACAACATGCAAGATCAGATGCATTTTAAGCAGAGAGGTGGAAATTCTAAAAAAGAATTAAAGAAGAATGTTGGAGATCAACACTATTAGAGAAATGAAGAATGCTTTTGATGGGCTCAGCAGGAGATTGAGCTCGGCCTGAGGGCACAGTCTCTGAGCCTGATGATGGGACAGTAGAAACTTACAAAACTGGAAAGCAAAGATTGAAAAATAAATAAATAAAAGCAAAAAAATGCCAGAATATCCAAGAACTGTGGGGCAGTTACAAAAGGTGTAACATACATATAATGGGAATATCAGAAAGAGAGGGGAAAATGAGACACAGAAACAATATTGGAAGCCATAATGACTGAGAATTTCCCCCAGGTTAATGTCAGACACCAGCCCACAGGTCCAGAAAGCTCAGAGAACACTAAGCAGGGTAAATGCAAAAAAACAAAAAAACCCAAACAACCAAACAAAAAATGACACCTAGGAAAATCATATTCAGATTTTAGAGAATCAAAGATCAAACAAAAAACAAAAGACAAAACCCTGAAAGAACCCAGAGCAATAAAGCACCTTACTTATAGAGGAGCAGAGGGAAGAATTACATCTCCTTCTCATCAGCCTTGAAAACAGAAGAAAATGGAGTGAAATGTTTTAAGTGTTAAGAGAAAAAAACCCCATTACCCTAGAATTTTGTATGCTGTAGAATTATCCTATAAAAGTGAAGGAAAAATAATTTCTCAGATAAACAAAAGTTGAGGGGATTTGTTGCCCATAAACCTACTTGGGAAGAAGTGTTAAAGGAAGTTCTTTAGAAGGAATGGAAACAATACAGGTGAGAAACTGAGATCTGCATAAAGAAAGGAAGGCCAGCAGAGATTGAATAGGTAAAAATGAAATTAAAATGTTTGTTTTTTTGCTCTTAATTGATTCTATAGATAAGTCTTTGTTCAAAATAGTATTAGCAACAATACAACCTGATACATTTTGTGTGCATCTATGCACACACACACACACACACACACACACACACCCCGCAGATGAAATGAATGGTAGCAGTAATACAAGGAATGGGTTCCTTAATATTTACCCAAATGAATTTAAAACTCATGTGCACACAAAAATAGCAGCTTGATTCATGCTTGCTAAAACTTGGGGGTTGCCTGGGTGGCTCAGTTGGTTGAGCGTCTGACTCTTGGTTTAGGCTCCAGTCATGATCTCACGGTTTCATGAGTTTGAGCGCCCGATTGGGCTCTGTGCTGACAGTGGGGAGCCTGCTTGGGATTCTCTCTCTCTTTCTCTCTCTCTCTCTCTCTCTCTCTCTCTCTCTCTCTCTGTGCCCCTCCTCCACTCATGCTGTCTCTGTCTCTTTCAAAAATAAATAAACTTTAAAAAATTAAAAAAAAAATTAGGGCTCCTGGGTGGCTCAGTCAGTTAAATGCCTGACTTTGGCTCACGTCATGATCTCAGTTCGTGAGTTCGAGCCCTGCATCAGGCTCTGGGCTAGCAGCTTGGAGCCTGGAGCCTACTTTGGATTCTGTGTCTCCCTTGCTCTCTGCCCCTCTCCCGTTCGCACTCTGTTGTTCTCTCTCAAAACTAAATAAGCATTAAAAAATTTAAAAATAAAATAAAATAAAAAATTTAAAAATTGCTGTAACTTGGAAGCAACCAAGATATCCTTGCAAGGGAATGCATGAATAAACTATGATACATCCAAATGATGGAATATTACTCAGCACCAAAGAGAAATGAGTTGTCGAGCCATGAAAATGCATGGAGAAACTTAACTTCATATTACTAAGTGAAAGAAGCCAATCTGAAAGGGCTATATGCTATATAATTTCAACTACATGACATTCTGGAAAGACAAAACTATGGAGAAAGTAAAAGGATACATGATTGCCAGGAATTAGGGCAAGAGAAGGATGAATAGGTAGAGTACAGAGGACTTTTAGGGCAGCAAAACTGTTCTGCATGATACTACAGATTTGTGTCAGTATACTTTTTTCAAAATCCGTAGAATGTACAACACCAAGAGTGAGTGAGCCCTAATGGAAACTATGGACTGTGGGTAATAATGGTGTGTCAATTTAGGGTCATAGACTGTGTAACAAATGTACCGTTGTAATAAGGGATGTTGATAGTGGGGGAGGCTGTGTAGGTGTGGGCACAGGGACATTTGGAAGCTCTCTTTTTTTCTTTTAGCTTACTTTTTGCTGTGAACCTAAAACTTCTCTAAAAAAAAAAAAAATATGTTAATGGAAGACCAAAGTGATTTAATATGCTAATTATCATTTGGGTCTTCAACAGAACTACTCCCACTCAGGGTGCTATAGATGATCTCATTTCCATGCTTTAAATTTCAAATCAAAGAGAAACTAAACCAGACTGAATCCATAACTGTTTCCTCTTGACCACTTGACATGAGGTTCAATCAGGGATAGTTAAAGCCAGTACTTTGTGTCAGAATAAGCACAAGGCACAGTACCATTGGGCTGCTATTTTAAACCAAAAGGAGGAGACAATGGCCAACAAAAATCCAAGATAACTGAAAGCTTGCCCTTAGCACCAACTCTGTTCCTGTATTACTCCATTAAACTGGAAAGTTAATTCCCATGCCAGGAAGGAAGCATAAAATAGAAGTGGACCTCTGTTAGCCATGCGTTATCCAGTTTCTGGCTTCAGTGGACCCAACCAGACCCAGCTTGCACCCTCTGGAATAACTGACCATGTTCCTGCAGCTTCTGAAATATGGTTCATTTTTCTGTTTATGGCCTTATTTCTTCAGTGCGCTCTAGAGAGTCTTACAATTCACTCTCAGCTTTTTAATTTACTATTTTTAGAATCCTTTTTTTTTTTTCTGAAACCCTGTTAGGAGAGACCACTGTGGCTGGCATCTCCTTTTGTTTTTCTCTGGCACCAAGGTTGATACTGGGTCATCAATCTTTTGTCTTTATAATGATATGAAACCTATGATTTGAGCCCCGTTATTCATGAAAAACTTGCAAACAATCCCATATATTTTCATTCACCTCTTCTTCCCACTATGTTAATTGACCTCCTCATCTTCTCAGTGTTTTTCTAATTGGACCTTGCCAGCCACCTCCCCACTCCTGGTGGGAAACTTCTCCTTCAGCAATGTACGTGAGACCTTTCATCTAACTGCAGTGACAGATGTAATCAGAACTTCCTAAAGCCTTAGCAAATACAACTCAATGCATTACCTAGGTACCTCTAAAATGACTTCAAATATTGCCAGAATAAATCCTAGGAAGAGGGTAAGAGGAGGAGTGCTTTTCTAAAGGCACCATTACTTTGCTTCATTTTTAGAAAAGTTTTTTTGGGGGGGGGCGGGGGGCAGTATAATGGAAGGGAATACCTAGATGTTCAGTTACAGTTAGGATAAAACAAATGAATGCCATTTCAACCTGTAGTTATAAGAAGTCTTGAAGAACCTGTACACTGACTTTAAACCACTGTGTCTATTGTACCAGTCTTCCCTTAGATAACTTCGTCTTTTAACCCACAGAACACTCCTCTGTGAGATGGGTCCCTGTACTCTGTGAGTGGCTTTAGAAAGATTGGTGGTTTTACATCAGCAGTTACAGTAACTAGAGAAGAATTATTGCTTCCTTAACTTTGTGGCTCTGTCTGTCGACAGAAAAAATAGCTAAAAAAATCAAAGCCAGATGGCTCTGGAGGAAATGCCTCTAATGCTTCGGCTGTTGTTAAGACACCCTGGGAGGAGCTCTTTTATGGCTGGTCACCATGGTCCTGCTTTACTGGCCCATCTGTTCCCTAGATCTTGTGTAAGAGCACTTGTGCCCTGGGTTAAGTTTAACTGAGTAGCAAAGTACCTTGTTCTGACTCCACAGTGCCTAATAAAAAAGTAACAGTTGGGGCATAAATGAGGAAAGAACAGACAAGGCAATATGTTGAATATGCTCATAGACTAATAAGAAAGACCAGAGTTAAAACAGAAGGGAGACATTTAAGACAAATTGATACATCATTTTTAAATCAGCAGAACTTTCTCCTATTTCTTCACAAGAAGTGACCTGTTGGTAATGGGAAATCTAGAAAAGCTGTGAAAATTCAGTTTTTCCCTCTGTCAATCTGCAGGAAATCATCCTTTCTAATTTTACTCAACCTTTTGCATGAGGGTGATAAGGCATAAGGTGACAGTCTGTATATGATCCACAGATTACTTAGTTTCAATAAGGAATTGTTGAAATAGATAGCATTGTTCAGAAGGGATCACATCTGGTAAACCCACTGGCACTTTGGTAAGCCAGTTAAAGTGGGGAAAAACCCTGATCTATAGGCTTTGTATAGTTTCATGATGTAACCTGTGGCCTGTATAAACTGCCAGTGACTTGAAAATAGGCTTGAAAAATTCCCGAGTTTAAAATTCAGCTCTCAGAGCCTCAATTTTGCGAGCTCCAGCTCACCTCTGGACATGTTGCAAATAGCCGGCACTGTCATGGCATACAGCAGGTGTGTTTTGAGATGGAAGGAGTTTCTTGCAAAGTCATGAAGGAAAGGAATCCTAATACATACAATAAGCATGACATTCCTTGGAATGATCTTGCACAAGCACACAAAGGAGTTTGGTTCAAAGGATTTTTATTGCTTTTTACAAACTAGTGAGGACATTGGTGGATTATGTTGCATAGGAATTTTCCTGTACAATTTCAGTATTTAGGATAGCTTAAAAGTCGTGTGGCAAAGTTGGCACATAGGGATGGCGGTCAGTTTTAGTCAACAACAGAAGGTGAAAACGCACTAAGTATTCCTAATATATAGTAATAGCAATTATGCTGGGAAACCACTTAAATAGTTCTGTGTTTCTCTGAATTCAGCTGCTGATCTTATTGGCAATGTTCCTACTTACAATGAAATGCAAGAATGAATGAGTAGATACCTGTGCATATTTGAGCAGTTGACGTCTGAATGCCAAAAAGAATTGACAAGAGAAGCAACCCACAAAGTATGTGAAAGTTACCAGATTCTTTAGAATGAAGCAGAGGGGTCTGCTTGCAGAGGTGATTGGTATTTTACTTGCTGCTTTGTAATGTTCCATGAAAATGACTGTTCATGTAATTAGTGAAAACATGTAAAAACCAGTATTTTTAATACTACTATGTTGTCTTGATCAATCCAGTACCTGTTTCCCAAGAATATAACCCTTGTATTAAAAACAACTAAAAAGACATGTGAGTTGTTTTCATAGTCAGTAGGTAGATTTCAATTGCTCATGTCATTTCTCATCTTTTTGTGTTGTAAGAAGGGTTCATTTTATTATGTGAAGGGGTAGCATATAATCAGAAACATTCCAGAAAAATATGACTGGAGTAGTTTGAGGATTTTTATTTGAAGTCAGTGTGAAAATACCTTTTGGTAAATCAGTTTAAGACATTTTTGAAATGAGTTTTTATATATTGAAATATTTTACATTTTGATGTGCACACATACACACACACACATTCTTTCTTCATTAACTCAGTGAAATTGCTCTTCTTCTAAAAGTGAGTGGTTTGATTAGGAAAATTATACTCTGGTACCAGATTGCCTGGGTTGAAATCCCAGTTCCTTGGACAGTTTTGTTTTGTTTTTATTTTTTAACTTATTTGTGCTTCACTTACCCCATCTGTAAATACACTACAAATACTATTATAATAGTAGCACCTACTCCATGTGCTTGTCATGAACATTAAATGAGTTGATGTACATATTTTAACAAAAATAATGCTGAAATTTACTTTTCTGACTTAGTAATATAGTTCCTTCATTTTACCTGTCAGCCTGGTTCTTTGTAAAAGCTTCCCAATAATAATGTATGTGATACGACTTTTGCAGACATAGCCTGTATAAACAATGCTGAAATGATTATTCTAACTTAGTTTACATATTTTGCACTTTAAATTCTGATAGTTACTTATATAGCTAGAACCAACAGCCAATTTATAAATTTTTTGAAACTATCAAAAAAGAGGCCATTTTCTTAATGGTTAATACTATAATTGATTTTAATTAGAAATCTAAGGCTTCAAATATATTTTCTATAAACAAGAAGCGAGTAGCTCGTATTTCAACTGTATTTATTTGGATGGGTTTGGGAGAGTTAAAGATACAATATTTGGAATGCAGTATGCTGCCATGTTTTCTCTGTGTCATGGAAAGGTGGTCCACCGTTTAATCTACATCACGTGATCCATGGGTATGTAAATGGAGTACGTGCAACTGGCATCCATCTTGAATAGGCTTTACCCTCGCTAGAGGTTATGCCGCTAGGGTAGTACCCCTTACCCCCCAACACCCACAGTCTTTGTTTGTTCCTAGCAAACAATGCCGGATCCTTAGAACTACTGTAGCTCTTGGAAGAACCTCTAGTTTAGGATTCTTGGAGCCCTGGCTTTCGTCTTTTCTTTGAATTACCGAGTCAATGATCTGGTGAGAAGTCTTCTATTTAGTGGCAATATGTGTTGAATGGTTCTATAAAGTAAAACGAATAAACCTTCTAGGATACAAAGTATTAGGAAAAAGAAGATTGCCAAAAGGGTCCGTTTTTAACAAGAGTTAGAGAAGCTAACACGTGCATATGTTGAAGGCATACATACAGAACCTCTTTGTGGTTTCACAAGAAAAGGTGGCAACCCAACCTCAGCATGATAGCAATTATGTATAAAGAATAATGCATTCTCAACTTCAGTGTGATAGTGTTTATATTTTTAGGTACAGTGTGATTTTTAACTTTGTTGGGTTGGTAATTAAAATTAAGATACGTGCATGAATAATTCATGATGAATGAAAATGGCTGATATAAAAAATGATACTACTAGTCAGGTATTTAGGAATTAAAAAAAATTCTTCTTTCCTTTCAGAGATTCATTACCTCCGATGAAAAATTTTAAAGAGTATACTTTTTAAAGCACGAGTAAATCTGTCTCCTGAATCATTTCAGTGTGGTTGAAATTTATTGATTCATTTATTTCTAGGGTCTCCTAATGGGGAAATCATTATTGAGACACAAATCAAAACAAAATCCTAGAATGAGTTTATTCATGTCCGCATTAAGGAGAATTTTGGAGGTGTTTTTCATTATTTCTATGTCCACTAATCAATTTTAGCCTAGGATACCTTTATATTTCTTTGTAAGATTAAAGCATGTTTCGATTACGTTTCAAATCTTGAATCACAGTAGATTTAACTATTTAAAGTCAGAAGAGTAAATTTAAGATAATATTCTTTAGTTGAAAAATGAAATTTAAAGCAGAAGATATGTTGTCTGGCCTCATCACTTTATAGTTAACCTTGTGAAAGGTCGTGGAACCATACAGGCAAATCCAGTATTCCCTTTTGCTGGATTCTACTTGTCAGATTTTCCTTCAAAACCTCAGTGCCTCACTGCAATTCACATTTGGATGGGACACATTTCTCACTGTAAGAAACAAGAGCCTACCTGCAGCCACAAGAAAGCGTTAATCACAAAATTTTATTCAGTGCCCTTGTACCACATTATGCTACTAATCCTGCTATGCATACATAGTTTAGTGTCTGAAATCCTCTTGAATGAGACCTTTGTTAATAATTTTCCATGGTAACTTACTTGATCTCGGATCTGGGAAATACATTCCTCTCATTTGGGATATTTAATTCTTTAAATCTATGATGTGTTGATTAATTCCTGGGTCTTTAGCTACAATGAGCTATGTATAACATCTAAACAAAATTAGTAAAGGCTCAAGAAGGTTCTCTTGCCTGCATATCATGTATCATCATTGAAATGACACTAAGCCTACTTATAAAAATGAGACCATAATAATAACACTATTAAATATATACATTTAATCTAACTTCCTGGGCCATTATTAAAAGGAGCCCTAAAAAGGCACAAGACAGATTAGATTGCCATGTATATCTTATTAAAATAGGAAGAATTTTAGAATCTAAAGACAAATTAATGTCAAAGTTTGTCATGTGGTATTAGTATAATACTATAGGTTGATTCTTTTGACAACTATTTTTGGTCATTAAAAGATAAAATTCTCCATAGGTAGATAATAAATTTACAATAAGAAACTAATGTTAAGTTAGATCAAATTACCTTGCATTTAACCAGAAAACCTTACTACTTATGTGATTAACTTCTCCAATATTTCACAGTTTATTTGAATTATTAATACTAGATAACAAATGAACCATAGATAGCATTTATTTAAACAGATTATATATAATATATACTGCATAGTCTCACATGTAAAGTAGGTTGTGTTACAAAATTATTTGCAAATTAGCTGTTTAGAAACAACACTACATTTTCCCATAAGAATAATGTCACTAGTAGTACTAACACGTAGAACAATCTTTTCATATTTGCAAAATACAAGATAAACAGTAGCTTTTACAAAGTTATGATTCACTTTGTCCCTAGAATAAGTTCGAAGAGGGTAGGAGTTTTGCAGAAGAGCAGTCACTGGAGATGAGATCTGGCAACTGAATACCTCTAAGGTCAGAACCAAGGAAGAGCTCTCTCAGAGTTGGATTCCTGGAGGAGAGGAAATGCTGTATGTGCAAGTCACGTATAATCTGAGTGTTCCCCAAATAAAGGTACTAGCCTATAGAAACATAAAAATAATGATATTTCTGTTGTTTAGCAAATATTCACCCTTTCCATGGGAGAATTCTACCTCCCAGCTTCTTGACTCTGGTCAAGATCCTAATGGGATATTAGCACGTGGGGCATGGATAGGGACTTCAAATGTGCTTGGCAATTAGACTTGCCCTCTTGCCTGCTTTTTCTTTCTTCATGAAAAGAAAATAACTGGCTTGGCTGTTGGTTTGGAGAGGACACAATGCACTGAAATAAAACCAAGTCCAGCTTTGAGGAGCCAAACCACAGCTGATCTATAGGTGCAACAGCAAGAAGTACATACATGCGTATTTACGTCTAACTTGGGCCTTGCGTTTCCCACTCAGATCAGTTCAGCCAACTCTTTACTATGGTTGAGCTGACCCCACTGTAGACATGGGAGTAAATCCTGTCTTTGTATGAAAAGAAAATTGGTCTCCTGGATGAAACAGAAGTGACAACAGACAGATCTTGTCACTGATGCTTTATCACTCTGCCTTTGTGACTCTAGGTGTTTATTGTTTTAGTTGGGCCGTCCTTAACTCTTCAAACAGGCAATGACCTTGGGGAATATATTGCGTCATCCTCTCACTAGCATATAATGTGGTTTGTTTAAGTATTACAGGACCATAGAGGTGATTTCATCTATTCACTACTGAGAGGAAAGGAGAGGCTGGGAGAGAGATGGAGAGAGAAAAAGAGAAGAGCCAGTCACAGGAAAATAAATGACTAGAGTTGAGGAACTTTCAAAAACAAGGGATTATTTCTGCATCTTAAAGCAGTTAAAATCTAATGATGTGGAAGAGAGAAGAGGTTTGGTCACATCCTAAGCAAGGGAAAAAGAGTGTTGAGAGATGGAATACTGAAGCTCACTGGAGAACAGGGGGAAAGGTGGTAAGAATAGCAAATAGACTGGAGCATGTGTAGACTAAGGCAGGGGCGTAGGGCTGTGGAGGTGGGGAGTGGAGGGAAATACTGGTGGTGAGAGCTTAAAGTAGAAATATAGACTAACCATTTGAAATTAGGCACTCATTCAATCAATGTGCAGTTTTTAGGCAGGGAAGTGAAATTTGATTTTATCTGATTTTTTAGAAACAGACTCTGATGTTGATGTGGAAAAGAGTTAGTGTTGGAAAGAACCCAGGGACAGGCAGACCAGTCAGGAATAGAAGAGGTTATTCTGATATTTCAGTGAGACATGGCAATTTTGAATCCTAGTAAGGTTTTGAGAATGGGGAAGAGGGGTGAGTTTGAAACACCCAGAAAGCAGCTTAAATATCAGCTGTTTAGCTCACTCCCTTTCTGTGGTCCCCACTCCAATATTAACATCCAAGCCCAGATTCTTGCCTTGTCTTTGTGATCCTTTACTACATGGAATGGAAAGGAAAATGTGGTAAGCAAACCCAAGCAAAACTAAATTTTTTACTTTATTATCAAAGGTCATCTTGATTCCAATAGACCGTATTTGGCTTACAAATGATTTCTAAGAATGTTAGCGCTTTAATTATTGATAAATAAATAAATGCCCCTTACCAATGAATTTGATCTGTTCATTGGTTAAACTCAGAAGGAGGTCTTGCTTGAAAATACTGTTAGTTAATTCATTATGAATATATTTGGGAGAAAAATAAATTGTATTGTTAAAAAAATGTAAAGTTGACTTCATGTACACTATTTTCTATTTTCACCCAGACTGCTTTTTAAACTAATGTTTCAATAGTGAAGGTAATTTAATGTACAAAGTTATATTATCATTCACCAATGAATAGGTATGGAAGATATATCTCAGAAGGAAAAGGCTACATCCCACCAAGTAGAGTTCTGAGAGTGTTTTATTTTTGCATTGTTAATCATATGCAAATATGTATTAGAACTGTTGATAAATTCATCTTCATAATGTCTTTTCAGCTTGTTAAGATGAAGTTTAAGAAGCTCCTGGAGGAGTAATAGGCTGCATATAATGGACTAGGGAGTGAAAAGTTTGGTTCTATATGCTTAATTAGTTTCTAATTTCTCCGTAATCTCATCATGAGTCTCTAACAGAAAATAATATTGACCATACATATGGTACAAGTGGGTGCTGGCATTTTAGATCATTCTCAAGGGGGCTCACTAAATTATTTACTAAGCCTAATGTATTACTGATTGAAATTAAATTTCACCTCCAGTGTAATTTTAAATTTCATGAGTAAATAGTACCCTATGAACATCATAGCCTTTGGTAAGAATTAAGTGAAATGAGGTGGCCAGCATAATGTGTATGAAGAAATAATCTGATACTTTGCATTGCTTCTTTAAAGAATAACTGTTCATATCATATTCTCTATCAGGGAAAGAGACAAAAATGACTTTGCACCTTTGGGTGAATAAAAACAAAGCAAGTAAACAATGACAACAACAACAAAAAGAATCATTCTGTCTAGCTCTAGTCCACAAATTAATACAAATCTTGAGCTTTCTTTTAAGGTACTGACTTCCTAACAAAAATCATTTTATCCTACCCTTTGCAAAGTTGCTGCTGTAAATCATTGTTAATATGATAATCATGTCAGAAAGTTACTGTGAACACTCAGTAAAAATTTTAAAAATGCCTAGTCTATTTTTTTTAATCTTAACTAGTTTTGGTAAAATCTGCACTCCAATGAAAACTTTTCTGCAGGTCAACTTATTTTCTTTTCTAAATACCTGTATCTCTAAGTTTGTTTTTGACATTTGATTTCTAGTAAGGGCTCAGTAAATTATTGCTGTTATTACTGTTATTGCTATTATGGCAGACCTTTTCATAGAACATAAACATAAATAGATCCACAAATGCACTTTCGATGATAAACTTTTACACCTCAAGTGTTCTTATGGCCTTGGCAAAACTACGAGACATTCAATTACTCTTGTTGTATGAAACAGTGGTATATGTTTCCCTAACATTTCACTGAACGTGGTATTCTTATAGGGATACTGTGATAATGTAAAATCATACCCAGCTGACAATTTGGGGAAACATTCCTGATAGTTCTGTATATTTGGCTGTCACTTAATACATTTTTATTCCACCAAGTACTATGTATAAATGAAATGTACAATATATGTCCACCAGTCTTAATGGACTGCCCCTACAGGAGACTGTATAGACTACTCCCAATTGAAAGGCCCTCAGGCCTGACACATTTTTTTGTTCTTGTACACTGACCACTGTAAGCATTTTGAAGATCCTAGGCACATTTAGTCAGATGACCCATACTGACTTTTCCCGATAAGACACGATGACTGACACATGTAAGTGACCCTAGAAACTGACAGTTCTAAAAATGAACTGATCTGGACATAAAGAGTATATCTCTAGCAACCTAGGGGAGTGTGGCCTTCCCCATACCTTTGCAGGGACAAATTGAGACCAAAAAGTGACCAAGTTGAGATATCAGAAAATTTCTATTAGTGGGCCATCTTCCATCTTCTATGTATATAATGTATTTATGTATGTTTTCTCAAAGTGCAGTTGGCCATGGTTTCACATAACCAGTCCCAATGAACACTCAAATATCTTTTGATCTAGCAAAAATTCTGCCTATTAATTTATCAGTGTCTCTGGTTAATGCAGGATAGGCAATACTTGTTTTTAAATTTTTAATGCATTTCTTAAGGCTTTTAATCCTTTAAAAACTCAATAAGCAAATGTTTTTAATGTGTAGTATTAAGGTGTCTGCTCAGAACTTCATACAGAGCAAACTGTGTGTAAGAAATGCATTTGTTACTAGGTTTCTCACAGAGACAAACTTAGATGACATCTATTTATACTTTCTGTAACTTATAGTTAGTAAACAAAGAATATATCCTACCCTGTTAATTTTGTCACTGAACTCATTGTATCTGAGATGAATGAAATTATGTTTGTGATGAATTATTTGAATAAATAAAATTCATTACTCTTTTAATATTAAGAATTATTATTATTATTATTGTTATTATTTGTGAGAATGATGTATGTTACACTGAATACTGCTAATTTACTAAATATTACAGTTAGTCCTATTCATTTGTTTTTCTGTTCAAGAATATTTTGTTGAAGATATACTTCACATATGGAATGTGGGATCGATCTGTTGATGCCAAATACATGAAAATTGTCATCTCTGACATCAAATATATAATCCATTTTGAAAAGCAAGTCACACCCAAATGTGAACTGTATGATATACATTTTAACGATATTGTATTACAATAATATGCATCATATCAAAGCATATTTTTAGTGGTTCTTTAAAGTCTAAACTCACCTTAAATCTGTCATTCAAATTTCTTAGTAATTGAAAACTCATATAATTTTTTATCCTATCTTCCATTATTTTCTACATTGTAATTCAGTATTTTATTTCACAACCTACTCAATAGTTTAGAGTCTCTCACATGATTTTATTCATATCTGATGAAGTAAAGTTATATAAAGAAAGATGAAGATCACGAAATGGCACATGAGCTGTGTTCTGAACTCTAACCAGTTGCAAAAAGGTCTTGACTGTCAGGCAGAGGAGCTTAGAATTGATTTGATGGACACCTCAGAGCCTCTGTATTTTCTCGTTCCATCTTTTTTTTTTTTTTTTTTTTTTTTTTCCCTCCCCCTGTGAAAGCTCTTTTTCTGTTTTCAGGGCTCGGGACCTTGGTCATCTTGTTACTTTGGTTCAGAGGCCATCCTGAAATTGAAAAAGAGATTTAGTCCAGCAGTTAGTAGACAAAATATGAACAAGGAAACAACAGGGGCTGTTTCTTATTGTCCACTTTCTTGAAACTAATTGAAACACTTCCGTTTTAAGAAATTCTCTTCTTTCCTTAGGCCAAAATTACGCTTTAAGGTTTAGAGGTAAGCAGAAACACCAAGCATCACCTCCCCTCTTGCTACAAACAAAAGAAAACAAACTTTGTAGCCAGGACAGCAGGAACCTGGCTTTGTAAAATTGCAATCAAAGCTGCTCTGTTGATCAGCCGGCAATAGATCTCAAGTGGTAATCTGGGAGCATGCCACCGCCATGATGCTTTCAATTCTAGTTAGCAAATACCCCCTTCTAAGATGAAATCTGTCTCCTATGAGTAGCCATCAGGGCCATAAGGTCGATAAACCCAAACGAAAGTGTATTTTCTGGTCCAAATCCTGTTATAAATTAGGCACATTTTAGAAATGAACACTGTTTAACTTTGCTTATTTTTTAACCGAATGCAAAAAGTTAAGGTTCATGACCATATGCATTCTGGGATATATGTACTAATACAAAACGTATCATGATATGCTATTCATCTTTTCAAAGATAAAATGAATATGCAATTATAAAACCATACAATTAAATCTTCATGGGTAAATAGATATGCAGAGACATATAACTAAACCTGGCAAGAATATAAAGAAATGACAAAAAATGTCAAGGAAAATCGGACTCCAGCAGTAAAATGAGGTTTACATTCTTTTATCCTTGTAAAAATATCAGTAAATTACTTCCGAGTATGTGAAAATGTGACACTAATCCCCTTAATACATGATATTTTAAATTTTCTCTTCAGGTTTTCATAGGACCTAGTTTAGCTAGAATTAATCTTAGCTGAGGCAAACTCTGTGTTGGGTGAAAATTTATTTAGTAAATACTACTTTGGAATTTTAAGGAAAGATTTTTTTTTAAATTACAGTCTGTTTATTTGGTTAGGTTAAAAAAATTAGTGGAAATTTTAAGTAATGACTTAATTCCTGTGGAAAAAGCAAACATCTCCACACATATCAAAAATATTTTTTTCTTCTTTCTCAAAGAAATAAAATTAGATCATGACAATCAAAGAATTTTAAATATACTCTCGAGAAGTGTATAAATTTAAGGAGAATGACTAAATTTCTGGATTAAGAGAAAGTTTTCAGTTTTATAGTCTATATTAAAAAGTCCATGAAAAAGCGATCTTTAGGATTTTTACCTTTCCTTTTATGTGATAGAGTTTAAAAAGATGAAAGGCAAGCTTTTGTGTTTACATCTGGAGTATAAAAGCGGCTCAGTATGAGAAAAGGACATTCCATGAAATACTATGTCAGAAACATTCTCAGTCAGAATTCCAGAAATAGCAAGATGTTAAATAGATAATTAAAATGTCTTCAAGGTTTAAACCATAGGGACTTAGGGTTTTAATCATGTAGTGTATATTCATCAGAAGTTTTTGCTTTTATCTTGATCAGATTTTGATGCTGTCTTTGGAGGAAGAAAGACCAAGCTCTGTGCTTCTGAAATTCTTTGGTTTGATCGGGTCTGATATTAGCATGCTTACCTCAAAATAGCTATCATTTTATTAGATGGCTGGTAGCCATCAGCAATGCTGTCTTGCAGAAACATAATGGGCTTTTCCATTTCTGATGAAATTGGAAAGCTGTGGGAACTTCTGTGTCATGGCATAGGAATTGTGTTACCCACGGTGTAGGATTTTTATTTTCAGGGAAAGAAGCAACCAAAATGTTGTAACTAATCGTAGCTTTAATGTAAATAGGTTTTATTCCAAATGATTTTTTAAAAAATGTAATGCAAGTATAAGAGCATGAGTTTGGCAGCAAGATGCTTATTGGATAAAAAAGTAAATATCTAGGTATGTCTTAGAACATTTGTTTCATCAGAGATATACATCTCAAAAATTTACCCATTCTTGTCTCTCAGTGGATGTAACATCATTTTTTCTCTGTTTTCCTCTCTGCATCTGAAAAAGGCATCATAACTGTGATAACTCCGAGCACAAAAATGAACATACAAGAAAAGTTTATATACTGACATACTATTAATTTCACATTAAAATGTGTCTCTATAAAGTTAGATTTAAGGCCTAATATGACATAGAGTACTGTATGCCATTGATAGTTAAAAAAAATCACAAGCTCATTAAATGTTTTTCTGTACCAATTCTCAGGTCTTTTATCACATTAAACAAAAGATATAGATGTCATTGATTATTGGATCCTTTAATATCTTAGATTAAAAACAAAACAGAAATGTCTTCAAATTGTAGTGAATGAGTACCTTGTAAAAATATTTATTTATTTATTTGTTTGTTGGTTGGTTGGTTTGTTGGTAAATAATAGTTAAGCAGTCCTTTGCATTTTTGTTAATGAAAAGGAAATTGAAAATCACTATAAAAGAAGATGTTTCAAGTAATTGAAACTTTCAAACTCTCCGTATTTTACAAAGAATAAAGAAATTAACTTGTCTCCCTTGTTTGTTACACTGGACGAAAAAATGATAGGAGTAGATGTACAAGTCATATCAATGGAAATTTTCTTATTCACAAATGAGATTTAAGTAGTAAAACTGCAGTTGCTGTTTATACTTTGGTTTGATTTCTTGAAAACACATACAGATGGAGAAAATACTAACTTGCACATAAAGGGCAGGGTGATTGGTGGTAAAGCAAAATGCCCTTCCCTTGTAAAGAGAATTTATAGAGTAATATCAATGAAGTGAAGAAAATATAATTGGTACCTTTAAAACATCATTCACAAATGAAACTGATTCCTAAATTTTGAGAATAGGGGGTCAAATATAAAACTTTCTAAAAGTGATATTTTATAGTATAGAAATATATTTATGTGTATATTATATAAATCATAATTTATAAATATATGATATATAAAATATAGCATAGGTAGAATGGAACTTTTGATGCAAATTCATTTAAATATTTTTCAAACTTCTTAAAATGTCTGAAAACACTAAGCAGCTGAGTTATCTATTGACAATATTATCTTTCAGGTTTAGTTTCTAATCTGGTAAATAAGACAGCTGAGCTAGAGTGAACTTAAGATTTTCTTTACAGATATGATTAAAACTGAGATTTTCAGGGGTCACACCAAAAATATCAGGCCAGAAAGTACTTAAATGGTGATATAATTACTCAATGTGTAAAACAAGAATAGAATCCAGTGTAGAGAAATGAAAAATTTGAAAAAGCCATCAGGCAAAAAGAATAATTCTTTTCGTTATTTACTAGCTTGGTATTTTTAGGATTATATGTACAATTTCATTGTTGGTGTCCGTCAAAGTCATGATGTTTTCTTCAGAGTTGTGATCTTGTAGCACCTCTGTATAAACCAGATATTGTAATGCTAAGGTTCCCAGCATACACAGAGGCACCTTGCCTTTATTCTGTAAAGACCAAGTCTTCAAATTTCATCTGAGATCAGAAAATGCTCATCAGTTTATCTATTTCCTTTCAAAATTCCTAGAGTTGTTTGAAGGTCCTTACAAAATCTCTCTCAGCATGAAGTCAGCCTGGATTTTTCTAAAAAATATTTTGGACTTCATTTGGAAATCTTTTAGAAAAACAAAAACGTGACATTTTTATCCAAAAGAAATGTTGGAATTAAATATTCTAATGCAAAATCAGTTAAAATAAATATGTTATTGTGTTTCAATTCCATTGAATTATTGGTCTCAGATGTTCAAGAGTACTAAAACATATTTAAAGCCTGAGGCTATTTTTATACACACACACACTCACATACACACACACACACACACACACACACACACACTCACTCTCTCTCTCTCTCTTCTAAAACATTCAATTGAATAAAATAACATTGGCAATACTTTTTAAATTATAAGCCAGATATTTATCTGAATTTGCCTTTTATTTAAAATAATTACTGAACTAAACTTTTTATATTTTAGCAAAGTGTCATTCGTATATAAATAAACCATACATTTTTGTGAAGTTTTATTCACATGCTATCATCATGTAATAGCAATTTACCTATAATATTAATATTATATTTTAGTTAATGTTAATGAAAAATAAAATTGGTTTATTATCCATCAACTCATCTATGCCAAATTGGGAATTTTAAATAACTAAGCTTGAATATTTAAAGCACAAACTCATTCATATCAATCAGACATAATTTTTATTTTGCCTTTTTGAGAAATGATCTAAATACTCAATCATTTAGGAATGGAGATTATAATTAAAACAGTATGCGATTTGATGTTAATCAGAAATTATATGATATACAGTAGCAGCTAAAAAGATTCAAATGACTTCCAAATAACAGAAGTAAAGCTGAGAACAGTCTTTTAATAAAGGCCATTTTGCCTGGTAGGAAAAGATTGTTAGTTGTAAAAAGAAACCTTTTAAACTAATATGATGAGGTGCATGTAAAAATTAATATTATGCTCTAATGTTCTCTCTAGCGAGTAGCCTAGGTTGATTTATTCATTTAGGTAATTATGTTCAGCAATATTAGTAATTCACTGTTAAATTGAATTTGAAGAACGCACAATAAATTGAAACTGTAGTCATATTTCTTTCTCACTGTGTAACAAACAGAGATGTATTGATGTAAGTTGTGAGTGTACTACATAAGTTAAATTCCCTAGACTGCAATTTGATCAAAAAGCTTTAGACATTTACTTGAGCTATATTAGGCAGCTGCCATTGGATGGCAGTAAAATTCTACATCAATCACTTTAAGCAAAGGGAAGCTGGGAAAATAATGGGACTTTTCTTTTATTATTTAACAGCAGAATGCTGATTTAAAAGGCAAAGCTCAGGGGGTTGTGTATATTGTAGCAATACCAACTAATTTTTTTAAAAACTGTTTTCTTTTCTTCTCTCCATTTAAAGGGAGATGCAATTCTTGAAGAATCATTTATTTTATCACTCCAAGAGATCATGTTCTTGCTTCTCTTGTATGTAGTGAAAAAAATTCATTTTATATTTTAAAAAGAAGTCAATAAAAGGAAATTAAAAAAATTCGTATGATTTGGACCTTTTGTACATGCTCAACGCCTAAGTCCTCTTTTTTTTTCCTGCTTATAAAGCATGCTTGCGTTTTTGTTTCATTCAGGGCTTGAAAGGCTGACGTATTTACAGAGCTGTAAGCATCACAATGCTTACACTTTACTTTTAAAAATCTTAAACAGAAGCCAAAATATCAAACCATATAAGAAATATTGCTAAAAGTGGTATTACAGAAGAGATTTTTTTCAAGGAGGCTTTAAATTTTGTGCCTACATACACCTGAAATTAGTCAGTCTTTTGCCTTGAGATTTTTAAAACAATGTTGAATGTTTCTGACTTGCTGTTAATGTATGGATATCTAAGAAAGATTCACAGAGAGGACACATCTAAAGAAAGAAAAACTTTGTCATCTTAAACCTGTTGTGTTTTAACAGGAATGAATATTGCAGAGTAAATAAAATGAGACAGATCCTAGATGCTGTATCACATAAGAAATGTGTGTTCTTCTGTCCCTTCTTTGCACTTAGATTTTTATTTGGTTAGAAGTTGGTAAGTTCAATTACAATTTATTTGGCAATAAAATGAACCAATTGTTTTCAGAAGATATTCAGGGTGGTCTGACACAATCAGAAGGCTATTAATCAGGATTTCCTGGGACAAACCACAGACTTCCTTGCTATTTATCCTCTCCCTCACTTTATGTTTAAAGTCTATTAAAAGTTTATAGTCTTCCAAAGATCATATTAGGCATTAAAATTCAGGCATCTCATTCTTGCTGCAAAGATTGTTAGAAGAAAAGAAAATAAATGGGTTATCACGAATCCATTCTCATCATGAGAAGTGTAAAAAGCGTGCACAGTGGAACAATATTCATTTATTTTTACGACAGTGCTTGAGAAGAGAAAAAAAGGAAGTGAAATAAAACCAGGGATATGTAGTATTATTACTTCCATGCACAGGGAGTTAGGAAGGCTGGCATGAAATACCTTAACATGCAGAAAAGGGTATATTTAACTTTGTGTGTGAGTGTGTGTTGTAGGGCATGATTTTTGCAGGTCTTGTTTTACTGAGTTAATGAGTTTATTTCTGATGCAAATAAAGTGATTGGACATGCATTTAAAGTGATATATGACAATATTTTAAAAGTTTATCCTAGAGAGTTTTTGTCAGAACAGATAAGATATTAACATATTTTTCCTCCATGTGTCATTCTCAAAAAGACATGGTTGAAAAGATGTAAAAATGAATCACAAATATACATAGAGTTTTTAAAAAGATCAGTCTTATAAATTTAGATATTTTGTAATTATATACGGTGTTAAAACAAAAGCATCTTTTTCCAAGGGAGTACAAGATTGATACTTGAATCTTAATCTCTATTTGATGATGTATGGCTATTCATTCAAAGAATAAGCTGATTTAACCCTAAAATTTAAGAAAGTATTTGCAAGTGCATAAACTGGATTTCTTTGTATTGAGGCACTATCTATCTAAATCTTTTGATAATTACACTCTTTTAGAAAGATAGCTATGTGGTCAAAGCTATTCTCAATCACCAGGTCATGCTGCAAATACGTTCTTAAAATTAATGTTTAAATTATTGAAAACACCTTTGTAATAGTTCGTAAATATTATAGGAAAATTGCTACACGTCTGTGAAGAAATTACTTGACTTTATCATGTTCACTTTTAAAAACACAGCTTTTTATAGTAAATGTTGGAATGGATATGTGAGAAGAGGTAGCTTAGAAACCATGGTATCTACTTGAGAATTCGCAGTGTGCTTTACACTCTTCTGACGTATGTTCATTGAGTCAGTGTTATCAAGTCTGTGCTTAAGCATAGTATTACACTCTGGAGCTGAACTCCTTGGGTTTGAATATTGGTTCCGACACTGACTAGCTGTGTGACCTTGGGGAGTTTACTTGATCTCTCTGTGCCTTCATTTTATTTCTCTACAAAATGTAATGGAATAACATTATCTATGTCTCAGGTTTGTCATGATGATTAGATGAAGAAAAATATATAAAGTTATTGCTTAGAAGAGTGACGACACATTATAAATATTGCCGTTATTACTATTGTGTGCCATGAAAACAAAGAGAAAACACCCAGAGTCCCTGTTGTCAAGAAGATCATAAGCTGGTTTAGGAGAGAAGTGAATCTCTAGCCACTAGAGATGCAAAGATGTGCAATTCAAGATGCTCACAGGCACGGGTGGGAGACTTATAATGCAATGTAGTAAGAGAAGTGACAGAACTATGCTCTGGCTAGGAAACAGCACCCAGAATGGGTCACTAGTCTAGCCTGCAGGTTGTACAGTTGATGAAGGTAGGGCTACTGGGGGCCAATTCCTTAAGGTCCTATGCGTTTAACTGGGTCCTGAAGACTATGCATCAGTCAGGAGGGGAGGAGTTTGAGAACTCCAAGCTAAGGGATCATCCTAAGTAAAAGCATCAACCACAGGAAAATGTTAACTGTGTGATGAACACTAAGTGTTTCAACCATGATATAGACAGTAGATACGTGTGAAAAATTAAAAATCATTTTTTCCCTCAAAGGGATTTAATTTAGCAAGCAAGAACGAAATAATACCTTTCATATATATGATCTTACACCATAGCAGAATCCACTCCTGTCATTAATATGACATGCAGATTATCCAATGAGGAAAATAAGGCTGGGCTTCCATTATTGATTACATCTATTTTTTAAATCTGGGAATACAAACAATAAAATGTTAAATGATATCCAGTTCTTTCAGCTAAAAAAATGCAGCTGGATTAAAAATCACCTTCTAAAGCAAATAATGCTTCAGCAGTTCTCCCCTTAGGTCACCAAATTATCAAGAGGGATGTGTAATTAAAAAAGAATTATGAGTTGTGATTTTGTGAAATATAATAAATATTTATTTGGTCCTCATCCCCATTTCTGACACAGAGTTCCTAAAATCCTTGGAATTTCCTAAGATGAGAGTAGTAAATGTAACTTTTGTCATGTTAACGACCTTGGTGAAGCACCTGTAGATGGCTGTTTGCCTGGAGAACCAACCCTGAGGTTTGAAGTTTGGATCTTTCAGTCCATGCCCCCTCCCCCAACCGCCCCCGCCCCCCAGCTGCAGGGAGCAGGGAGGGATTGGAGATCAAGTTCACCAAGGTCCAGTGATTTAATCAGTCATGCCTACGTAATGAATCCTCCATAAAACCCCCAAAGGACGGGTTTGGAGAGCATCTGGGCTAGTGAACATGTGGGGGTTTGGGGAGAGTGGTGTGCTTAGGAAGAGCATCAAAGGTCCGCACCCTTCCCCACTACCTTGCCCTATCCATCTCTCCCATCTAGCTGTTCTGAATTATGTCCTTTTATAATAAACCAACGAATCTAGTAAATAAAATGTTTCCATGTTCTGTGAGCCACTTTCACAAATTAGTCAAACCCAAGGAGAGGATTGTTAGAACCTCCAATAGCCAGTTGGTCAAAAGCTCAAATGACAACTGGAACTTGCGATTGGCCTCTGAAGTGAAAGGGGCAGGGCGGTCCTGTGGGACTGAGCCCTTAACCTGTGGGAGCTGATGCTGGCTCAAGGTAGTATCAGCATTGAGTTGAATTGTAAGGACACCTAGCTGGTGTTGGAGAATTGCTTGGTGATGTGGGGAGAAAACCCCACACCTGGAGATTGGGTGTTGGAATTATATATTAATATAATTAAAAGATGCAAAATTTATATTAACAACTTGACTAAAAGGTTGCAAAGCAGGTGGAAATCGAGCCAAAATGGCAGATTGCATACAAAGAAATTCACCTCTCTTACAATTAAAAATATCATGTACTTAAGAAAAAAATGTTTTAAAGAATTATAAAACTAGGGCGCCTGGGTGGCTCAGTTGGTTGAGCATCTGACTCTTGATTTTGGCTCAGGTCCTGATGTCACAGTTTGTGGGATCGAGCCCCATATTGGCCTCCATGCTGACAGTGCAGAGTCTGCTTGGGAGTATCTCTCTCTGTCTCTGTCTCTCTCTCTGTCCCTCTCCATCTCTCTCTCAAAATAAATAAACTTTTAAAAGGAAAGAATTATAAAGCTAACACAAATATATACTTAGTCTCTTTCATAGATACATATACATCTTTCATATATATATATATGAAAGATACATATATATATGATATATATATGATATATATATATATCTTATGAAAGATATATATATCATATATATATGATATATATATATATCTTAAGTAAACCAGGAATTATGATAAATTCCTATAAAATAGCAAATAGATAAAATTGAATTAATAGAAAAACCAGGCCTGAATAAAACACAGCAAAGAATATATGCATGCAAAAGCTTCTAAAAAGGAAAAATAGGGGCGCCTGGGTGGCGCAGTCGGTTAAGCGTCCGACTTCAGCCAGGTCACGATCTCGCGGTCCGTGAGTTCGAGCCCCGTGTCAGGCTCTGTGCTGACGGCTCGGAGCCTGGAGCCTGTTTCCGATTCTGTGTCTCCCTCTCTCTCTGCCCCTCCCCCGTTCATGCTCTGTCTCTCTCTGTCCCAAAAATAAATAAAAAAACGTTGAAAAAAAAAAATAAAAAGGAAAAATAAAATTCTATTTTGGTCGAAGAAATGCACTATTCAAACTAGAATATCAATAGAAAATAAGAACAGATAATCTAAAATTACCTACCTTTTGAGAAAAAAAACAAAACAAAACAAATCAGTACAATGAGAGGGACCAAACGAGTAAAACAGGAAATAGGTCCCTATTTTTAGGGAAAATAGAAAATTTTAAATATAAGCAGTAACCTTTGAGGGAGGGAAGAAGGCAGTAAAACAAAACATTCATTAACAATAATAACAAAAGCTATGAATAGAAAGAATAAACTGATTAACAAAACATCAGTTTTTAATTATGGAAAAAGTAACCAAGTTGTCAAACCACAAGATAAAACTGGTGAGCTGAAAGACTGTTCTAAGAAATTAGTACCAGACAGGACAGAACATTTCTCTGATATCGAAACTTCATAGAACTTACCATTTTATCTGGTGTTTATACAGTAAAAATGTGTAGTTATTTACCCAAAACTAAATACAACATTTTCAACAAAGCAATGTGGGAATGATTTTGAGTTAAAATTTGGCAGCCTGTCAGAATCATGTGTAGACAGTTTTGAAGCACATATAGTGTCGACTAGGGATGAGTACTTGCAGAGGTTACTAAAAATTACTTTTAGCTTCTAGGTTTGCATTTTGATGCAGAAAAATTTTTGAAGGAATTGAATTTGGATATTAAGATGGAAAATATACCCCAGGATGCAAAAAAAAAAAAAAAAAAAAAAAAAAAAAACAAACAAAATTGCAAAGAGATGGATGAAGACAAGTTGATAGACGTAGAAGTCCAGTATTGACCAAGTTGCATTCAAAAAGGCAGGAATAGTAAATAAGATAAATACTGTAGAGTTGAAGGAAGACATGCCTTCACATTGAAAGCAGCTACCGAGATACAATAAAAACACAGACAAATAGATTCAATGTAGTGAATGTTCAGAGCAAAGAAAATAATGGCAAAATTATAAAAGAATATTTCTGCAGAAGAAAACAAGAAAGCAAGTAAACAAACACGGGCACTTGCACATGTGCACACAAATGTGCATGCACACACGTAGACTTAGGTTATCTACAAAGGTGGACGGATCAAAGTAGCATCAGATATTCCCTCAGCAAAATTGAATTGAGAAAGCAATGAAGCAATTTCATCAATGTTCTGAGGCAAAAGTCCTGCATTTTAAACTTAGATTCTCTTCTAAGTTCTCTTCCATGGGCACCTGGATGACTCAGTTGGTTAAGCCTCCAACACTCTTTTTGAGGTTGTTTGTTTATTTTGAGAGAGAGAGTGCAAGCAAGGGAGGGATATAGACAGAGGGAGAGACAGGCCTATTTCAAGAGTCAGAGGCTTGACTGACTGAGCCACCCAGGCACCCCAAGTGTCCAACTCTTGATTTTCGCCGAGGTCATGATCCCAGGGTTGTGGGATGGAGCCCGACATCAGGTTCTTTGCTGAGCATGGAGCCTGCTTTAGATTCTTTCTCTCTCCCTTTGCCCCTTTTCCCTGCTCACATGCTCTGTCTCTGTAAAACAAACAAAACAAAACCTAAATTCTCTTCCAATATCTGTTTTTCTCAGTCTGCTTATCTATCTACCTACCTACCTATATATGAGAAGCACTTAGTCAAATGCATCCTGTGGCAGATGTATTTTCGCAAAAAGTCCAGAGCAGTATTCCTGGTCCAGTATTTTGCTGCAGAACCTCAACATTTCCTATCGAGAAGTGGAGACTATTTCCCGTGACCCTGAACCTGGAAAGTACATTTCAACTATCATGATAGAATGAAGCAGAGATGACAGTAACATTGATTATATAGAACTTTTAAATCGTATAGGATAAAAGACACCATCAACAAAACCCAACAAATTTGGAATAAATACTTGAAACATATATGAGGCAAATATTTGCCATACATAATTTGTCTAAAAGCTTTTTAAAATTAATAGAAAAATTAAAACTACACTTCAAAAATTGGTCAGAATTCAACTATAACCAAGTCACAGAATAAGAAATACCTGTGGGTATTAATATGCAAAAAAAAAAAGCTTAACTCACTAGATGTCAGGAATATGCAAACCAACATGGCATTTTTCAGACTTCTGACCTCTAGAACTTTGAAGAAGTGAAATTTAATCTAAGACCTGAAGACTAAGAAATTGCCAGTATGGGGGTGATTTACTCAAGGCCTGGGCTACAGCCAGGTCAAGTGTCTGCTTTATTCAGACAGGAACTTCCCAAGTTCCTGGAAATATTTAATTGCCTTTTTTTCTTAGGGGTCTAAGTTATACACCAATCACTAGAACTTTGAACATAAATACATGTGTTTAAAATAAAACTAGTTTTATTTTCTTGTATCAAATATAACCACTAATAGCATTTTGATTTGTGAACTTTCACACATTTCACTTTGAATATAAAACATTTCCAAACATTGTGGTCACATTTTATAGAACGAGATTACTACACACAGACACACACACACACACACACACACACACACACACATGCTACATGTACATCCTCCATCTTTTGAGACCTAACAATATATTTTAGATATCTTTCCAAGGCAATACATATGCCAATTTGATTTGTGTGAATAGCTGCATAATACTCAATGTTGCATATGCACCAAGCTATCAATGGATATACCATTTAATCATTCTAATTTGGGAGACAATACACAATGTTTCAAGTCTTTGCTATTACTAACAATGATATAATAAATATCATAGTAATTTTATTTCTATTTGATAAATGCTAAGAAATGAGAGAAATAGGGCAAGTGCTATGCACATTTTAAGTACTATATTTAAATTATTTAAATTCTAATTTAAATGCTAAAATAAAATAAAATATTCAGTAATAATTATTTAAATACTAGATTATTTTCCAAAAGAGTGTGTAATACTTCACATTCTTAATACCCACAACTTTAGCAACTTTAAATGTATCTATCATTTAAAAAATTTTTTTGACAACCCAGTGAATATAGTATCTATTTTAATTTCATTTTACTGAGAACTAATCATAATATTCACTCATATCTAATCTATATTTCAGCAAAGTACCTTTATTTCCTGAAACAAATTGCATTACCTGCCTTTCTTAATAATTGGTAGAAACATGTTGTACCTTAGAGAGGTTAACTCTTATTTAACATTTGTTTCCAATCATTTTCTCCTCATCTATCAATCATCTTTTGATGTTGTGATTTTTTGCCAAATAAATTATTTTTATATTTATGTAATTAAATACGTACATTTTTTCTTTCATGCTTTCTGGGTTGTTAGTGTGAATTAATAGTCTCCTCGTATTTAATGTTTTTCTGTTTTCTTCTAGTATCTTTACTTGATTTACATATATGTTTTTAATTCATGAATAAGTTTTTTCTCTATATAATGTATTGTAGGGTCTGATCTAATTTTTCCCAATGTAAGTTGTAGTTAGCACAATTTATTGAATAATGTGTCTAAACCCCCTGGACATTTTTTAAAAGTTTGTTTGTTTGTTTGTTTATTTTGAGAGCTAGAGGAAGTGCAAGCAAGGGAGAGGGACAGAGACAGAAGAGAGAGAGAATCCCAAGTAGGCTCTGTGCTAACAGCACAGAGCCCAGTGTGGGGCTTGATCTCCTGAACCATGAGCCCTGAACCATGACATCATGACCTGAGCTGAAGTTAAGAGTTGGATGCTCAACCAACTGAGCCACCCAGGCACCCTGATATCCCATGGACATTTTCAAGTTCCTATGTAAACTTTACCCTACTTCTAGATTTGATTCTGTTCCACTGATAAATATTTCTATTCCTGTGCTAACCATGTGATTTCATGATTATACTAGTTTTTTACTAAGTTTTAATATCTGTTAGGCCGTCTTTGCTTGGTGTTCTTATTTATCAATATCTTCTTGAAAATTCTCGCATTTTAATTTTTCTATAAACATAAGATACTTTTACTGATTTAACAATACTTTTTATTTCCTTTTGTATTTGTTATATGTAGTTACATCTTATCTCCCTCCCTAATTAACTATAACTTTTTTACTGAACATACTGATACTTAAAAACTGAAAATATAGGCACTTAAATTATTTGATTGAACCAAACCAAAATAAAGGCATTTTTGTGCCTGAGATTATTTCAGAAAATAAGTATAAACCAAGAAATATAAACTTTTTTTTTAAACCTAAACTTGGAAGGGGAGGCAGAACTGACTTGAAGAAGACACTAGTCATATTAAAAGTAGTGAAAGCTATAGTTTTTCAAGTGTTTACCTTGTAAAGCCTTTGCTGTGCTACATGGATTATTTCTTAAATTCTTATAAGAACATTACAAAGTGCCTATTAACAAGGGAGACTGGTCAGATATATTTGTGGTCAAGGGAACTTGTGTTGTATGTCTTTGGAGAAATGAGATGGATTCTGAATTGAACTAAGAGGCTCAGCTGTGATTGAATTCATCCTGAAAAATATTTGAGTAACTGGAAGAAATATCATCTACTTGTCTAAGGGGGACGGATGCTGGAACTAAGTCAAAGGAAACTGGACTTTTTCAGGAGTTGCTTACATGACAAGATTCCTTGAACAGTAATGTGCATACCACAAAAAGGCTGAGTAGAACTGGGTGGGATAGCTCACTTCAGAAACTCTCAAGTTTGCATTCTCCCGGAAAGACCTTGTTCTGTGAGTGGTGGTAGAGTAATGACATCATGGAACTTAGGGAAGGAAGGCATTTTTAATCTATTCCACATCTCTGGCAATTGACCAGCAGTAAATATGAACATTGCCTCTGGGGGAATCCCGGGCACTTTTACTTATACACTGAAAACAAAACATAAGAAAATCAGACTAAGTCACAAAAGGGAAGTCCAATACTCAAAAAAGAATCTATTTGGGTGGAAAGACTTGAAAAATATTGAAAAGATTTACAAGAAAGGCTCTGAGATACATTTCAGATAGACAGCTAGGTTAAAAGACAGGTATCTTGCTTGAAGGTATGGAGGAAAAAATAAATGGAAAAATTTAAAATAACATCACCACCATAAAAATTCTGTTGGATCTGATATTTTTATTTTATTTTTCATCCTATGGCTCTTACTCATGATCCATTATATTGTGTAATTCCTAAGTTTTGGATGCTGCTGCTTCTAAACTGCTTGTGCCAGTATTTCTAACTGTGAAATGTCTGGTCTAGTACTCATTTTGAGACTCTCAAAGTATAAATGATTTATGTAAAATTCCCTAGTATTGAGATTTTCTTTGATTATCAGCATTTGTTTGCAAACAGGGAAAAAATAACATGTGAAAGATAGTATTTATGCAGCTATCTTAATGTAAAAAAATGTATGAACTTTGAACTTTGTCACTTCTGAGCCCAGAGAAAAATTAAATGAAAGGTATTCAAGACACTTTATTGTTAATAATATCTACCTCATATAAAGTATATAGATTTTAATTAAAGCATTTATCCATAATGTGTACTACTGATAAAAATTTGAAGAAACATGGATAGGAAAATAATTTAATAGGATGAAATCTAAGGTTTTATTTTTAAAGTTAGGATGAATTATCTGTCATATATCACTACCTATCTTTGGGATATTGGACATTTATGACTGGGTATTACCCTCATTTCAGCTTCCTTTGTGGATCTTAACAGATATGTTTATGAAAAATGGGGGTATTCAAACTATTATCTAATTACTTCAGTGACATGTCATTTTAGAAACAATAAAATACAAGGAAGGTTGTTGGACTAATCAATACCCATCAGAAATTATGTCCAGTGTGCATAAGCCTAGGGGTAAAAGGAATCCTGTCTGAGCCAACTTATGCCATATCCACAATTTTCTTTACCAATCTCCTGTAATTCTTGGTTTCTTGATTTCCTTCTTGACTACGTATTTCTTGTTCTTGGAATTCGTCCCATGTTTATGTTCAGTCAACCACTAGTGACCTTCGTAAGGTTTAGACTCTTGCCTTACTCTTCCGAATCCAAAATAGTGTCTAAGTGCCGTGACAGACTCCTCTCCCCCATTCTCTGGGGAGCCTCTTGGTGTCAGGGCTACCTCTTCTAGGCACTCTCCCCAGCACCTTGAATTTTTGTTTCCTTCTTGCCCTACCTCAGCCTCTACCAGGGGATTCACAAACGCATTTTAGAGTAGTGTCAATAACATCTTCTTTGAAGAAGATGAGTTTTCATATCCAAAATGAGCAAAATTTCATGGGTTTTTCATAACGTAATGCCATAAGGTAACTACTGAATGTCTATATAGTAAGACATAGCAGATAGTAAAGTGAGTACTGTTTTATGATAAAAAGCACCAAAGATTTTTCATAAATTAGCTTTCACCTTCAATAAATATTGAATATATAATAATATATAATATAAATATATAAATAATATACAATATTATACATCTTACATAATTTTATTAAGATTTTCTATATTGTCTTCTGATTATGTTTAGGAAGCCATTAATTAATATAATTTCATTAAAAGCATTCTGGTACCCTTGTCTATATCATAACAACAAAATGATTTTAAGAGTGTTTTCATAGGATTGCTTACCAACAAAGGATATTAAGAAGTTGCCACTGGATTTATAATAAATTAGCAGCATACTATTTTGGATCTCAATATATTTTCATACATTTGACAAGTTCTGAACCATTCCAAATGGCAAATTCATTTTCCTTTCCAAAATTTTTCCTACCAAAATAATTGATTTCACATTCTTTCTTTGTGTATTGTAAAGATGAAATTTGATCCTGAACTTTTTGAGGACGGTGAACTATTTTCTTCCACTGATAAAGCTTATATTAAAATAGAAATAATTATTTTCCTTGTACAATGTCATATAATCAAAGTGTAGTGAGATGATCCCATTTGCTATTTTAAAGCATACTTTTGATAATGAGTATAAATTTTGTCAGATATATACATAAAGCTTATATTTCAGTTTATCTAGTTTATTTTTAGTTTTATTTTATAAAATCTCTGAATCTTGGAAAGAAACTAATAGTATGCTTGCCTTCAAAATGTTTGCTGTGTATCCAGCAGATTGGTTACTTGAAGTCTTGACAGATAAAACTTTTGGGGTTAGGATTTTCAGAGAAAATACAGTAAAAAACAGTAAATGGTAACATGTTCCAAAGTTTTAAGTCAAATGAGAGATTACACTAATAAGGAGCAGGTAAACTTCTCTTTCATTAGAAAAATATCTCATCTAGGGGCGTCTGGCTTAACTGGCTCACTTAACTGGCTCAGTTAAGTGTCTGCCTTCAGCTCAGGTCATGATCTTATGGTTCAAGCCCCGCATCAGGCTCTCTGCTGTCAGCACAGAGCCCACCTCAGATCCTCTATCCCCCTCTGTCTGCCCCTGCCCAGCTCATCCTCTCTCTCGTTCTCTGTCAAAAATAAATAAACGTAAAGAAAAATATCTCATCGAATGCAATGCCAAAAGATGTCTTTTCTGCATGATCTCTGAGAAGAAAGCCAGTGATTATTACCTTCTATGTTGATGTGGCAATCAAGAATAGTAGAAGTAAGAGTAAAAATGATCCACCTTTGTATTAAAACAGAAGCAAAAAAACCCAAAGCAAACAAAAACAAAAACCCAGCCAAACACCAAAAACCCAAATCCTGACTACATTGGGTTTTTCATCTGCAGAAGTGAGCTGAGCTGTCCAGATGGTAGGACTGGACTGAATGTTAGACAAAAGATACTGATTCTTCATGACAGCATTGCATGGATGGTGCTGAAGTGTGATGATATAAACAGAAGGAATCCCTCTTTCCAGGCTGCTCTTCCTCTCCTCTCCTCCAGCCTCATCTAGCCTGACATTTGACAGTTGGCAGATACCTCATCTGAAGAAGCAGAGCCAAATATTTGATTTGAATAGTCACATAGAAACTGTCTCATTTTAATGCCCATGACCAACTTGTTTGCATTTTCTATTTATTGGATTATATCTTGGATTATGTGAAAATATTCATTAAAAACAGAACATTGGGTGATTTATTAGGTTTTGAATGAAGAGAATCAGGAATTCTTTTCTGGGGCTTTCTCAGAGATATAAACTATAACAGTTCATTTCTTTCAGTGCAAAAAGATAAGTACTTCGTTGGCGAGAATTAAACTTTGAGAATTGTTGCCCTGTTTGTGCTTTAAGCTTTTGGACAATCTCTAAAAAATTTCAGAGATGCCAGTTTGACAGAATTTGACAGTCAGTAGACAAGGCTGTAATTTTTATGCAGCTCCTGTTCATTATACTCTTTTGTGTGTTTAGTATTGGAAATAATGTTTGTCTTTGGTATTGAGAGTAGAGACTTATGATTTATGGTGAAATAATTTAACACTATGCATTTGGGCCAAATCGCATCCATTTTAGGATGACAGGAAGCTGTTGCTAAGGACTTATTGATTAAAACCAAGGAGCATCAAGGGCGCCTGGGTGGCTCAGTTGGTTGACCGTCTGACTTCGGCTCAGGTCACGATCTCATGGTTCATGGGTTTGAGCCCCATATTGGGCTTTGTGCTGACAGTGCAGAGCCTGCTTCAGATTCTCTGTCTCCCTCTCTCTCTCTGCCCCTCCCCTGCTCATACTCTTTCTCTCTCTCTCTCTCAAAAATAAATAAACTTTAAAACACACACACACACACACACACACACACACACACACACACACACACGGAGCACCAACAAAGCCCAGGGGTGGGCTCTCTGACTACACAAGTATCTGTACTCCTGCAAAATTTTCACTTATTTTTTCAACAGTACTTTGTTTAGTACATACATTGTGTTCTTTCCTGTGGACACAATAGAGAGTGAGAAGTCAGTTTTTCTCCCAAGAGACTTAACAGTAAAGTGAAAGAGTGAAGATAATCTCTGGTTTAATTTCTTTATAACAGCAAAAAAAAAAAATTAAATTAAAAAATATAGCATTTACATTAGTATACAAATTATCCAATACCTAGATTTAAGCCTAATACAGATTTAAAAGACTTCTTACAAAAAAGTACAAGTTATTATTGAGATACATTTAAAAAAGTTAAATAACAAGAGAGATATAACATATTCATGGATTGGAAAAATCAGTAGTTTTAAAAATTAAACTTTTCACAAATTTATTAACAGATTTACTAAACTCTCAGTCAAAATCTATGCATTTATCCTCATTTCCAGTCATCCCATTCTTGGATATATTCTCTAGAGACCCTGCATATAGGTTTTACAGGAAGAAGTGTGAAGATATTTATTATAGTAATACTTATGATAGTGAGGATCTGAAGGTAACCTGGGTACCCATTACAAAGGGAATGAGTAAGTGAAAATAGATGAGTTCTTTAGAAAAAAAATTTTGCTTCATTTGGAAACAACGAATTAAAAATATACTCAACAATATAGATAGATGTTAAAACCAAATTCAGGAGAAAAGTTAAGAAACAGAATGAATTCTATAGAATGAATGTATAACACAATACAGTTTATGTACGTTTAAAGAACATACACAAAATAGTATGTATTTCTCAAAGTGTATGCCAGGTATATTAGAGTGGGTGCCTATTTTGATAATAAGAATAGGGATGGACTTAGAGAAGTAGATAAAAATAAATAAAAATAAGGCAGCATAAGAGGTTTAAACATCAATTGATGGTGATCATTTACCATGAATATAAGAATATCTTAAGTCAACTCTATTCTTTAGATAAATATGTATAAATATAACATAAATCATTGAATAATTGGAGGGAGTCATCAATCAAATCTACTGCTCCTAAAAACTTGAGAAACATCAGAGGAGAAAAAAAATCTCCCTTGTATTCGACATCATGGACTTCTCTAAAGACCTCAACAAGAATAATTTCAGTAGAGGAATAGGGGCGTAAGTCAGAGTAGATGGACATCAAGGGTAAACAGTAAGTGAAAAAGTGGTAACACATGCTGAATCTTTCATATGTATGCAAAGTTACAGGGAATTTCCCTGTGAGCCTCCCAGGGGAAAAGGTGATATGTAGAATGCCTCCAGTGTGTATGACCTCAGACTCCTTACCCCAGGGCTAATGTTCCAAAAACCCATATTTTGGAATATGTGAAATTGACGGAATTCAATTTCAGGCATGAAGGGCCAGATAAATATGACCTTTTCCAAATTTAATTACAGAAATTACTTTTTAAGTCGACATATATTTAATCCTCTGATTTGGTTTAGAACAGGCAGAAAAAATAGCTTTTCACTGTTGGATGAAATGGATGACTTCAAGTATATTTTGGGGAAGTTTTTGAGAGGGGAGTAAATAATAGTTACAAAAAGGAGTCACAGACTCTGTGGTAGTTTCCTACTGCTGCTTTAACCAGATACCACAAAATTAATGTACTAAATAATACAAATTTATTGTCTTATCGTCCTACAGATCAGAAATCCCCAAATCAGCGTGTTGCACCTTGGGGTGCACTCCTTCTGAAAGGTCTAGGAAGGATCCATTTTCTTGCCTTTTCCAGCATCTAGAGGCCATCTGCATTCTTGCCCATAACCCCTTGCTTTCTCCATCTTCAAAGCCAGAAGTATATCCTCTTTCAGTCTTCTCCCTCCCTCCCTCTCTCATTCCTTCTTTCCCTCTCTCCCTCCTTTCACTCCTCTCTCCCTCCTTTTTTCTCTCCCTTTCTCTCTCTTCATCTGTCTCATCTCTGCTTCCACTGTCATGTTGCCTTTACTAATTCTGACCTCCCTGCCTCCCTTTCATAAGGCCCCGTGCACATACATTGGGCCCACTTAGAAAATCCCAGAAAATCTTAAGATCCTTAACTTAATCATACCTTAAAGTTCCTTTTAGTATGCAAGATAACATATTTACAGGTTTTAAGGATTAAAATGTAGACATTCTGGGGTCCATGATTCTACCAGCTCTAGATTCTAAAACTGCCTCTCTCTTTATTGATTTTTATTTTCACCTCTCTGAGGCCCAATTCATTCATCCATTAAATGAGGGGAAATGTATTTTATATTGCATTCTTTATTTGTATGTTATAAGGATGAGTTAAAATAGTATATAAAATTATTTTGAGAGAATAAATTATTTACTGAGGAAAGTAGAGAAATTTTTAAAATTTATTTATTTTGAGAGAGAGAGAGAGAGAGAACATGTGTGTATGCAAGGATGGGGGAGGGGCAGAGACGAAGAATCCCAAGCAGGTTCCTTTCTCTCAGTGCAGAGCCAGATCCAGGGCTCTGTCTCATGAACTGTGAGTTAATGACCTGCACAGAAATCAAGAGCCAGACACTTAACCCACAGAGCCACGCACGTGCCCCCAGCAGAGAAAATGTTCTTATCTCTCTGTTCTACCTAGTCATAAATAGCACTATCTGTGATTATAAAAAGAACACAAGATTTTAAAATGTTCTGTTTTCTTTGAATGTTAATGTATCTTTTGTTTCTTATGATCATTTTCCCACAAGTTAATAACAAATGAAATGCTAACAAATTAATATTTTAGCTAATTACTTAGACAGGAGAAAAGAAGAAAAACAAAAAGGAGGAGAGAGGAAAACGAAGGAGTAAATATGTGCTGAGAACTTACTGGCACGGTTGTTCCAGGCATACCACAGCCATAGTCAATTGCATTTAATCCTCACAGTACTTGACCTCTACCATTTTTATTTTACAGTTGAGAAAACAGTCTTGGGAAGGTCACATAACTTGCCTAAAATCATAAGTAATAAATAGTTGTCTTAAAGCCTTAATCTAACGCCAAAGCCCATATCTTTTTATGCTACAGCAGCACATGCTTTGCATTAAACATGTTGTGTTAGTTTCCCAGGGAGTCCACAATATATTACTACAAATTTTGTGGCTTAAGACAATAGAAATATTTTTCTCACAGTTCTGGAGGCCAGAAGATCAAGGTGTTGACAGAGCCACACTCCCTCTGAACACTCTAGTTTAAAGTCGTTCCTTGCCTCTTCCAGCTCCTGGTAGCTCCAGAGGTTATTTAGTTTAGGACTACCTAACTCCAATCTTTGTATCCATCTTCCCATGGCTGTCTCCTCTGTGTCTCTGTTCTCTCTCTCTCTCTCTGTTTTAAACCATTTCATTCAGGTATTATTGACATTTAAAGAACTGTACATATTTAATGTATACTATATAGTTTGGGAATAAGTATTCACCCATAAAACCATCACCAACATCAAGGTCATAGACATATCTATTACCTCCCATTACCTTTTGCCACCTTGATAATGATGATGATGATGAGGAGGAGGAGGAGGAGGAGCAGGAGAGGAGGAAGAGGAGGAGGAGTGTGTAGAAAAAACATTTAACATAAGATCTACCGTCTTGGAAAATTTTAAGTGTACAATACAGTATTGTTAGCTATAGGCACAATACCATAGTATAGTAGATATCCAGAACTTATTTGTCTTTCATACCTGAAACTTTGTATCTTTTGACCATCACCTTTCCATTTCCCTGTCTACCAGTAGCTCCTCTCAATAACCCTTCTACCCTCTACTTCTGTGAGTTTGGTGATTTTGGATTCCACATATAAGTGAAACCATACAGTATTTGTCTTTCTGTACCTAGCATGATACTTGTGTCTTTTCTTATAAGGGCGCAGTATCTTCTTCTTAGACTCTATGTCTTCTCTTGTAAGGACATGTCACTGGGGCACGTGGGTGGCTCAGTCGGTCAAGTGTCCGACTCTTGATTTCTGCTCAGGTCATGATCTCACAGTTTTTGGTATCCAGACCTGCATCAGTCTCCGTGCTGACAGCCCAGAGCCTGCTTGCGATTCTCTCTCTCTGTCTCTGCCCCTCCCCCACTTGCTCGCACACGTGTGGGCTCGCTCTCTCTCTCTCTCTCTCTCTCTCTCTCAGTTAACTTAAAAAAAAAAAAGAACATGTCACTGGATTTAGGGCCCACAATAATCTAGGAAAATTTCATATTAAAATCCTTCATCTTAAAAGACTCTTTTTTTCTGAATAAAGTCACATACACAGATTTCAAGGCATGGACATATATTTTTTGGGAAGAGTGACACCATTCAACCACTACACATATGTTTATGAATTAAGCACATTTAAACTGAGGTCATCATATATGAAAAGAAGCTCCACATCACTAATTATCCGGAAAATAAAACATAAAACCCCAATGAGATATCACCACACACCTATCATAATGGCTAGAATCAAAAACACAAGAAGTATTAAGTGTTGGAGAGGAGGAGGAAAAGGAACCTATGTGCAGAATGCAAACTGGTGTAGCTACTGTGGAATACAGTGTGGAGGTTCCTCAAAAAATTAAAAGTAGAATTAACATCTGGTCCCATAATTCCAACTGAGTATTTACCCAAAGGAAACAAAAACACTAATTTGAAAAGGTATATGCACCCCTGTGTTTATTGCAGCATTATTTACAATAGCCAAGATATGGAAGCCCAAGTGTCCATCCATAGACAAATGGATAAAGAAGATGAGCACTGAGTAACGTTCAAGACTGTGGAATCACTGTATTGTACGCTTGAAACCAATATAACACAGTAGGTTAATTATACTTCAATAAAATACAATTTGGAAACGAATCGAAGTCGTATGGAGAGCAAAGACCCTCTCTTCATTTTTGTGGCATTGTGTATTTTGGAGCGTGTCTGCACACAATAGGTATTTAACAATTACTGCAAGAATTAGAATAGCATTTGTGACCAATAATTGAAGTTTTTCTAGAATTTTGTTAAATTATAAAGTTAAACTAATTTTTTAAAGTTAACAGATTGGTAGGACACCGTGGTTTCACAGCATTTAAAATGTGAATCTGGAGTCTACTTTTATATTCATTAATTGTCCCTGTTCGCAAAATTCTAATTGTATGAAAAAGAATTGGTCCTCTGTAAGATGTGAAACATGCGAATATAGTAAAAAACTTGTCTCTCACTATTGGGAATCACACATAAATATTGCTTTACAAAGCCCATTTTAAAATTAGCTCAATTTACCACCATGGTCAATTACATAGCCAAATACATTCTTGATGGGACTTGTGTAATGGGCCATCATTCTTTCAAGAACAAAATTGTTTCCTATTCCTGTGATTTGATAATAAGTAATAAACATGTAATATATCAATTTACAAAGTCAATTACATAATCAAGGAGAGTGCCAACAGCAATAACCAAAATACTCTGTACTGTATTTACTTTCATATCCCTCCACCCTCCCTAAGGCACCAGGCCTGGCATTTTTCCTACTTTCCCAATTTTCTTTGCATAATTTTCCACTTGGTGGACTGCCATTGTCAACAGCAACACTCTTCAACTTCGGGAGGTTTGGTAAGAGCAGTTGAAGAGATGAGAACTGTGTTTAATTAAATCCTGGTCGCCGGATGTAAATGCAAAAGTGCTTAATTATTCAACATCGCTAGTGAAGGAAGTCACACAAGAGGATCCAGCAGAAATTTGGTATCTCATGAGCTTTGAAAAAAAAATCAATTTAAGTAATCCTGAAAAAATATCAATTTTCTCTTTATCTCCTTTAAATAAAAAAAAATACTTTAAAAATAATGCAGATGAAAGTATGCATAACTCATCAGAATACCTTGTTAATTCCAGCTGCTGAAAAAGATACATATAGAAATAGATAATGTGATCTCCTGGGGGATATGCTTCGTGAAAATATCTATAGGCTTTGTGATTCATGTATATTTAAGGTAAATCCTTAAATAAAAGCAAAGGAAGAAAGGAGAGATTAATTTGAATTCCAGGGCAAGAGACTACTCCACTTTAAAATGTGATTTTCTGTTTCTTTCAAACTTGTTCTAGTTTTTAGGATCTCACTTAAATATTTTAGATTTCAAAGCATTTGAACTTAATTAGTTGTATAAACTTAATGGGATTTTAATTACAACCCTAAAATTCCTGAAGTGTTTATGAGTAAGTAGGAGTCTAACATCCCTAGAAAGAATTACTACCAAGTTATTTGTGAAATGTAAGCACAGATATATTAAGCATCTACTATAGTCTTAGAGTTCTGTTCCTTAAATATGCATATCAGTATTGAGGAGATAGAATTCTTCGTGTAAGTTTCACATTTTATACAGTATTGTATATGAACTGTTTGTTTCTTTTATTGATCAGTTCGTATACGCAACATTACTGATAACATTTGGGTAAGGTGGTATTTTAAATTGTACCAGAATAGCTAACCAGAAATAGGTTAAATTTCATACAGATGTGGATATCCCCAGATGTGAATATAGGAAAAACTTAGTTTTGTCTCCGGTATTTATTCACCGTATAAATCTACTAGCGCATTCTTATCTGTTATGTAAATAAGATGCGGAATTCCAATAGTGTATCAGTGTTCTACAGCAGATGGTACACTGAGATTTACCACACCATTACATTTAATGGGTTTGAATTCATTTGGATTTCTTGATGTTCTCTCTGTCCTTCTCATAGCGGCAATGTTGCCAATGTTCCTGATTATATATGATTTGAGAGAGTGCTTAAAGAAGGAAAACTCCTTTATCTTAGAAATATGAGTATTTTATGTCAAAGTTTAAAGTGTGTATGTATTGCATTTCAGAGGATTTATATGCCCTGTGAGAAAAGGATAGTTAATGAATATTCAACAAAGTACTTGCAGTCATTACACTCAAAGATATTTTATAAAATGAAAGTACTCAATTAACTGTTGTGGTGCTAGTAGGGAGTATTCATTTGAAAAACAAAAAGAAATTTTCATCCTAGATCATTGTGGATGAAGTAAAAAAAAAAAAAAAGTTTAATAGAAAAGAGTGCAAAGACTCCCAGACACGTATCTTAGTCGTATTAAGTAAAGATGCTCATGACTATTTCTGTTAACACAAATTTATATAGCTCTTGGCTCACTAATTACTGTAGATTAATAAATAATATTCCTAAAAGTGTTTGATCTGTGAAGGGTCAGACCTCAGCGATAATTGAAAATGGCAGCATGGGCCATATGGGCTTTTTGTCTCTGAACTCACTCTATTTAGGAGCAGAATGAGTGCTGGTGTAGCTTTAATCATTTGGTGACAAAAATTACTGTGGATGAACACAAAATGGAACGAGAATAAAGAATCCAATGTTACGGACATAACCTGGCATTTCTAAATCAGTATGTCCCTAAGGGTGGCCGACAAAATACCAGCACCAAAATCACTGTGAAATCTTATTAAAATTGGAGATGGCTGCGCCTAATCCCAGACTCACTAATTCAAAACCTAGGGTGGGGAGTTGGGGGGGTGGGTGGATCTGGGTATCAAAACGTTTTTTAAAACTCTGTGATGATCCTCGTTTGCATACATACTAATATATATGTTGCAACTTAACACTCAGATCCAGTACTCTGAAGCAGACCCTCTGGGTTTAAGTTGGGCTCCTTCACTCACTCAGTTCTGGGACCCTAGGTTCATTATTTAACCTTCCTTCTCTGTGTTTTGTCTTCCTCAACTGCCAATAGGACTAAAGTACTTATGTCACAGGATTTTTATGTGGGTTAAGTGAATTCACATTTATAAATTAATTATTACCGGGCACATAATAAGCACTAAGAAAATAGGAGTTTGTAAAAGGATAATGAAAATAGTACATGTTTATTTGAACTACCAGGTCCTAGTTAACACGAGTTTTCTATAGAAAAAGAAAAACAAAACTCCCTAGAAAGCATCTGAGTATTGAATATTGACTATTATTGCACGTTTGAAATCAATAGAAACCAACTATATTCTATATTCTTTTTGCTTTATTATTACAACTTCGTAATGAACATTTTAATATTGTCAGAATCGGCTTCTAGTCATACATTGAATAAAGCATTTTTCCATCTTTTTCAGTCATGCTGAATACTGACTCTGGTGACATACAGACTCTCATGAATGGTGAACATGTTTTTTCATTAGAATAAGATGAGGCTTAAATACAGTATCTGGGTATATATATATGCCATGCTATTTCCAGCAAATCACTGCAGTAATACAGCACAGCAGTCATCTTAAAGTGACACTGCAGATACAGTGTTCCAGGCACTTTGTTTTCAGTTCATTTGTGGGACATTGGACTCATTTGGCAGCAGTACTGAAGTCACATTCATTTATAGGCACTTCAGAGGCATCCACACAACATCCCCTAATTACATTACAATGGCCTGCAATTGCCATGTGTTTATTGATTTTCAGTTCTTAGAAGCCTTTTCTATTGTTATCTGTAAACTCCTTAGATTTACAGTCATTTGTATACATTTAAAACAAGAAAAGCTGAATGCTAAAGACAGATAGGAGGACAGCATATTTATATTTGAACTGACAAATAGCTGGCTTTTCACCTAATGACAACTAATTCCGGAAATGAACCACAATTTTTAATATATCATAACATCACCATCATTTTACTCTTTCTAATATCAAAGTCTTGAATTTTGCATCTGTCCCATCAGAATCAGTAGACAGGGTCTTCTATATTGAACGCAGTATGTCTGGGCATTCATAATTGTACTTGCAGCATTATTCACACAAGCTTCCAGTAAGTCTAATTACTTCTTCAAATTGGCCTGAAAAGCACTTAGACAGTAGGGCTTTCCATTGGCCCAGAAGTCATTTGATCTCTTTATGACTTCCCTGAGCTAGCATCAGCCATTTCAGATTGGCTCTGACTGTGAAACAGACAATGGTGCATCTGTTTTTTGGTTTGTTTTTTAATGGGAAAAACACTTTCTAAGAAGGCAAACTTCATATCCTTACTTATGTAAGAGTTATGTGTAACCTTTTAAAATATATAAATGGGAGCACTCCTGAAAAAAAAGAAAGGTTCATCTGAATCTAATTTGGAAATGAAAAATATCCTCAGGTCAATTTTAATATCATACAGTCTGTTTAGTTTGGTGTGTGTGTGTGTGTGTGTGTGTGTGTAAAATGAAATACTACCAGTTTTGCTCAGGTGGATTTTAATATCTTAAATATAAATTTTAATGATAATTTGGAAAGTTTTCAAATGATATGTTTTAAGTAGTGATAAAACTGAAATTTATGCTGTGTGACATGGTCTTTGCCTTCCTGGAGTTTGGGAAATATACCCATCCATATTTTTTTAAAATTAGCAGATTCAACATTTTAATAGCCTTATAAAATGGGAATACTTCTCACTTACAGTTACTGGGGAAACTCTTCAAAAAATCATGCGTTGTATTTTAATCTCAGACCAAATTAAAACTAACATATTCTTACGATATTGAAAATGGTATGGTAATAAAATCTTAGAGTCATTTACAAAAATTATTTTTACCACTCAGTCTCTTCCCAGTATCACTATTAAAAAGTGCAAATTTATCATAAAATTTGGTGAAGATAATCAAAGAAGGGTTTATTATCAGCTGTCAAATCTATTTTAATTGGTGTTTCATATAATAATTTGAATCTCTTCAAGCACTTTGAAGTTATCACTGAAATAATTAGTGGTAATAAATCAATTATATTACTGCATATAATCATTTTTATTTTTGAGATTCACTGATAATATACACAGCAAATACAGAAAATTTTAGACTATTTATTTTAATATCATGTGGAATATGGGATTGATCATGTATATATTTATGTCATAGCATTTGAAGTACTTCTAGATAATTAAATATTTATGGCCCAGCTACTCTATATGTGTGTACATACACACATACACATGAAAGTGCTTAATTTCAGTTTTAATGACTTAAAGCTCATGATAAACCTCGAAATATCTTATATATAATGTCAATTATAACTCAGTGGAGATCAGCATAAAAATATTTTCTCTAATATTTATGACTGGGGAAGCAAAATATTTAATATCTGACACAGGAACATCATGTGTACAAGCCTTCTATACTTACAATCATCTTTGACTTCATATTACTTATATTCCACATCCAAATTCAAAATCATGTATCATCTAATTTATTTAACAAAGTTATTAAATACCATTATATTCCAGTTATTCTAAAAAATGTTAGGACTAATAAAAATATAGTAATACATATAATAATAAAAACCCAAATGGGTATGATCCCTACCACTGTAGAACTTACAGTATATCAGCTATCAAAGAAATATATTACCTAATATAATTACAAACTATTTTGTGCTATGAAAAAATATTCTAATGATCTATAGTAAAGGAACCTCATCTAGTCCAACAAATTCAAGAAAGCCTTCCTTGAAGAAATTATATTTGAGCTCGGATCTGAAGAATGAGTTAGAGTGAATCAGGAACAATGAAGAAAATGATTCATGATGCATCAAAAGTCAATATGGGTCAGCATAGAGAGTGAAGAAATAAATAGTATGAGGTGAGACAGGAATTAGGTAGGGAAAGCCTTAGAGAGCAAAACGTTTTTAAAAAGCAATCAAGCTGCAAGATACAACTTGTGGAAGGCAAAAATAGTTGCAGGAAATGGTAAGATTTCATTGTTTTTTTTTATGGCAAAGTAATATTCCATTGTATATTTGCAACAATACAGATGGACCTAGAGTGTGTCATGCTAAGTGATATAAGTCAGACAAAGAAAGACAAATCCCATATGATTTCACCTGTATGTGAAACTAAAAACCAAAACAAATGAATAAACAAAACGCAGAAACAGACCAATAAATACACAGAAGAAACTGATGGTTGCTAAAGGGAATGGTGGTGGGGGGATGGGCAAAATGGGGAAGGGGAGTGGGAGGCAAGACTTCCAGTTATGGAATGAATAAGTCATGGAGATAAATGGTACACTATAGGGAATATAGTCAATGGTAATGTAAAAGCATATGGTGACAGATGGTAGTTATACTTGTGGTGAGCATAGCACAATGTTTAGAGTTGTCAAATAACTATGTTGTCCCCCTGAAACTAATACAACGTTGCATGTTATAGTTTAAACTATACTTAAAAAAAAAAGTAGTTTCAGGAAGAGCAATTAGCAGACTACTGCAATAGTACAGACTTCTGCAATAGGCAGAAGATGAGGATTATTACTTGAAGTAAGATATTGAGGGAAGAAGAAATGGAGGTGTGAATAAAGCTGAGAGATTCATACAAGGATCAGCCAAAATTACTTGGTAGAATTACATATGGGGAATGAAGAAAAAAGAAATGTCAAGGATGATTCCTAGATTTCTGGTGTACCTAGTTGATTGATAGTGCGGCGATGCATTGAGATTGGGAGGAAAATGGTAGGAGAATATGGCACAAAACTTCTACAAAGAGATTCTTGCTCCTTTTAGTAATATAAAAGTCATAGGAATAAGAAGAAAAAAAGATGCCAGAGAGAGAGAGGTTAGGCAAATAGATCCTGATTTTCTCTTGTTTTGGAGTTTTAGTCTAGAGAAGGGAGGTGCATTAAAAAGAAAATGAAGGGAGGTGCCTGGGTGGCTCAGTTGGTTAAGCGACTGACTCTTGATTTCGGCTCAGGTCATGATCTCATGATCTCACACTGACAGCACACAGCCTACTTGGGAGTCTCTCTCTCCCTCTCCCTCTGCCCCTTCTCCCCACTCTCTCTCTCTCTCTCTAAATAAATAAATAACATTTAAAAAAAAAAGAAAATGAGGGAAAAAGGGAAGGACACTTTGCTCCATATAAATGTTAGAATTTGGGAATACTTCTTTAATGTTAGTTTCTTCTTTCTCCCAATTCTTACCACCAAATCCTGCACCTCCATGACCTTGGAGAACAGCTCCATGGCAAGTAAATTTGGAATCTCAGTTTTGTTAAGGAAAAAATGGATTCATGTTTAACTGTATTGTACTCACCTAGTTCTTGTCTTGTATGGATGGAACTCCAGTCTCATGTTGGGGACACGGTGTACAGTCAGCTGTCAGAGCCTTCCAAGGACCCTGGAGAGGCTGAGGAGAGGACATCTTGGCCATGGTGTAGACAGAAGGTGTGGGGAAGCATTAGAGAGATTTCTGTCACCTATTATTGCAGAGAAGGCTGGGTTACTGAGGATAAAGACCAGGCTCTGACAAAGCCTAGATGGGCAGGCCAGAAAAAACATTACCCTGGAACCAAAAATAACAACAAGGTGAGCACTCACTAGGCAAGGAGAAGGGAGAGGTAGCTAAAGTAATCAGAAAATGCCGCAGTGATTAACAACAACAGCAGAGAATTTTCTCCTCCAGTACAAAGTCTCTCTCCTGTGTCAGATGCCATCCTGGGTACGAAAACGAAAAGAGAAGTAGAATGAGCAAATTGAGCATTTTGCTTAAGGTGACTCTCTCCATTATTGCATTGAACTGACTCTTTGATTTACTGAATAAGATTTTTCCCTCCTCTGAGGTTCAGGAGGCTCAAGATAAAGGTCAAGTAACTTAGAGACATAATAAAGGAGCTACTTTATTTTATTCATCTGAGCATAGTGCAAGTAAATTTAAACCTTTGTGTTTAAATATGGAATGATAGTGAATTAAAGATGATGACAGGTAAATGCCACGGACACATCTCACATTTTTTAATGTGTCTCACTTCAGTTGGACTTGGTCTCCGAAAGTAAAGCTAGAGGTACTATACGATGGATGAGGTAACCCTCATTGCCATTGTCAAAGACAGAATTCTGAGTTGATTTAGCATTATCATGATGTAAACTGGTGTGCCTTTTAGTGTGCCTTCATGTAAAGTTTTCAGAACCTAAAATACAAAAAATAATATGTTTATAATCTATTTAATGGATCCCTTCTTTAACATGGATGATTTCACTATAGGCCTAAGTCTAATCTCCAGCCCTTAATGGCTGAACAGGCACTATGTCATTGGATTTATACATTTTTATGATTAAGTTTATGAGTTTTTTATTTTTTGGTGAAAAATTAAGTTTATTTATTTATTTTGAGAAAGAGAGAGAGAGAGCAAGAGAGTACAAGCTGGGGAGGGGCAGAGAGGAGAGACAGAATCCCAAGCAGGCTGCACACCATCAGTCCAGAGCCCGATGCTGGGCTTGAACTCATATACTGTGAGATCATGACCTGAGCTGAGGTCAACAGTCGGATGCTTAACCTACTTCGCCATCCACGTGCCCCTATGCTTATCTTTTTAAATTAGAATAGATTTAAAAATTGGGAAGTGTAAGAGAAAATTTTTGCTTGTAATTTCACTTCCAAGAGAAATTTGATGATTTCTTTCTATTATTTGTACATCCATCTATAGGTTTGTATGTCCTATCTGACGTACACTTTTAGGCCTAGAAGTACAATCAGAAGCAGATTCTTCTCAAAATTTCTGAGTCTTTACAATGAACTCACAGACTATCATTGAAACATACAACCCCTACTGACAGCTCTCAGTTTTCTGACACACGTTAGGGAAGAACTAAAAGACCCCTAGTATTATGGACTGAAGGCTTGTGTCTCCTCAAAATTTATATTTTGAAGCCCTGGCCCCTAATGTGATAATATCTGGAGGTGGGGTTTGGGGAGGTAATTAGATTTAGATGACGTTATGAGGGTGGGGTCCTCATGATGGGGTTAGTGTCCTTATCAGAAAAGGAAGAGACTAGCTCTCTTTCTGTTTCACTGCCAAGTGAGGACACAATGAAAAGGTGACTCTGTCTGCAAGTCGAGAAGAGAGCCTTCACTAAGAACTTGACCAAGTTGGCACCTTGATCTTGGTCTTTCCAGCCCACAGGACTCTAAGAAATTTTTTATTGTTTAAGATTAAAATTTAAGAAACGTCTATTTGTTTAAAGCCCCCCAGTATGGTATTTTGTTATCATAGCCCAAACTGACTAATGCAGGCCTTTTTGCTATTGGCACAGAAAAGCGAGTAGAGGGAACCCTACAATTATCTGTTCTTGTTTGACTGAAGGAAGAGCCACATTTTTATCAGCAGGTCTAGGTATAAGGGTGGTGTCTTGAGTCCAGTATCCAGTGCAGATCATTTTACTTTTTATTGTTATAGAAAGATGGTCATGGGGCCTTCCATTTTATGGCGGCAGGTGGATTTAGTTCTTACATTAGTCAAGAGTGGCAAGGCAATGGAGATGGACTCCTTGATCACATCTAAGGTGGTCCAGGAGCTATGGATTCCAGAGCAACAACAATCCCCTGGGCCTCCTACAACAAAGCTAAAAGCCAGTCAACATTTTTACATTTCTAAACTTGTACTGGTCTTTAAAGTTAACTAGTTATGCCGTAACCAAATTGCTAAATCAATGTAATATTTAAGCCTTCTGGGCTTGAAATTCTTTAGTTGACTATCTAGTGACTAAAAACTTTGCGTTATAATGTCACATTTGCTTCAGGAGTCCCGGGCCTCAGAGAAAAAAGATTTCTTATAGCTAACCATAACTGAGAAAACATGCAGATAAATATATATGAATGTTATAAATTAAAACAGGAAATATTTAGAGTTTTGTGTCTCCTTTTTACTTTATATAGTGAATTATTTCATAAGTCAGTGAAATGTCTTTAAACCATTATTGAATAGTTGCTAAATATTTCATCCTATTGTTGTACTATTATGTCTCTATTTTGGAATATACAGTTGGCCCTTAAACAGCACAGGTTTGAATTGCATGGGCCCACTTATTTGTGGATTTTTTTAAAATAAATATAGTATAGTATTATGTATACTGTATATTCTCTTTCCTTATGATTTCCTTAATAACATTTTCTTTTCTCTAGCTTTATTGTAAGAATACAGTGCATAATACATATAACACAAAATATGTGTTAATTGACTATTTATATTATCACTAGAGCCTTCCAGTCAACAGTAGACTATCAGTAGTTCAGTTTTTGGGAATCAAAGTTATACATAGATCTGTGTAGAGGATTAGTGCCCCAAACCCCACATTGTTCAAAAGTTCACTGTATAGGCGAATTCCAACTTTTATATGTTATAGTTAGTTACAAATGAGTATATTTAAAGGATATTTGTTATAAATACATAAAATATTCTTTTTTATTTTGTAATTTCTCGGCCGTTTTCAACTTATGTCATTGTCAATGTCTCTGATTATTTTTCTAATACAGACTCTGAAATATAGAGGTCTTATTTTTTAATGCATCCTTTATTAAGTTCTTGAAACCTAAATCTAAACTGCTTGTAGAAAGTTGAATTATTTTATTTCCATTGTTTCTAATAGTAGTGTTCACTTATTCTTTATTCTCAGTATTCCTGTGGTAAAATTTTATTGAGTATATTTTGGAATTTGAAGCAGTATAATTGTATCATATATTCTATGATATGTATTTTTTTTTCAGATGCAACATCATTAGATAAAAAGTACATTGCATAAACAATTTCATTTAATATGCTATTTTATTTATTCAAATTTTCCAAACTAGTTTAAAATTGGTGACATTTTTTTTTAAATTTTTTTTTTTCAACGTTTTTTATTTATTTTTGGGACAGAGAGAGACAGAGCATGAATGGGGGAGGGGCAGAGAGAGAGGGAGACACAGAATCGGAAACAGGCTCCAGGCTCCGAGCCATCAGCCCAGAGCCTGACGCGGGGCTCGAACTCACGGACCGCGAGATTGTGACCTGGCTGAAGTCGGACGCTTAACCGACTGCGCCACCCAGGCGCCCCTAAAATTGGCGACATTTAAGAGTCTGATTAGAAAGAGAGAAGTTGGACCTATTGAGGAAAACATTTGTTAAGGTTTTAATCCCTATTAGTTTGGGATGGAAACAAGTTATACTCTTATCAACGCGAAGTATAAATATGTGACCTGAATCTTATTTTATATGGCACCATATTTCTTCTGGGCATTATAGGCTTTCTTTAGTCCATTTCTTAAATTGTGATTTTGGAATAATGTTCAAATATATTTATTAAGGAATTACTCTACACTATGGAGCAGGTATATGAACATAGAAGTTGAGATAATGATTAAATGTAGCCATTTTAGATAAAATAATCCATGGTATCACCATTTTCTATGTTCTAATTAGGTGTTATTCTGGACTTGGATAAAAGAAAAGTTCAAGAATAAAATATGTTAAGGCTTGATTAACTGCAGTAGTTTCCTAGAGACGAGACATTTTATTCCTTTTGTTTAGCAGGTCTGTGTGTGAGACAATTTAGCTATGGTTGTGTTTCACTGGATTTATTTAATATGCATTTTTATTCTCTAAAGACAAATTTTGCATATATTAGTTGGATACCTATTTCTAAACATTTCTGAGTATTTTGTGCCGTCTTCTCATTAATAGTCAAGGTTTTGAATAGAGAAAAAAAACCTGTTGCCCTGAAAATGTGAACATGTCATTTCAAAAGATGTGTTCTCAACCTCACCTCTGATAAATAATACTTTACACCAATAAAGTCAATGCATTTTTCATTTCACTGTGAGTAGAAAATTATTTCTATGTCTACTTTTTGGCTGGAAAATATTGATGTGGTGACTATACGTTTGTATTTGTTCATAAACTATGGGGACAAATAGATTCTTTTGAAATAATGATAATTGCAGGTAACACTCAGAGCCAGGCATTGTTTAAGACTTACATATTAGGATGCATTTAATATTCACAGAAAATCTGTGAGGCAGTTCTTGTTATCAGCATTTGTATAGCCAAGGAAATGAGGCCACAATGAGGCTTGGTTGCTTGGCTATAAGATCACATAATTGTGAGAGTCAAGCGGAGATTTTAACCCAGGCTCTTCTTAACCATATTCTGTCGTGTTGAACGCCCTCAGATGCCCACATGGGCACCTCCCTCTGCACTTCACCCTTATCAACTCAGTCGCCAGTACTTAACATTTGCATCTCTTCAATATCCCTCTCATCTATGGCTATGCTGTATTTTATGATCTAACTTAGACCATCATCACCTTTTGCCTTGATTTTTGCATAACATCTTCAGTATCTTCAGTTTCCAGTCCCTTGCATATACAGATATTGGGATGGCCTTCATAATAAAAGTACTCTAAAAACTAAGAAAAGAAGAGAACTTCCTCAACCTAAGAAATGTCATCTATGAATAATGAACAGCTAACATCAAGCTTAATGGTGAAAAACATGACCAGCAGGTTTATTCTTGCTTCTTCCAGTCAGTCTTTTACTGGAAGTTTCGCCCGAGCCATTGGCAAGAAAAAGAAAGAAAGAAATCGTATTGGAAAGGAAGAAATAAAAACATCTGTATTTGCAGATGACAAGATCTTATCTGTAGATAATGCTAAGGAAAGCACTAAAAATCTATTCACTAACAAATGAGTTCAGCAAGGTTTCAAGATACAAGATGAATGCAGATAAAATCCATTGCATTTCCCCCCCCTTATGATAAAATCTTTTAAAATCTACTCCCTTAGCAACTTTCAAAAATGCCATACCGTATTAACTATAGTTACCATGTTGTACATTATGTTCCTATTACTGATTTATCTTATAGCTGGAAGTTTAACTTCCTTCACCTATTTTGTCCTCCATCTCCTTCACCTCACCTCTGGCCATCTGTTCTCTGTATCTGTAAGCTCAGTGTTTTGTTGCTGTTTGTTTGTTTGTTTGTTTGTTTGTTTGTTTGTTTGTTTTAGACCACATATAAGCAAGATTGTACAGTATTTGTCTTTCTCTGTTTCGCCTATTTCATTTAGCTTAATGCCCTCAAGATCCATCCATCATGTCTCAAATGGCAAAATTCCCTTCCTTCCTTCCTTCCTTCCTTCCTGTCATTTCTTTTTTCTTTTTTTTTTTCTTTTCTTTCTTCTTCTTTCCTTTTTTCTTTTCCCTTTCTTTCTTTCTTTCTTTCTTTCTTTCCTTCTTCCTTCGATATAACTGACATATAACATTATATTAGTTTCGGGTGTACAATGTAATGATGCATTGTTTATATATATTACGAAATGATCACCACAACAAATCCAGTTAACATCCTCTGCCATACATAGTTACAATTTTTTTTTCTTGCAATGAGTACTTTTAAAATTTATTCTCTGAGATTTCCTTTTTTATGGTCGAATAATATTCCATTTCTTTATGCATTTATCCAACGATGGACACTTGGGTTGCTTCCAGTATCTTGGTTAGTGTAAATAGTGCTGCAGTACACATGGGGGTACATATATCTTTTTTAGTTGGTGTTTTTGTTTTCTTTGGATGAATACTCAGAAGTGGAACTGCAGAATCATATGGTAGTTTTGCTTTTAATTTTTTGAGGGATCTGCATACTGTTCTCCTGGTGGCTGCACCAATTCACATTCCTACAAACAGTGCACAAGGGTTCCCTTTTCTCTACATCTTTGCTAATATTTTATTTGTTATTTCTTTTTGATAACAGTTATTTTAGCAGGTATGAGGTGATATCTCATGATGGTTTTGATTTGCATTTCCCTGATGATTTATGATATTGAGCATACTTTCATGTTCCTATTGTCCATTTGTATGTCTTCAGAAAAATGTTTAGATCTTTTCATTTTTTAATTGTTTGTTTTGTGCTACTAAGTTGTATGAGTTCTTTATATTTTGGGGGTATTAGCCTCTAATCAGATAATATGATTTGCAAATATTTTCACCCATTCAATAGTTTGCCTTTTCATTTTGTTGATGGTTTCATTCACTGTGCAGACGTTTTGTAGTTTAATATAGTCCCATTTCTTGATTTTGCTTTTGTTGCCTTTCTTTTTGGTGTTAAATTAAAAAAAAAACCCAAAAAACAAAGAAACAAAAACAAACAAACAAACAAAAAAACCATTGCCAAAACTGATGTCAGGGAGCTTACTGCATTGTCTTTTAGGAGTTTTCTGGTTTCAGGTCTCACATTCAGGTCTTTAATTCATTTCAAGGCCATTGTATTCCTATACACTTAAACAATCCAAAATTAAAATTAAGAAAACAATTTCATTAATAATACCATCAAAAAATAAAATACTTAAGAAAAATTTAACAAAAGTGCCAAATCTATAGCGTGAAAACTACAAAACATCATGAACACCCAAAAACTGAATTTCACATTTTAAGTTGATGAATGATATGTGAATTACATGTCAGTTAAGCCGATAAATATATAAAATAATACCTTCTCAAAATGCTCCCTCATCAAAATCCTTCAAGAAATCTTGCTGGTCGACAAATTAAAGTCAAAATGCCAGGACATAAGCTAAAAGCTCTGTGATCTGGCCTTTCCTGTTTTGTTCCTTTTTTGGTCCATTAATGCTGCATTAAAATTAAGTATGCCTGTTGCTCATACATGTCACATATTTTCTCTCCCTCATGCCTTCTCTACCCAAGAGATACCTATCTCTTGATCTTCCTGACCCAATTTTTCCAAACTTTTAGTCCCATATCCTATGCCATCTTTTCTCTGAAGGAGGTGACTCTCTTGCTGTACCAAATCACTCTCTCTCCTCTGATTCTTCATAGCAAAGTACTTCTCTGTACTTCTTCCCATAGCACTCGCCACTTTGTGTTTTCTAGCATGGTACAAATTTTCAACTTGGTACAAATTCCTTGCAGATAGGATCCCTGTCTAATGTATTTATTTTTACCCCCCCCCCCAAGAACTAATAAAAAGGCATACATACAGTTGGTGCTCAAAAAATATCTTAAATAAGACAATTATTTACTCAGGAAGGGCCAAGAGAATTAATAAATGGAAACAGCAAACATCCGATCCAATGAATGGATGAATCTCATTTTCTGAACTTTTAATCAGGTTTCATGGAAGTAGCTTCAGGGTTCTTAGTTGCAAACAATAAAGTCCATTGTGATTAATTTAGACGGAAAAGGAAATTTTTTTTGGAGAGAAAGAGCACACATACGCATGCAAGTGGGGGAGGGGCAGAGGGCAAGAGAGAATCTTAAGCAGGCTCTGTGCCCAGCTCAGAGCCTGACACAGTCCTTGATCTCACCACTGGGAGATCATGACCTGAGCCAAAATCAAGAGTCCCACGCTTGACCGACTGAGTCACCCAGGCGCCCCAGAAAAGGAATTTTTAAAGGTACATTATCTCACAGTGTCTCCAAAAGGGCTGGAGAGCCACATTCTTTAGCTTTCTTGTCAGAAACAAAGCTCAAGCAGAGTGCAGATTTGGATATAGAGACGACACCCCCACCCTCATCTGCTCAGCATTTATGAGAGTCAAGATGGGATCACAAAACTATTAATGTTATCCCCTGAAGAAGTGGACACCAGTCTGAGCTAGATTTTACAAAATTAGTATGTGTACTTTTCTAGCACTCACTGTCAATGCTTCTCCTTTCAGAACCTACTGCTTGTGAAAAACCAGGTATGTTTAGCAAGGCATGAAACAGCTACCGTCATTCATCAGTGGCCAGAACACATTTAAGCATAACTTTAAAGGTGTCATAGACCTTATATTTATTGTTCCGAATAAACATTAGTCTCATGAAGAGTGGAGTACTGTAGGCTGAAGGCCTGCAATTACCTACCAGCTAGGTACACTGTCATTAGCCATGATGAAACCGTCTCTGGGTTTCCATGTCAGCGCACATTGCCCACCTTACAAGGTGATATACCGAAATGAGAATTCAACCTCCATGTCTTTATAGGCCCCAACGTTCACTCAACCAGAGCAAGCACATGCCGAGCTATCCTTGGGTTTCAATGCTGATTTCACAAAGGGCTGGACTAAGATAGATGACAATTCAAGTTAATGATGAGTGCAGTGGACTTTAAGCAGCATCACTTGTCAGTCATTAAATGAGGACAAAAATAGCATGACAGGGATGACCTTCAGGAGAAAGAACCAAAGTATTTGATTTTAATATCATCTGTCTTAGAAAATATTGTCAGTCTTAGAACTATTTAGTTATTACACACAATGGAGTTATTATGTCAGATACTTGTGAGAGTATCTGACATAATTTCATATAGTAGCTCACTACAGTAAATGAATTCAGAAGGATATTTTAGTCTTTTGTTCAAAAGCATAAAAGAATAAAACCCCCAAAAGCTTGACATAGGAAAGCCTGAGCATGGTGAAAGTGACATTGTAGGTAAATCATGTGACCTGTCTTGAGCCTCAGTTCCCTCAAATGTAAAATAGAGAAAATATGAAATGAAGTATATGGTTGGTTGTTGTAGAGACTAAATGAAACAAGATATATTTAAAGGATCTAAGAGAGTGTCTGGTTCATAGTAGGCAATAAATAACTGGTGGTTATAATTATTTCCTTTAACCGTGACATCTATCAAATTTCTTAATATTTGTAATTGTCTTTACTTTTTTCTACGTAATAGTTTTCTAGGCATATCCACAGAAATAGCACACTCATTGTGCTCAGAATTTAACAGGTGGAAAAACTCCGATAAAATAAAGTTAAGTGATTTAACCAAGGGGAATAGGAAAGACAGGACAATTCTACTGTTACAATTACACTCTTTCTACTAATGGCAGTGGGGGAGTGGTGGCATACACAAAGGATGGAAACAAATTATAATTGACATGAGAGATAAATTGCCAGGGTGAAAGAGGATAAGCTAATTTCTAATCCAAGAATCTCTTAGACACATCATTTTTCTTTATAAAATCATAGATGTCATGAATATTAAAGCATCCATCTTGGGCCACCCCTGGTCCTCCTTATCAAGTAAGATAAAGCATTTCAAAACCTTTTTCAAACTCTTCATGACAGTGTCAATATGTGACAGAAATATTATTTGTCCCCCATATCCCTTCCTATAATTTTCGATGCAGTAACATTTTTTTGCTAAACACATAGAATCCCAGCTTGTATCCCAGCTTTGCCTGGGGTTAGGTATAACCAGGTGATAAAGGTCTGGCTAATGGAATAGATTAGATGGGTATGCAAATTCTCAACAATGCTTATTTTTTAAAATTTTAAAAAAATTCTGTTATTATTTATTTTGGAGAGACAGAGAGAGTGCCAGCGGGGAAGAGTCAGAGAGAGAGAGAGGGGGAGAGAGAGAGAGAGAGAGAGAGAGAGAGAGAGAGAGAGGAGAGAGAGATTCCTAAGCACTCTCTGTGCAATCAATGCACAGAGCTTGATGTGGGGCTCAAACTCATGAAACCGTCAGATCATGACCTGAGCCAAAGTTGGAATCTTAACCGACTGAGCCACCCAGGCACCCCTGCTTTTAAAGGGTGTGAGACAGCATTTCATTTCCCATCTTATTCATCTGGCTGGCTAGAAAGTGGCCATGACCATAGGAGCCACAACAACCTTTTCGGGCCATGAGATGGGAGCTACTGTTCAGGATGGCAGAACAACAAAATGGAAGGAGCCTAAATTTCTGACAACTTTGATGACTAAGCTACCGCACAACTTAGAATTGTATATGAAAGAAAAAGTTCTATTGTATTCAGAGTACAATTACTCTGGGTAACATTAAGATTATATTAAAATCTTTTAATAAACACAATACAATTTACAATTTATTCCACTATTGCGATCACCACTGCTGTTAATTGTGTGTGTAACCTGTATTATGGAATTATAAAGTGCTATCTTTACAGGTTATCAGACATCAACCAGACCGATGTCTTCTCACCTCATGCATGTTTGTCAGATGAAAAAAATCTAAGCCCCCAAAATAACAAATTCTGGAATTTCAAATAAATCACCTATTGCAACTTAATGGAATTTCACCTGAACCATGCTTAGGTTTTTGTTTTTGCTTTGCTCCTCCATTTTGTAGTTAAAGATGAAAAGCATATAATGTCAATAATATGAATGTCATATCGGGGCGCCTGGGTGGCGCAGTCGGTTAAGCGTCCGACTTCAGCCAGGTCACGATCTCGCGGTCAGTGAGTTCGAGCCCCGCGTCGGGCTCTGGGCTGATGGCTCGGAGCCTGGAGCCTGTTTCTGATTCTGTGTCTCCCTCTCTCTCTGCCCCTCCCCCGTTCACGCTGTGTCTCTCTCTGTCCCAAAAATAAATAAAAAACATTGAAAAAAAATTAAAAAAAAATATGAATGTCATATCTATGTCACTTATACCTAAAATACTTGCCTAAGCACATAATTTTAAAATAATTTTAAAAATACAGATATCCTTGAAAAAGTATTCATTTTAAAAATCTGGTTTTAAAACAGTCTGTATTTTATGATCCAGTTTTCCTTAAAAAATATATTTATGTGTTTGTTTTTGCATGGATATGTCTATATATATTTTTAAAAATTATGGAAGTGTGCACTTATCAGTACTGCCTTCTGTGTGAACATTTAAAGATGATAAGCAGAGAGCTTTGACATTTTTCTTTATATACTTCTGTATTCATTTAATTTTTCGATGGAAATTTAAAGCTTTAATAATATATCGTTATAAAAACTTGCATTAACAATTTTATATGGCTCCATCGAAAATAGCAATAAAATCTCCAAACTTTCGGGACATTAAATTTAATTAAATGCATTTTAATTATTAAAATTTGTTCTTAACTTTCGTCTAGTTAAAATACAGCTGTGTGAACAAACTCTTTTTTTAAAATATTCTTTAATGTTTATTTATTTTTGAGACAGAGAGAGACAGAGCATGAACGAGGGAGGATCAGAGAGAGAGGGAGACACAGAATCTGAAGCGGGCTCCAGGCTCTGAGCTGTCAGCACAGAGCCCGATGCGGGGCTCGAACTCACGGACGGCGAGATCATGACCTGAACCGAAGTTGGACGCTTAACCGACTGAGCCACCCAGGCGCCCCTGAACAAACAAACTCTTTACACAGAGCACGGAAGCAATAATGATAATCCAATAGGGATTACTCCATACTTAAGAGACCAAGAGTAAAAATATTACAGGTGGGCTCCCATGGGTGGCTCAGTCGGTTGAGCACCTGACTCTTGATTTCGGCTCAAATCATGATCTCATGATTCGTGAGTTCAAGCCCCACGTCGGGCTCCGCACTGACAGTGTAGAACCTGCTTGGGATTCTCACTCTCTCACTCTCTCTCTCTCTCTTCCCCTCCTGCAGGCTCCTCTCTCAAAATAAATAAACTTAAAAAAAAAAACAGTACAGGTGTTGGGGCACCTCGGTGGCTCAGTCAGTTAAGTGTCTGGCTCTTGGTTTTGGCTCAGGTTGTGATCTCACAGAGTTCAAGAGTTCAAGCCCTGGGTCGTGTTCAGCATTGACAGTGTGGAACCTGCTCGGAGTTCTCTCTCTCTCCCTCTCCGCCACTCTCTCATTCTCTCTCTCAAAATAAATAAATAAACTTAAAAAAATAATAGTACAGGTATTTGTCAAGGTGTACTGACAAACACTAAGTGGATACAAAGGTGCTATTTTCCTTACTGTAAATGGTACAAATTAAAAATGGGGGGGTGTATGAAAAAAGGGAAGGAGGAGGAGAATAAAGAAAAGTAGGAGGAGGAGGAAGAAGGAAAGAGGAGGGGGAGGCAAAAAGTTAGTGATAAAGAATAAAATGTAATCAGATTTTTACTTATTTCATACAGAGCTTGAGAGTAAAAAGATAAATCTAACCTCCCAGCCAATGTCTCAATTATTCAGTCAGTGAACAAACTGGCGACATGTGCTCTTGATATAATTCAAGAACTAATTAATCATATATACACTTTTTATGAAATATGGAACATTACCAACATAATAGCATGAGTATTAGAGCTTTAATATATTCAGCAATTTTAATTTCGTTTAAAGAAAATCTTTCAGTACAAAACAATCTAAGTTTTGACACTCTCTAGTTATCTGTCAATGTTTTATGAGACTGAAAGAAATCATTAAGCAAAAACTAGTAAAAACTAATATTTTACAATGTACAAAATTTATATTGTACCATACAAAAGACACGGATGAGGGACGCCTGGGTGGTTCAGTCAGTTAAACAACCAATTTTGGCTCAGGTCATGGTCTCACAGTTTGTGGGTTCAAGCCCCACATCGGGCTCTGTGCTGACAGCTTAGAGCCTGAAGCCTGGTTTGGATTCTGTGTCTCCCTCCCTCCTGTTCTTCTTCCACTCATGCTCTCTTTCTGACTCTCAGAAAGAAATAAACGTAAAAAAATAAAAAAAGACATGAATGAAACAAAGACCTAGAAAATTAACCCATGAATACCACAGTTTGTACATTCAGTAGAGGGCAGCTAATATGATTCATCTTACAGTTAAATTGGCCATGGGAGGCTGTGAAGAAATTAATACTCCATATATTATTCATAAAATAAATACATTTGTCCATGTTGAAAGGTAAAGCAATTTTTTTCTGTTTAATCAATATGGAAAGAAAATAAGATTTAAATTATCAGTTATGTTTATAATTAAAAATTTAATATCTGCATATTCTGTTTTTTCAAATAAGGTTGTATTAGATGAAGATGGCAAATGAATGAATGCCTAGAATTAAAAGGCAAAAGTGTGATGCATTTTTCTTCATGAATAGATATTATTACAGAATAGGAACAGCCTCTGTCTCAATGTGGTTATTTTTTTCTTGTTTAAATTTCAGTTCTGTGAATCATGCAGGGAACAAAGATAAAATTAGGATTTTTTTCTTTTTTTTTTTAGGACTGGTAGGAACATATAGGCTCAGAAAAACACCAGCGTAAAACACTATAGAGACTTACACTGAGGAAGCTAAATTATAACTGAACTATTAAAATCATTAACCTCCAATCCAACCCCAAACACGTAAAATCTATTGTTTCAAGATTCAAACTATAAATCTAGAACCCACATGAAGCAATGGTTAATTAAAAGAAAGAATATATAGAAATGAATAGTTTCTGCCATACAATAAAATGACTTTCTAAGTAGGTAATTGAGCTATAGCAGAAAAACAGAGGTTTAATTCTGAATAACGGACAATTAAATGAAAATTACAATGCAAGCCTAGTCACAAAATTCTATTAAATCTTGTTCCTTGTAAGTTTATCTTTATGTATATTCCAGTTGAGTAATATAATTGGTATTTTAATAACATGTTTTCCATTTTGTCCTAGAAGAAGAAAAGGGGAAAGGAAATAATGAAGAAACGGCCATTGCTCTGCCATTTTTCTATCAGCTTTAGCTGAAAAAAACTGCTTTGATGTGCTTCATTACAAGGTACCAACAGTATCAGGTGACAATTGCCCTTTATTACAGCCTCAATATCCCCAGATAGAATAATATATACTTTTAGTATAATATTAATATACTTTTAGTATAATATTAATATAGTATAATATTATCATACTAATTATCATAATTTTAGTATAATAATAATAATTATAATTTTGGCATGATAATTATTAATAAAAATTAGAATAATTTATACTTTTAGTATAAATTTAACTTTTAGTAAAATTTCCATAAATGTGTATCTGCTGGTGTTTATATACTTGAAAAGCAGACATCTGATAATAGTTGACCCTTGAACAATGTAGAGGTGAGGGGTATCAACCCTCACATGCTCAAAGTCCATGCATAACTCTTGACTTCCCCAAAACTTAACTAATAATGGCCTCCTGTTCATGAGAGGCTTTGCCAATAACATAAACAATTGATTAACATACTTTGTATGTTATATGTATTATATATGCTACATTATACAATCAAGTAAACTAGAGAAAAGAAAATGTTATTAAGAAATTTATAAGGAAGAGAAAATACATTTACAATACTGTGCTGTATTCACTGTAAAAGATCTGCATGTAAGTGCACCTGCACAGTTCAGATCCCTGTTGTTCAAGGGTCAGCTATAACTGTCGTTTGTTAAGAGGATGTTCAAGTTTGTGCGACAGAGATAACAGATGTTTTATATAAAAGAATGTGCAACGGAGAACAGAAGTATTGCAAACTAAGTAGCAATAAAATGGATAAAGTCATTAGAAAGAAAATAAGATGTTAGTCTGAAATATAGTCAAATTCTAAGGTTTCTCCTTTTTTTAATACATGTCATTTAGTCTTTTTGGAAAACTATACCCTTAGGTAAAAACATCACAGGATTTTGAGTTTTTATGTGCCATAATTCTGTATTATAGAACTTATAATATTCTCAAAAGTATAAATAATCTAGGTACATAAGAAAATGTCAGCTTTATGATGACTCCTAGCATATCAATATATATTCATTAATTCATTAATTCCTTCCATATGGAGTGTCTACTATCCTCCAAACACTATTTAGTTCTAGGGATAAAAACGGTGAACAAGGTAAGTGCACAATCTCAGGTACCATGCATTTTCTGTTCTATTGAGAAAGCATGAACAAACATACTAATGAGAAAAATAGTTTCAAATTGTCTTAAGCACCATGAGGGATATAACCAAGGTTTTAGAAACAAATGGCTGGAGGCAATGAGTACTAATTTCCAAAATTTTTCAATAAGAAGCTCAGAGAATTCCTTTTTGGAGAGTTTTTTTTTTTTCATGTTTATTTATTTCAGAGAAAGAGAAGCAGAGAGAGAGGGAGACAGAGAATCCCAAGCAGGCCCTGCACTGTCATTGCAGAGCCTGATGTAGGGCCCGAACTCACAAACTGTGAGATCATGTCCTGAGCTGAAATCGAGTCAGATGTTTAACCAACTGAGCCACCCAGGTGCCCCTGGAGAGGTGATTTTTAAGCTGAGACCTAAAAGATAAGAAGAAGCTGGGTCTGCAAAGCTCCAGAAAAGAGAATGAGAAAAAAAGATTCTGAATGGGGCATTGGCTTCCTTGATATGATATATGTATTTGGGGTGAATGGCCAAGGAGAAGAATGAAATGAGGTTGGAAGGTGGGGGGGGGGGGCAGGTGATACTAGGCCCTATAAGTTATGGTAGCAAGTTTGTATTTTATTCCCAGTGAAAAGAAAAATCTTTGAAGAGTTTTAAGCCATTTTTGACACAGATATTAATATTATTTGTCCCAATTAAATACTAGTTCCTAGACTCCGGAAACTCTAGTATTGATATCGTAGCCTATCTGACTCAAAACATAGGTATTTAATATCCAAAGTGTGGAGAAGGCACAGGAAATTATGTCAGAAGAAGAGTTTGAAGTAGACTGAAGAGAAAGGGTCATGAGAGTTCCTTATGATCCAATGAAGTCTGGGAAGAAAGACAGACACCAAGGTGGAGAAAAAAGCAGATTGTGACAAAAGGGTCAGAGCTTTCACTAGCTATTGTGAAATCCCAGTCAGAGGTGTGGAGTTAATTGAGGGGAAAGACAAATCAGAAGGGGTTTTGCCCACTTCTATTTTGAACTCTGAAAAGACAACCTCTACACTGTGGTATTTATAGCAACGTGGGTCAGACATGGCACAGAAAAAAATGAAGATATGGCAGCATTAAGCAGACAGAGTATCTGAGAAAATGGCAGAATTAAGCAGAGAGCGTTTCTGAAAAAAAAAAATGCACAGAGATGCCCTTGTTTTGTGGGGCATGGATGGGACTCAGAAGTGCCCACAAGCCCCATGGAGAAGATGGAAGGTAGCTGAGACCAGAGCTAGGAGGCCTACCTGGGACTACCCTTGCAAGACACGGGTGATCATGGTGCAAAGCCACAGCACAAATGGTCTGTTCAGGCACCACATGGGAGGTGGTTTTGAAAATAAGAGGAGAGGACCATCGAGACCTGAAGCGTCTAAGAGAACAAGTCACAGGTTTATGCTTTACCTCAGAACACAGTACAAGGATCCTGAGGATGGACCGGCCAGAGGGCCCAGAGGTCACCCCAGGAGCCCCAGGTGTCATCTCCACTTCTGCAAAGGCAGGATGCCCCCTTGGGTCCCCTCTCCACATTCCCATTTGCCATTTGGAGACTTGCAAGTGGCAGTCTGGAACAGAAAGCACTTTCCTGAAAAAAACATTTAATCCAGAGTCCGAGATACTAATAATTAGCCAAGTTAAAATTTCGACCATGAACTCTGTCCCTGTTTGGCAGGGTCAGGGCTTGTGATGGAGATTAGACAGTCAGGAACCCTCAATTACTTTGTACGTTGGGTGGTCCTGAGTATAAATGTGCCGCACTACCCAGCGCCTAGATTTAATAATTATTCCGTTTATTTCAGTTCACTGACAATATGTAATTAGTATACATGTAAAAATGCATGTTTGCTAAGATGTGTGCACTACTGTTAAAGAAATCCTCTGAAATGAGAAGTATTCTGAACCTGAGTAAGCAATCATATGTTCTGTGGCTGTCACTGTCACTGCCACCAACTGGCTCTATAACCTGGGGCTAGTCATTTAATTTCTCTGGGCGTTAATTTTCCCTGAAAAATGAGGAGACTGGACTAAATCATTGCTAAGGTCAATTTTGATTTCTGATGTCTGTCATGTGAGTGCTAAAATGAGGCCTGCTGAGATGATGGCGGTTGGATTTGCATTAATCAAGAAACAATGATAATAAGTGTAGAACCATTTAATGAGTCCAGGCCATTTGCCTGGCACAAAGTAAGTCATTTTACATGGGTTATTTCTAATCATCTAAAGAAACCCATGAGGAAATAGAGGTTCAGAGAGGCTGTAATTTGCTCCGTGCTACACAGCTGGTAAGTGACAGGCTACTTGCAGCCCAGGTTTTCTCTGAGGTTTTTGAATCAGTTACTGTGGTACTTATAATCCGTCTCCTCCTATGGTTGGTTTTGAAGATTCTACCTTCTAGACACTGGTAAAATTCTATGCTTCGGGCTCCTCATGTTATGAAGCTATTTTTATAGCCTGAAGGTAGAGCAAATTTTCCCTCAGCTCCTGAAGAATTCACTTATATCATTCATTTAGCACTTATTCTCAAGGATTAACGACACCGTATATGTTCTGAGAGAATGTCAAGCACTTGGACTAAGGAATGCTCGGGAAATGTGTGGTACCAGCAGTGCTGGAATTCTGATGAGGAGAGTGAAATGCCAAAGGTGCAAAGGCCCAGGACGCACTCATGCCTGGGGCCATGCCAGTGTAGGGTCACCTCACCCCAGTGATGGCTCTGGGAAGCACAGAGAAGCTGGTGGGGTAGGTAGTTCATTGGCACCATTTGAAGTTCAGCAAGATTAAGTTTTAGTAATGATGCCTACTGAAGTTTGGCTGCCCAGGGAGACCCTAGGTAGCGCCAGGAGAATCAAATGGGTAGAAACAGAACTGGTGTCCAGAAATACAGAGCAGAAGTAAGCCAGGGTGGGCAGACCTTTTCTGGCAGCATATGTTTATAATAGAACAGTGAGTCACCAGAAGAGCTGAAACAGGAGTCACTGAGCAGATATCTTTTGGTGCAATCATTCCTTCAGGCTGAACCTTGACAATGCAGTGTTATAAATGGAAAGGCTTCTGAAGCAACTCACAGGAGTTGCTTCAGGCTTTTACCCATGTGTGTTAGTCTTCTAGGGATGTCATGGCAAAATATCACAGAGGGAGGCTTAAACAACAGAAATTTATTTTCTCACAGTCCTGGAGTCAAGAAGCCCAAGGTCAAGGTGGTAGCAGGTTTGCTTTCTTCTGAGGTCTCTGTCCTTGGCTTATAAATGAATGGTTGGCTTCTTGCTGTGTCTTCAAATAGTCTTTTCTCTGTGCACATCGTGTCCCATCATGTGGCCAAATTTCCTCTTCTTGTAAGGACACGAGGCAGATTAGAGTAGGACCCACCCAGAAGCCTCATTACTTAGCCACCTTTTGAATGGTCTTGTCTCCAAATATAGTCTTACTCTGAGGTAGTAGAGGTTAGGTTTTCAACATACGAATTTGTGGAGGATACAACTCAGCCCATAACACCACGGATCTAGAGAATTGTAAGCTCTCACCTAGACAGATAGTCCCATAATAGCTAGCAAAATGCCATGTACATTAATAGGTAATAAATATTTATTTCTTCATCCTTCAACATTTCAATTCTGACAACATATAGGCAAACAATAAACTTTTCTTGAATCAATATAATTGATAGAATGAATGAATTTAAGTTTAATATCTTGGATGGTCACCATCACCCTACCTAAATAGCAAAATTTAAGAATTAGAGATGTTTCTGAGATGCAAACTGATAAATCACACATTCTTTATTACTTAAAAGTTAATATTTTAAACAACTGAACTTACCCAATGCTGCAATTAAGGAAATAATTCTATACAGAAACATCTGTCTCTTTTTTAGTAAATATGTAGAATTGAATATTTTTCCTATTTCTTTGTTACTAGCTTTAATCAGACGTACTTCATATCCCCAGATGTAACTTGGGTATTTATTTCCCTTAATCCTATACTAACACTATACTAAATCATCTTGAAACTGGCTTTCTAGTTTTAAGTTACCTTGAAGTAAAAATATCACATTTAGTTTAGCTGCTGAAAAGATCTTTGCATCATGCATACATACTTTAAAAATTTATTTAAGCCATTATGCTAATAATGGATTGTCTTCATTGTATATTTATTTATTTCTTGTATTTTTCACATTACACATGTCATCATCCAAAAGATCAGGACCTTTCATCTTATCATCTCTGTTCTAAAGTCTTCTGATTTCTCTTTTTTACATAGCAATATGGGAAAGAAAAAATGTGTAGATTTTATTTTACACATTACAGTGTACCATCAACATTCTTGTCAAGATTCTGTCTAATCAGATGATTATTTTCCACTTGACTCTTTAAGAATAAAATAGCTCATCACTCATCAATTACACTAACAAAAAACACTTGTTTTAACTTGAAATTTAATTTTTTAAGTTTATTTATTTATTTTGAGAGAGAGAGAGAGACACAGACAGAGAGAGAGACAGACAGCATGAGCAGGGGAGGGGGAGAGAGAGAGAGAGAGAGAGAGAGAGAGAGAGAGAGAGAGAATCCCAACCACTCTGTGCTGTGCTGTCAATCCCAACATGGGGCTCTGTGCTGTCAATCCCAACACGGGGCTTGAACTCATGAATCTTGAGATCATGACCTGAGCTGAAATCAAGAGTTGGACACTTAACTGACTGAGCCATCCAGGCACTACATCACTTGAAATTTCAACTGAATAGTTTACTCTTAGCAATATGCCAGCAGCAGTGGAGCTCAGGGTCGAAGCAAAGGCTCTCAAAACATCTGTTTTTGGTAAAGCCTATATTTTTGTTTATTACATTTATTTTTACATTCTTTTCTACTTACGAGATTTGGGGTAGAGTGTAAATTATGAGATGAAGCAGTATATTCTTATATCAAATAGAATTTCTTACTGAGCTTTCATAAGATTAATTTAAAATAGTACTTAGCCAATAGAGCTTGCGCCGGGTTTAAAAGACTATACAAGATTGGGGCACTTGGGTGGCTCAACTGGTTGAGCGTAGGACTTGATTTTGGCTCAGGTCATGATCACAGGGTCGTAACATCGAGCCCCAGTCCAACTCCCAGCTAGTGTAGAGTCTGCTTGAGATCTCTCTCTCTCTCTCTCTCTCTCTCTCTCTCCCTCTCCTTCTACCCCTTTGCCCCTCTCCCCTGCTTGTACTCTCAGTCTCTCTCTCTCTCTCTCAAAATAAATAAATAAATAAATAAATAACTACAAAAGACATAAATTCATGGATTTTTTTAGAAGTTTATTTCTTTTGAGAGAGAGCAGGAGCAATCTTGATCTCATGAACTGTGAGATCATGACCTGAGCCAAAATCAAGAATCTGACATTTAACCAACTGAGCCACCCAGGCACTCTTAAATTCTTATAATAATTATTCCAACCATTCATTTTACAGGTAAAAAAAAAAATAACTGAAGCTGGGATAGCATAGGCCAAAGTTGTATACAGAAGAATGATGTGGAAAGGGCTTTGGTTATTAGGTTCAGAGATTGAGAAAAGTGTCCCAGACAGGACTGTTGAGGAATAAATAACTGTGCTTGCAGGTCAACAGGCATACACCAAAAATAATTCATCCAGGGGGAGTGTTGAGTTCCTAGTGGTAGGTTTTAAAGCCAATGGGAAATTGAGTTTTGTATATTGGAAGAAGAGAGTCAGTTGAGAAATGGTACACCGAGAGTTCAATATGACTTGCTTTCATAGTTTGCGATAGTGCTGGCTGACAAAATGGACTAAAGAGAAGTCAGGCAAAGACCACTTGTGAGAACACGACTACATGGGATGCGTTTGTGAGTTAAACGGGATCTGGTGAAAGTCTATGGTGATGAAAATGAGGTGAAGAAAATACAATAGGAATCACATCATGCACTCACAAATTATGTCTAAAGATAACCTCATGACATTGAAACTAATGTCAAAATTTCAAAAAGAAAAATAAGTCAATAATAAAAAAGGAAAATGTTGTCATCAGAGAGAACAAAGACAGTTAAAGATGAAAACATTTTGGGGGGGCCAGGGTGGCTTGAGTTGATTGAGTGTCTGACTCTTGATTTCAGCTCAGGTCATGATCTCAGGGTCGTGGGATCAAGCCTTGTGTTGGACTCTGTGCTCGGAGAGGAGCTTGCTTGAAATTCTTTCTTCTCTCCCCTGCCCCTCTCCCCTGTTTGCGCTCTCCCTTTCTCTCTCTCTTAAAAAAACTACGTGTATGTATGTATAAAATTTGGTCTTCATTATTTTTTTTTTTTTGCAAAATAAGTGAACTAACTCCACATTTGTAATTCCTCAGGAATTATTGTTCACCAATGGTTTAAAAAAGGATAAAAGATGGTAGTTTCCTTAAAAAAAACAAAAAACTAGTATGTATTTCAGTTGACCATGTAAAAAAAACTTTAAATGCATCTCACCCTTTGTACATTCGCGTATAGCATCTCTATTCAGAGGTTTTATATTGTACAGACCTGAGAGCCGGTCCACGTGACAGCACATATTTGCAGTGATAAGGCCGGAGGTGGGGGGGGGGGGGGAGAAATCTCTTTGCTTTCACACTTCCTTTGTGACCAAAGTCATTTGACAACATGGAAAAAAAAACACCTTTTTCTTTCTCCCCAGTGGTGTTTATGGGAAGGAGGCTGCATATTGTTTCACGGTATGCATTTGCACGTTGTTTGGATGTTAAGCATTCCACCCCAGAGAACCCTGAACTGGTGGGAAAGCTTAGAGTCAAGTCACTTGAAGTGGGAAAACAGCTCTGATGTATTGCCCCTCTTCCCTCCGTTTTCCTCAATTGCTCAGCTCCCTACAGTGTTTTCAGCCCTGGAAGTGTGAAGAGCAAAGCACCGCAAAAACATCACCAAGGCTAAGGCTATGTCTAATCTAAATTCGTTCATATGCATTTAGTCATTATTTGTACAACACTTTCTGAAAAGGGAAGATATCGCAATTAAAGGCTGAGCAACTTAACGAAAAAGAACTCACTTAATTGGGGTTGAGGAAATAACTTCTTTTCAGTTTCTGCTCTAGGGCCATGAGACTGTAGTTTAACTGAATAAGAAATACTCTAAGGTTCATTGTGTCATCTCTTCTTTTAGTGGATGATATGGCTTGTGAAAATTAGTGTTGAAAGTCCAAGAATTATCTGATAATTATCTGTAGTTGGTTGAATTATGTTCCCTCAAAAGACAATGTCCTAACCCCTGGTACCTATGAACGTGACCTGATTTGGAAATAGGGTCTTGAAGATATACTCAAGTTAAGGTAAGGTCAGACTGGGCTCTAAGTCAAACGACTGGAAACTTTATAAGGAAAGGAAGATTTGGAGACACAAAGATACACACAAAGGGAAGAGAACATGTGAAAGCAGAGGTAGATATTGAAGCTATGCAGCTATAAGCCGGGAATGCCAATCATTGCCAGCAGCCACCAGAAGCTAGGGAGAGGCACGGAAGATCTTTTCTCTAGAACTCTTAGTGAGAACAGAGACCTGGAAATACCTTGCTTTCAGATTTCTAGCTTCCAGAACTGTGAGAGAATACATTTGTCTTGTTTTAAAGCATCCAGCTGTAGAAAAATTTTTACAGCAGCTCTAGGAAACTAGTACATGCTCTGAACTGTAATTTTTCTCTGTTTATAAATTATCTACTCATTTTTTAATAATTTTTTAAGTTTCTCGTTGTTAAAAAATTCACCTCCCAGTCTTTTACATAGAGAATAACTAAGAAGTATAGGAGGTAACGGGGCAAGTGAAGCACTTGGGGGGGGGACACTTACTATAGCTCTTGTTTATTATGTTGACCACTTCTTTGGGCAATTCTGGACTTAACACTTTGTGATAAAGATACTCTTCTAGATCCACAATAACTGCAGTGAACATGGCCTTCCACCTCCTGGGCTGAAATAACCTGGGCCTCCCTAGAGGTCACCACTTGTCTTACAATTCACCCAATCAGAGGCAGCTTAATGTCTCACACTCCCAGAATCTATGTCCCCAGTGCGATCAGGGATTTTCCTTGCTTCCCGTGTCATGTTGTCACCCTGTCTTACATTTGTGACGCCTTCCCTTTGATTCTCAGAATTTTCTGTGCACTCCAACTCCCGTCAGCGATTATAATGACTTCAGCATTCATGTGAAAGATGCACCAGGTGTGTGGACTCTCAGTTCCTGGACGTTCTGGTTCCCAAAGACGTTGGACACTTGAGGTTAGCTATCGCCTTCCACGGTTTTTATCTTAAACTCTTAGTTTACCAATACCTGAAACTACCTGGCCTCTAAATGTCACAAGCGAAGGCCCAAATCTAGAAGACACTCGTGTCCAATGGTTTCCCAGAAAGCTATCATGTTTGAGCTGTGATATGAAGAGGTGATGTGGCAACGAATTGAGGGCAGCCTCTAGCCAATAGCCAGTGAGGAACTGAGGCTCGTGGCCCAGCAGTCTGCAAAAGAAGTATATCCAGCCAACAACCATGGGAATGAGCTTGGAAGTAGATCCTTCCTCGGTTGAACCCTGAGATGACTGAGGTCCTGGACAACATCTTTCAAGATGCCCAGAGTCAGAGGTACCTAGCTAAGTGTCCCCAGATGCCTGACCCACAGAAACTGTGAGACGAAGTTGTTTTTTAAGCCATTAAGCTTTGTTATTAAGCAATGGATAAAAGATGCCATGTCTACAGCCAAAAAAGAAAATCATCCATTTCTTTGGAAACTGACATGAACGCTGGGAACTAATGTTGAGCAATTAGGTGATTGTTAAGTTGGAAGTAATAATAGTCTCTAAGAAAAAGAGAGAAAATAGCTAAAAGGTGGACCATATACCCCGTAATACACCCATGAATGCATCCACATTTCTGCCTTCCCCATAAAAGTGCTGTTATTGCCATTACTACTTATGATCACCCCCTAAGGACTTGCTGTTCTTGTCAAACAGTACGATATGTGTAGAAAGACTCTAATGCATTCTTTGAGGCTGCCTTCCAGATTATATGAACAATTTAATAATACCTATTTCTTCCTGTTCTCAGCCTTCCCCTGCTCAGGCAATTTTGGTTGGTAACATTTTCATCTCCTACCACTAGAGTGTGGTGTGGTAGGATTTCCCAAATTCTCCCCACCACCCTTTTTTCCTGCTGTGGCCTCCATAGACTATGGTCATAACACCACCAAACTGATTATGACATAAAAGTCTAATCTTACGCAGTTATGGGCCATTCAAAAGCAGGTCACTGTCATTGACCTTTGTCCTTCCATGCCTGGACTCCATTGTTTCCACGTAGACAATTCAGATACTTGGTGTATTGATTCCAACCTTACCTTCATATTGGCTGGTATTGTTTTTGAGGACTCAAATGTCGCACAATAGTATAGCTAAACCACTTTAGACTCCAGTTACTTGTGTCATAGCGTAAGCGTGGTACCAGTTCAGTCAGTGGCATCCATAAAGCTTTGGTAGAATGTAAAGATGAACAACATCTATGAGTCACTTATTCTCTTAGGGTCTCAGTTTACCGATCTGTCAAATAGGGGCAATAATCCTCTCTATGGTTGTTGTGAGCACTGAGTGAGTTAAATATTCAATCACTTAGAACAGTATCTGGCCCATAGGAAGTTCTCACTGTCAGCTGTATATACCAAATGTAAACCTTCCCCAAACAGGGACGATTATAAACCGTCTCAAAAAGGTTCTCGTGCGCTGTATTTCACCCTGTGGTGGCAAAAAACACTGAGGAAGAAATGGTGTAGGGTATTTTACAGTATTTTCATTTTACAGATGAAAAAACAGAGGTTTTAAAAAATTAAATAACCAGCATCAAATCTCAGCAGTGTCAGGGATAAGACTGAAATCTAGGTTTTCTTCTGAAAAATTTGCTGAAGCTTTATCTGCCTGTTCTAAAGAGGTAGATAGGTACCCTTATATGCACTCATCATATTGAATGAGGATTCAGTGGGTTGTATTTTTCTGCCTCTCTCCAGTATAGAGCCAGGACAAGGTGGGGGTATGATGGGAATTTAGTGAAGAGTTGAGGTGAATACATGTAAAAGAATTGCCACAATATATGGACACCCCTTTGGACAATCATTATTAGTTGCTCAAGCTTGGGATGGTGCACTCTTTTTTTTCCTTTTGTTGTTATTTAATTAATTTATTTATTTTCAGTATCAGTAACACAGTAATTTGTGGCCAGTGTTCAAGAATGTTGAGATAATGATGCTTCGGGACAGCATCATTAGTGACAGCATCATTAGCACTTCTCAGTGCTTTTTGAGGGTGTGGTTTTGTTTTATGTGCGTTTTAAGAGTAAGAAAGTGTCTAGTCTAGTCTCACCATTTGATAGCATGAAATAAAGCCATAAAGTGAAGCATGATGTATACCTCATGCTCTATGGTATTTGAATGGTGTTTCTTGCTTTAACATAAGCCAAATATACAAAAATACAGTAACGCAAAAGAAAGTGCTCCTGCTAATGGAAGTGAGCAAACCATGTATTAATCGGTGAGTTAAACCCCTCTTTTTTTTTCACCTCACTCCCATTTAATGCATCATTGCCAAGAGTTCTGGATATCGTCCTAATAAAATATCAGAAGGATATAATGCAAAAATATCCAAAAACCTGTTTTTATGTCTGGATTGAGTGTCTTTTTATACTTTACTTTTTTATTTTTATAGGAATTGACTGTCAGCAGAGAGCTATCAGGTCCTAGTGTTTATCTATAGTCCTGGTGAAAGTGCCGCCTGTCTACTTCTGGCTTGTGAGAGTTTCTTTCCTTTGGGGTGGTGGCTGGTGCCAGAATGAGAGGAAATATCATGCCCTCCGAGAGTCAAGAGCAGCTGGTGCAATTGCCCTGGTGTTTATGGGATATTATAGGCATAAAGGCACATTTGGAACTGGTTGGGGAAAGAACTTAATGCTTCTTTCTTTTATCTTTATAATCCACTTTCCTAGCAAGGATTATCCTACCGTTCATACTAAATTTAGCAAATGCAGATTAAAAAAAAAAAAAAAAAGCTAGGCTGCCACAAGGTACTTTGAGAAGGCAATGTATGTGCTGGGTAGATAAACTGGCTTTTATCAAATGAAACAATAAAGACACAAAGAAACTTGTTCAAATTGTTTTGTTTTTTTTTTTTTTTTTTTTGAACAATGAAAGCCATTTTTGTAAGAATTAACCAGAGGGAGTTGTACATCTGGAAAGCGGTGAACACATAGTTTCTGTTTGGGAGAAAACTGGCATTATTGCCAAAAAAATTATACATCCACAGTATGATCCAAATTTGTCAAGCTGGGGGTGTCATGGAGAGGAATTTGCTACCAGAAATTTGCATTAGATGGCATTTTCACTATTTATTTTCAATGACATATTCTTTCATTTTTGGCAGAATTTTTATAGTGTTTATTTTATGAAGAGCAACAGAAGCTTAATATAATAAAATAAGTGAAGTATCAACATGGCAATTAAGGGTCCTAGGGTCATAATGAGGACTTTTGTTTTATTTCCCTATAGAAGTCAAGTCTCAGACCAAATTTTGCAAATCACAGAAGTTATTCCTTAGTGCTTTGTTGTCTGCTTTTTTTTTTTACACTGCTGTATTTCCCATTATTATTTTTTATTATTTTCTTTTTCCTGGTCCTATAAGGGAAACCATTTTGTGGCTTATTCTCCACCATTTTAACAAACATCAGTACTTCAGGTGTTCACATCTGTTTTATTCACTTTATTCACTTATCAATAATTAATTCCATAAACATTTGAGCAACTGTGGTCTACATTTGAGAAGGCACCGGAAATAAAAAGGTGAATGCATGTCAAGTCAGAAGCAGAGTGAACTTCTGCTTCAAATACATACCAATGATGTATAGATAAAAACTTTTAAATATCATATGGTTGAACTCAAATAATAAAATTGAAACAAAAAAGTTGTCAGATGCTATGAATGAGGCAGGAACACGGTCAATGCAGAACTGAAGGCAGGGTGGGCCTAGGGTTTTCCAGCATAGATTTTAACTTTATGAGGTTAGATCCTGGGTTTTGATGCTCAAGTAAAGATACAAGATGAAGCCCTCATGCCTTCAAAGGCATGAAGCCTCCAAATACACTTAGGAACCAAAAGCATACTCTGCTGTTTATTCTGAAGTACATCACGGAAGCCTTCCATCTATCTACAGCTCTGGTAGAAAAAAATCACGTGGGAGAAGTGGAAATCCAAGCCTACCCACATGCAGCTAGGAGATTCAATTTCTGCTCAGTGTTTTGTAAGTGAATTCTGTCCCTCTCAGGGGCAAACTTAAAAATCCTGTGTATGCTTTCCAGGCTTTTCCCAGGAAAGACAGTGCCCACTGGAAATAATCATACCACCAAAAATCACCAACCACATAACAAAGTAAACATCTATGAAATAATCAACAGATGTAACAAAGATAAAACAGCTGCATTTCAATCTTAATAGTTGATAGTGCATTATTAGGAACCATGTTTTCATATTTGTCATAATATTTTAATGTTTTTTCTCAAAGTTTCTTAAAAAATATACAGACTTTTCATCCTCATTTCTGCTTATCTGTGGGCTTGCCCTGAACTTCAGTGGAAAAAAAATTTGTTGCATTCTGGAATTTGAAGGGAGGTTTAAGGGAGGTTTGCTTGCTTACTCATTCCCTCAACAAAAATTTTTTGAAAGCTATATTGTACCAAGTACTGTGCAGCATGTTAAAGATACGGGTTGAAGATGAAGCTGTCGCTGGGGCTAAAGAGACAATGTCTAGTTGGCAGATGCACTAGAAAACAGAAAGTTATAATGCAACGTAGACAGATGACATAAACACCACAGCTTACACTGCTCTGGAATGAACTCTACAGTCCTGAAGGAGTGTTGGCCTCACTCTGGTTAAATTTTTGAATGTAATATATTTTTTTTAACAAAATTCTATAGGCATCTGAATAAAATAAAATTTTCAAAATAAATAAATCAATAAATAAATCACTGATCGGATTTGCCTCAAATGTCTACTCGATAACCCAAACTCCAGAAGATTTGGCAATGTCTACAGACTTTTTGCTGAAGAAAATGGTTTGACCCCAAATTCCATATATCTGAGTTTTCGATCGCATGAGAAATTAATTGAAAAACAACCTTACATATATAGGAGTTCAGGAACTATGCCTTTTATGTTACCCAATAAAAACAGTTAATGAAAAGCACATGGCAGTTAAACCAGAGGTAAACGGAGATAAGGAAGAGGAAGGGAAGTTTGGGTTATGAAAGGATGTAACTCCAAAGCATGTGCAATTCCAAAATAAAAAGCAAGTGCTTAGAAATTGTTTTTGAAGAGGAAAATATGTTCTTTAAAATAAATTTAACAATCATAATCAAAGATCTTTGGCCCTTGGGGTAGCACCATAATGGTCAGTAAGATGAAGCACCTTATTAAAGCTGACAAGAAGGAAGCCCAAAAGAAAGTGGTTGTCTTTGCTTATGTAAGACTGGTAGAATGTGCATCTGGGTTCAACATAAGAATTATTGTGGCAGCAGTACTGACAAGGGTCATGGAACCAGAATTGCATTGAATGGTCTCAAGTGCACATTTTGTTTAGTGAGCCTTGCCAATTTGCCGATGAGGATTTCTTACATCTATGATTTCATTTAATTACTGAGATTGTATCAGACAAAAACTGCTTGACCAACTTCCCTGAAATTGACCTCTTCCATGATTAAATATATATTATGTTTTTAAAAGGTAGTCTGTGATTTAAATTCTTGTTGACATCAAAGCCACCAACGGTCATTCGTTCCTTTTCCTATCTTTTCTGTGTACTTTACTAAAAACTACCACAAATAAATTCCAAAGACCTTTATAAACAGTACTGATAGGTTCAGCAAATCTGGAATAAGACAATGGAAATCAAAAATGACCCGAAAGATAGAAACTAATGATTCAAAATAAGTGGCCAGTTTTTTCACCAGATAACACCGGGGAAAATTAAAAAATACTTGCCAGTGTATGTATGCAGTATCTGTTTTTGTTGTGTCTTGTTTATTAGAAAAGTTGAAATGCTGAAAAAAGTCAAATTTATCACGGGAATTCTAATAGAACTGTATGATAAAGGAGGTCTGGGAAAAAATCTTATCAGCGGAAAAGGTACTCTGCGTCGAAATACCAGTTAACATAAACTAAAATTCAGAAGTTGGAAAGGCAGCAGTTAAAAAGAGTAAAATTTCCTCATCTACAGAAAGGAGAACTCAACCACTACGGTAACTTGTGATAATACAGTTGGAGAATAATCCGTGCTTTAAGATTGTGGGGGCACCTAGGTGGCTCGGCCGTTTAAGCCTCTGACTCTTGGTTTTGGCTCAGGTCATAATCTCATGGTTCCTGAGTTCAAGCCCCACATTAGGCTCTGTGCCCACAGCGTGGATCCTGCTTGGGACCCTCCATCTCCCTCTCTCTCTGCCTCTCTCCTGCTCTCACCCTGTCTCTCTCTCTCTCTCTCTCTCTCTCTCCCTCTCTCTCTCTCTCAAAATAAATAAGTAAATAAATTTAAAAACTTAAAAAAAATTGTAGGGGCACCTTGGGTGATTCAGGTGCCTAAGCATCGACTTCGGCTCAGGGCACGATCTCGTGGTTCATGGGTTCGTGAGTTAGAGCCCCACATAAGGATTTTTTGCTGTCGGTACAGAGACCACTTCAGTTCCTCTGTCCACCTCTCTCTCTGCCCCTTCCCTGCTCACTCTCTCTGTCAAAAATAAATGCACACTAAAGTTGTAAATGAAAACGCTAAGAGCATTAAAGCAGGCTATTTACTCTTCAAACCAAAAGAATTAAAAATAAACAGGAAAAGGGAAGAACTTAAGATTAAAAAATATTAAAAGACATGAAAGTGACTGGAAAATCTGAAAAGGAATAAGCACTTCACCCTAACATGACAGTGAAGTGCATAAAAATAATTTCTCAGTAACAATCTACTGAATTCATCTGAAATATATATTTTTATCCTAAGTGTTTTTGGAGTTCAGAGAGCAGAATACTTTTCTGGCTCTTATACATGTTTGTATATAAAGGTTTTAAGGAGGTAATTAGCTCACTATATTAAAAGAAAGAAAGATGTGAAGATGTAATGGGTTATTACATTCAAATTAAACTCAAATTATTTCATTATGATTTAACTTGCATTGTACAGTGATTCAGTTTTCATAGTTTGTAGTTGGATTCATTATATTACTTGCCATAATCAAATGTTATTTATTCCATTTTTTAAGAGATGTCATTATAAAAACATATTGAATAAACACCCATGTCTTGAATGTAGACATTTAAGCAGCGAGTGAAAAATATCTTTCTTGTCAATGAGTGCAAATTTCCCTTTTCAGCTAAAAATAAAAATGAGATGTGCCACAAAGGAAAGATATCAACTTCCAAATCAGGATGAGAGTTCTGGAAATTGAATATATTTTCAGTATGTGTAGGGGAAGAGTCTACCCTCAATGCATATGAAATGTTGGCTTCAGTAGATAAACCGAGTATTTTTTTGAAGAGGTTACTCTATCCACCGTTCCTTTTCTCCAACCCCTCCCCCTCCTGTCTCTTCTCCTCCCTCTTCTTCTTTTTGGTGGTAGGGAGGGCCCATCCTGTTTATTTTGCCTTATTTAGAAGGGTTTCGTAGTACATCAAGTCTTTCATTCAATATGTACATATTATATTGAGAACATGCCATGTATAAGGAAATATCAATAATCTTATGCTTGTGGGTTGAAAATATGCTTGCATATCCATTTCTCATTCAGTCACCATGGGATCACTGTAAATTAGGTGGCAGGGGCATTATCATTTTATATATTTGGATTATGAAGCTCGGGAAGATGAAATGACTTACTATTCACAGCTGGTAAAGGCAGTGCTTGAACACGAACCCAAGAGATCTGAAAACACATCCTATGATTATTCTACTTTGTCATGTCACCTCCTCTTAGGATATGACATATTTTCTTCTATCAATCTACTTGTCATTTGTGAGCGGGATGAAGGAAGGACATTTGGGAGATTATTTTAGCAGTCAAATGTATTCTGTTGTGACATCAGCAGAGTAACTTCCATTTATTGCTTTCTGCCATTTGACCAGTGGAATAGTCAAGTGCCGGCACAGTTTGGGGGTAAAGAGGTCAGTTCTCCTTCAACGTGTCCAGAAATCCCCAGAGGGGAAGGTAGGCCTAACTTTCTTAGTGTCACAGGTAAAAGCATCCCCTTTGAGACTGAGGAGACAGGCAGGGAGACTCAGCCACCATTGTCCAGCCTGCTCAGCTCTGCTGTTTCTGACAACCCCTTATTTCACAGACTCTTACCTTTTTTTCCCCCTAATGTAATTTTATAGATTGGGAACTGTTTTATCATCTAAAACAAAAGAAACTTTGATTAACAAAATTTAGTCTTGATGGAAAAATAGTCCAATAAGATGGATTGTAAGAGGGAAAAGATAGAAGATAAACAGGAATAGAGCTTACTTTTACTCAAATTCTGATGCAGTATAGACATATCAAATGTGACTGCGCAAATGAAAAATCTCCAGTTACAAAGTATTTTTCACAAAGACAAAAATCAAGCCAACTCGCACCTCTTTATGGCATATCCATACATTTAAGTCAGTGATCCCAGATTCATTCAGGGTAGCGAATAACGTGCTTTAATTGCACACGAAAGTACTCGAACAATCTTTTGTTTCTTTATTTACCTCTGTTATAAAATGTCTTGGCAGACTCCGCCATTAACATTTTCTGCTTTCTCAAGGAAAAGATAATTTACCCGCTTAAAGATATTAGGCTCCTGTGTATTGTTTTTCTCCATTTGGTACCCCTGATTCCCCTTCTGAACACTTGAGTGCCTGCAATCAGGGCACAATGACACTCACTAATAACAACTGAACCACTGCACCCGCCATAATGCTGTGCGGCACCCAGATTCACAAGCGCTGAGCCCCAGCTATGTGGAACAGCATCCCAGAGACGAGGCCGGCTCCTCTCCACAGCTACATCTGCTTCTCTTCTCCCCCTGGAGCATCTGCTATGAAGTGTAACTCCTGCTGAGCATATGTGGACCCAGACTTGAGCATTTTTCCTCCTGATATTCTCAGATCCGAAAATTCTACTTGAACTCAAATACTCAGATTCCAACAGCCATTGGTGCGATACTGGTGTTCGGAAGAAGTAGTGTTCGTGGTTTCAATCAGGGTATTTTTCCACCGACAGAAATAGTTATAAGAGGTTAGTGTGACTTTTCTGGAGGAAAAATATATTTTGATTTTGCTAATGGGTGCTAGAGAAATGGTGTCTTAAAAAAAATAAAGACCTTATGAATGCAAAGATTGTCCTTATTGGAGGAGTTTTGACACTTCATCAGTTGTTTTATTTTACAGTGCCTTGCCTTTGTCCTCAAGGTAAAGTATGTCATGTTTTATTTTTACTGTATATGAATCAAAAATATTTGGCCATCGTGAGTCAAGAGATGGCATGATCCCCCTGAAATAATGAAGATGACCCAGTCAGTCACAAATTGGAATTTTTTAACTCAATTAAATCACAAAGATAGGATGGCGTTTCCTCTTAGAAATAACACAATGATCAGATTTCCCCTGGCTGTTTTGATTCTTTGGGGGCAGATCATATTCAGCATTCATGGGACTGTACTGGGGCTGGGCTCCCTCTCCTGTATAATCTCTGAGTCCTTTTAAAATTGTAACAGTTTGAGGAGGGCACCTTTTGGGATGAGCACTGGGTGTTGTATGGAAACCAATTTGACAATAAACTTCATATATTGGAAAAAAAATAAAAAATAAAATTGTAACAGTGTAACATAGGAGATGGGGGTGGGGTGGGGTGGAGGAATACATCTTGTTTTTAAAAAAGAAATCCGCCTTTGTTCTCTCCAGTCAATACTTCTAACAGCATTTATGTCTGCTTATGATGTCCCATTTTTCTCAAGCATTATCCAACCAACTTGATCGTCTAGTCTATAAACCCTCTGAAAACGGGGATCGTCATGTGTACTGCCCAGCAGCGGCTGATGCCACAGCGAAGCTTGCAGTGACTATCTATTGAATAAATGAATGATCAAAAGCATGAATTCTAGGATTTTCCACAGGCTTAGACTACACATTTACCTTAGGAATGCCTATTATTTTAATGCCAACATGTAGTTGATGTATAACGTAAGTCATTTTTAAAAGTGTGAGTTTCCACTTGTTCTCTCACTATCGCCAGGACCCTGTAAAGACGGACAGATGTGTACACTGAGGTAAGAGCAATCACTGATTGACCTCTGGTCTCCTGCTCACCGCCTCGTTCACTAACCAGACAGGTTGGCTACGAACGGGGCTCTCTTTTGCACCACGCCAGGCAGACTAGTGACGAGTTGCTGTTGGCAGGGTCTTGTTCTGCAAAAGGTATTAGTCCAGGGATGAAACAGAAGTAAAATGGTGCAGAGTCTTCCTGTGCTTTCTCTTTTAGCCCTTTCAACTTCCTTTTACTCCAGGCTGCTTGGAATACCCATTACAATGAGCAGACCTACTGGAAACTACCCCTGCAGCCAGAAAAACAAGGTGCCCAAGTCCCTGTCCTCTGGATTGCATACCCAATATTGCTGAGGTTTTTCTTAGGCATTGCCAACCTGCTTTATTTGTTTGTTTGCCTCCCTCCCTTTTAATAGCTGAAATTAGATAGAAAGCTCGGTGTTTATATGAACTTCATTATTACCTCTCAGAGGATTTGGAGGATCAGCTAACTAACATATAAAGGGACCAGGAATGTCTTTGGGGACGAGACATAATATTAATTACTGGCATGTACTTCCTGTTCCCTTTGTAATACCATATCTGCCACCTGATAAGCAGCTCCACAAGAGTCTAGAGGAGCTCTCATCACTCTGCAAGCAGGAATTTGGCTGAAATTACCATCTATAGACAGAAAAGCCTTTTAGCAGCAGAGGGGCTCTTTGTATGTGCAGAGTCTCCCGTGTGTGGGTGGTTGGAGTGGCCAGCCAGCTGTACATTACCTGTGGGCACCAGCCAGGTAAGGCCAAAGACCAGTGAGGAGACCCGAGTTCCCCCACCCCCTCCACAGATGGGATCTGAGACACGGGGGGGCGGGTATTAAGGCTGTGGGGTAAGGCAGCATCAATGAAGATAACGGTCCCTCACAGATAACGCAGCCAGGCAGCTCAAGCCAACAACGCATTTTATATCTTTCATTTTTACAAGGCACTGGTGAGATCACACACAGACACACGCGCGCATGCGCGCGCGCGCACAGACACACACACACACACACACACACACACACACACACACACACACACACACACACACACACACCATGCTGGCAAAACAGAAGAGACTATGCAAAGCAACAGAGCAGCAACTTGTTTTTTTTCCCCCTCTGAAATGGGAAAGCAAAGGTTTAAATCACTGCAAAGGTTGCTACTTCCGCTTTTCTGTTTGTTTTCTGTTCAGATTTGGCCAAAATACCCATGGCAGCAAGGGAAGTGAGATGGAGAGTGGAAGTCAGGCTCTCTCGTTAGCTGCTTCTAAATCCTCTCAGCCCTCCAGGAACCTTGATCTGTGTATTCTGAAAATGGCAAGAGATACGTATTGTATATTCAAATAATATAGCAGTAAAACCAAGATTCAAGGGTTGTTAATCTCAAACATATTATGGGATTGCAGAGCAACTAAGGTACGGAGTGTCTCCATTTTAATTACCGGGATTGGCAGAGGAATCCAATTATGTTGCTGTGTCCCCAACATAACCCTTTCTGTCTTTGTTTGCTGCTCAGCTATTCTGAGCATGTTTTGATCACCTTTATTTGTTTGTTGTGTTTTGTTTTCTAGTACGCAAGCCTCCTGCTCAAATTTGAAGGATATTTTTGGAGGTTTTATTCTCATTGAAAGAGATGCTCATCTTCCTCTTGCAAGCATGAAATGTTTCATGTTGAGAATATATTTTTTTTTCTTTTTATCATTCCCTAGTGGAATTGAGGCAAATGAGGATGACTGGTTTCCCATATGTGCCAGACCATTGTTTGAATCTGATGGTTACAGGCACAAATTAGTCTAACTCTGAGCTCCTGGCATTGCTGGAAATTTCAGGCTAGGAGTAAATTTTTATTCCATATGAATTCTTAGTGCATTGCAAAGAAAAGATCCTTACACTTTCTGCTTCTGAATATATTCTCACATCCTAGTACCTGTAAGATCCCAGGACTGAGTAGAAATACAACAAAATTTTTAATTCAGATGATCACTCTCATTGATAGTTGAGTCAGAAAATTATCAGCATGGATAACGGACAGCACTTTTATAACAAACATTAAATTAGTCGCCCAGTTCTTTCCATCCACCCTCTGTTATCCCTGGAATCTACTCTTTCATTTCTGTTCCTGTTGCTACTCCCTACTTTAGCCCTCATTGTGCTTCCCCAAATATTTTAATAATTTTCTAACTAATCTCTCTACTTCCAATCTGTCCTTGTCCTCTCCCTCACTACCATTTATTCCTCCAAAACACAGGCATGACCATCTCATTTTCCTGCTAGAAAATTTTACGAGGTCCCCTGCTGTCCATAAAATATCACTCACTCCCTGCCTCTGACATTAAAACTCTTCTCCAACATAACACCGATATAACCTTTCTGTCTGCACTGTATTTCCTCATACTCAACACTTCCATCAAATTGCATTATTGACTCCAACTTAATAGGCAACATATTTGCCTAACACTGACTTTTTGTTTTTCTCGTGCTTGGTTATTAGCCGAGAATTAGTTTTTTTTTAAATAATTAGCACATTTTATTTTTTTGTAATTATTTTTTAATGTTTATTTTGGGAGAGAGAGAGAGTGTCAAGGGCAGAGAGCGAGAGACACAGAATCTGAAGCAGGCTCCAGGCTCCGAGCTGTCAGCACAGAGCCCGATGTGGGGCTTGAACCCACGAACTGTGAAATCATGACCTGAGTTGAAGTCAGACGCTTAACTGACTGAGCCACCCAGGCACCCCAGCTGAGAATTAGTTTTTACTTCTGTTGTCTTATATTTTTATTTATTTATTTATTTATTTATTTATTTATTTATTTATTTTAATTTTTTTTTTAACGTTTTATTTATTTTTGAGACAGAGAGAGACAGAGCATGAGCAGGGGAGGGTCAGAGAAAGAGGGAGACACAGAATCCGAAACAGGCTCCAGGCTCCGAGCTGTCAGCCCAGAGCCCGATGCGGGGCTCGAACTCACGGACCACGAGATCATGACCTGAGCCGAAGTTAGACGCCCAACCGACTGAGCCACCCAGGCGCCCCCTATTGTCTTATATTTAAATCTCATTCTACAAGATTAAGCATAATTATTAATGTTGTCCTACTCAAATTCAAAGAAGTCTTTACCATAGTTCTTTTTTGTAACATATTTTGTACTTGTTTTATCTTCATTATGTTTATATTGATCTCCTGTAACACATTTTGGACTCCTGGATCATAAAGGTTATGTTTTACACATTTTTGTGTATCCCCCGTTGCCTTGCTACTTCGGCATTCATGTAGGTGCTGTTTCATTCATTCAACGAATATTCATTGAGGTCCTATTTGGTGTCAGGTGCTGTTCTGAATGCTAGGGATGTAGCAATGAACATAATACACAATACTTACTGTGCTCACGGAATATATATGTCACTGAAGGAAAACAGATAATAAATAAAAGAAGTTGGTAAAAATGTAGAGCTGGGGAAAAAACAAAACTGAAAAAGGTGGGGGAATGTCATGTAAATAGGGTAACATAGGGGAAGGAGACGTCTGAAAAAGTTAAGAAAGCTGAAGAAAGTAGGAGAAAAGGTCATGGGACAACTGGGAAGAAGAGCATTGCAGGCTGATGGGATGGCAAGTGCAAAGGCCCTGTGGAGTTGTTGCTGAAGGCGAAAGAGAAAGGGAGAAAGCAGTAGCAGATGAGGTGAAATTATAGGGTGGATGGAATGGACAGTAGGGGCAGTCATACAGTACCCTGAAGTTAATTGTAAGGACTGACTTTAATTTTGTAAGGACTTTAACTTTCCTTTTCAGAAAGGAAAATTGTGTGAAATATAATTTAAAGCATCACATCAGTTTCTGAATTTATAATGGATTGAAGGGAGCCAAGGGTGAAAATATAGGGAACAGTTACAATATTATGGACACTTGAGGTGCCTTCTGGAAACAACTGTATAGGATCTCTATTAACCCCTCTTTCTAACCAATAGCACAATGTCAAAAACATAAGCTACATATACACACTATGGTCTTGGAAAAGATTGAGAGGTTCTGCCCTTCATCTTTGTCTATTATAATGATGCTTTGAATGACAAAGTTAACTAAACAATATGTAACGTGATCTAATCCAAATGAAATAAAGAAGGAGCAGGGGAGAGGGGAAAAACAACAAGATCCTCTCCGACTCTTTTTGCACTGACCCCCCTACTGCCCCTTGCCCGACTAGACATAGTCAATAATAACAAAATATGTCGTGGCAAGGTGTCACAGCTTCTTTGATGAATTGTTTTCATCTGTCTCCCCACTTCCCGCCGCATGCATATGCTTTGTAAAAGAAAAAAAGTAAATTATTTTAATTCTATTCTGTTTTTTAAATTTATTTATTTTGAGAGAGAAAGAAAGCATGAGTGGGGGAGGGGAAGAGAGAATGTGATTGGGAAAGAGAATCTCAAGCAGGCTCTGTTCTGTCAGCACAGAACCTGCTGGGCTGGATATCACAAACTGTGTGATCATGACCTGAACCAAAATCAAGAGTTGGCTGCTTACGTGACTGAGCCACCCAGGCGCCCCTATTCTTTGTTTTTGTTTTTGTTTTTTTTGTCTAAGACAGGGAATCCCTTATTCAAACCCTTAAGAGTAATGGATAGCCTAAGTCTGTAACAAAGTGTTGTTTTAAAGCATAGGTCAGTAATTGTATATGAGAGTATACACAGCTACATACAATGTAACTGATCAGAGTACAACTTTTCAATGTTTAAAACAGAATAAACTGTAAAAGCAGCACCTACGTGACATTTTTAACTTTAGTATTCCTCTCCTTCTTCTTCACCTTCTCCTTCAACAGAAACCACACCAACCTCCTCATAATCCTTCTCAAGGGCAGTCATGTCCTCACAGGCCTCAGAAAACTCTCTTTCCTCCATGTTCTCACCCACATACCACTGAACAAAGGCATACTTGGCATGTATCTGGTTAAACTTGTGGTCCAGGTGAGCCCAGGCCTCAGCAGTGGCTGTGGTGTTGCCCGCATGCACAAAGCTCGTTGTACTTTGGCCAGGTCTCCACCAGGGACTGCAGTGGGAGGCTGGTGATTAATGACAACTTTGAAACCAGTGGAGTACCGGTTCACAAACTGGATGCTGTAATTGGTCTTTATGGTGGCAATGGCAGCATTGATATCTTTGGGAACCATGTTGCCATGGTGTCACAGGCATCAGGCCATGTATTTACCGTGGCGAGGGTCATATTTCACCATCTGGTTGGTTGGCTCTGAGCACACATTGGTGATCTCTACTACAGAAAGCTGCTCATGGTAGGCTTTCTCAGCAGAGATGACATGGGAATATGTGGCCAGAGAGTAGTAGTTGTGAGGATGGGGCACCAGGTTGGTCTGGAATTCTGTCAGATCAACATTCAGTGCTCCATCAAATCTGAGGGAAGCAGTGACGGAGGATGCAATTTGACCTACCGACCTATTCAGGTTAGTGTAAATTGGGCATTCAATATTGAGGTTTCTATGACAGATATCATAGATGGCCTCATTATCTACCATGAAGGCATGATCAGAGTGCTCCAGGGTGGTTGGTAGTGAGGATGGAGTTGTAGGGCTCAGCTACAGTTGTGGAAACCTAGGGAGTTGGGTAAATGGAGAGCTCAAACTTGGACTTATTGCCATAATCGACAGAGAGACATTCCATTAGCCGGGAGATGAGCCCAGAATCAGTTCCCCCTCCAAAGCTGTAGAAAACCAAGAAGCCCTGAAGTCCGTGCACGGGTTGGCCAGTTTCTGAATTCAGTCCAAGACAAAGTCAATGATCTTCTTGCCAGTGGTGTAGCATCCTTGGGCATAGTTATTGGCAGTATCATTCTTGTCTGTGATGAGCTACTCAGGGTGGAAAAGGTGGTGGTAGGTGCCAGTGTGAACCTCATCAATGACTGTGGGTTCCAGGTCTATAAATATGGCCCTGGTCATATGCTTGCCAGAACCCATCTCACTGAAGAAGGTGGTGAAGGAGTCCTCCCCCCACCATGATGGTCTTGTCACTGGCATCTGATCAGTGGGCAGGATGCCATGTTCCAGGCAATAGAGCTCCCAGCAGGAATTGCCAATCTGGACACCAGCCTGGCCAACATGGATGGAGATGCATTCATGCATGGTTGCTGCTTTGAGGCTGCCAAGCAGATGGTGGAGAAGAAGAGGAGATTGTTGCTTCTTACAGTGTGATTCTTACGTGGTTGATGTAAGAGAACCTCTTAATTATATTCTTAAAATTCTATTCATAGTTATTCTTAAAAATGCAAGTCTTAATAAGGGCCTTCAAAATGTAGTTCTATGCATGTAAGGCAAAGTCTCATAGATTGCAATACAGTTGAGAAGACAAATCACTACATATATTCTGAATAGGGTAGTGGCTCAAAAAGGGGTAGTGCCTGAAAAAAACCAGTATATAACCAACTAGTTGTACCTCATAAGCAGAAAAAATATATACTAGCAATTGTGAATTAGGATCATCTATTCTGTGTTGATGTATTATAGAGATTTTATTGAAGAATGGAGATAAGGTAAAGAAAAAGGAGAATTCCAGGTGTATAGAGGGTGTAAATAAATTCTTGGGAGAGTGGGCAATAGACTATCTAGAATGGATCAAATAAGTTGGAGTAGAATAAAAATATGACTGTCCAGAAGGCTCAACTCTAATAAAAAAGGGGCTTAAATAACCAAGTGAATAAAGCTGGACTCTGGACAGCAATGAATAGCTGCTAAAATATTTTTGGAAAGTATAAAATGGAAAGAAAATGTTGAAATTATAAAAACTTCATTTAATAAGGATCAGTCAAGAAGCCAGGTGCAAAATAGAGAGAGAGTTGTGAGCCCCGACATATCTTAAACATTGATAATTTTGTGACATCACTGAAAGTCCATATCCTGTCTTAAATAATGTGCCTGCAATTTTTTTCAAACCTTTACACTGGTATTCCATAAACCATAAATGAACAGAATTCTGGCTGAATCAATATAACTTCTCTATTTGTAGGTCACAAAGCCTGTATTTAATTTGGGCTAAATAGCTGCTTGGTCATTTCACAGCCAGGAAAGAAAAGCACAACATTTAGAATGGGGCTTCTCCATTACCTTATAATGTTGGCTAAAGCCACATTGCTTATACTATTGGTTGTTGATACAAATGCCACAAACCAAAGAGAGGTACTACACACATCGTAATGGAACTGGTTGAAAGAAAGTCAGACTAGCACAGTAACCATTGCTCACCTGAAACCTATGTAGATTGAGATTGGGGTATATTGATGAGGACAGGATTTCTTGAAGTGAAGGAATTTATAAGAAGGTAGGTACCTTCCTTGTAGGTACCCCTTAAAGTAAATTAGAAAGTTCTAAAAAATCCTTGAAGAGATTAGGAGAAATTGGGGCCAAGGAGAAATCAGGGTCCTAGTTCCTGAATGCATGTTCCTGAGCTCAGAAACTCAGGGTGTTGCTATCAGGGTAGAGAGTATTGAGGTTTTAGGAGAGCCTGAATTTTGGCAGCAAAGAAACTTCAGCCTCACTCTCACATTGAAAGTTCTCAAGCTGGGGGCACCTGGGTGGCTCAGTCAGTTAAGCGTTGGACTCTTGATTTCGACTCAGGTCATGATCTCACAGTTTGTGAGAAGGAGCCCCGCATGAGGCTCTGTGCTGACAATACAGAGCCTGCTTGGGATTCTCTGTCTCTGTCTCTGTCTCTGCCCCTCCCCCACTTGTGCACTCTATCTCTCAAAATAAATAAATAAACATTTAAAAATTAAGAAAAAAAGTTCTTAAGCTCTGATGATGACTGGAGCACCCTTACATTGATGAGGTAAAGAGAAGAGAAGCCATAGTAGAAGCAAGCTGAAATTCTATAATTTGACAAACAAGGGGGTTTATGTTTCATTGAGCCAAGTGGGTACTGTGGAAGATAGCTAGACTGAAGTATTACTGAAAGTAGTGCCCCTCCCTCACCACCACCACCACCAATAAAAACAAAACAAAAACAAAAACATGCTTGCCATAGAGAAGGCCTAGTGTGGTAAACTGTCAGAGGCACTAACCAAGAGTGAAATCAAAATGTTATCTCAGGATGGCCACATTTTCACCATAGAACATGTAATAGTGAAGGTCACCATGGGATGGGTAGAGAGGGGAGGTGGTTCATAAAGAATCGAATAACATGATTCATAAAATTACAAGTGTTGGATGTTTGCCATGACAGAGGGCAATAACTGTGGGGAAATAGGTTCTACTTACATCAATGAGTTAGAAAAAAGCTTAGGGCAGAAAGCTGCCACCATGGAGTGAAAATGCCCGAGGTTAGTTAGTGAGATATTGTCACGAGATCACGAGTAACTTGTTATATCATCTGCAGGAAATTACTTTCCATCTGATGCCAATATACTATTATGCTTTGATCACAAACTCCACTTACCCGCCAGACCCTTTCCTTCTTACACATACAAGTTAATGATTACTCTCTGATTGTTTTCTTCACATTCACCATGTGTGTAAGATCTTGTTTTCTTCACATTCACCACGAGGGTAATGTCTTGAGAGCTCAATAAATACGGAGACAAAACCCCTGCTTAGGTCTCTTGTCTCCTCCTGGACATTAGCCTCTCTCGTATTCAATTCTGCATCCACTCTCTTGCTGGGCATAGAGAACTCCAGACTCATAGTCTCTGACAAATAACCAGTCATTGCGAGCCAAGAAAGAATAGCCAATAATTCCACTACTAAAAAGACCTTTCATTTTTCAAAACCTTCTTCATTGTGCTTTTGTTCTTGGAAAAACCAAGAGGATGAGGAGGAAGAGAGGGAGTGCAAGGTGAAGGTATGGGTGGATTTACCTTGAAGCTAATGAAGCTGAAACTTCAGAGTGCCTCATTTGCACAGATATCCTTGGGATGCCATGGACCAAATTTTGTATTACTAATTTGTTGTTGTTTTTTTTTTGTAAAGAGGGTGCCTCTCCCCAAACTGTAAATATTTTAGACTCCACAAACCTGGGTAAAAGAATAGACAGTGTATGTCCCTTTCCATAATGCTACTTGCTTGGCCATGGGTTAGACTAGATTGGGGTAGTATTTAAATGGAAGGAGAAATTGATGTTTTGATATGGGTTGGGCTAAAGTTGTTAATATCTGAAATGAAGACTTCTAATATCTGAAAGTCACTGTAAACTCATAAGATAGGCTTGAGTTGCCATCAAAAGGCCAGGACAGGGAGATCAGAAGGAAGGTTGGAAGGATGTGAAGTAGAGGGAAAGATAAGCTGCTTCCTGGTGTACTTTAGGGAATTTAACCCCTTGAATATTTGCGTTTTGTTAAGAAAAGGAAATAGGGACAATTTTATGGTGAAACTTAAATGTAATTGAGAAAAAAAGGAACTCCTTTATTCTTATTGCCATGTTTCATATTTGGACCAAATTTTTATCCTTGAAATCAAGATTTTAGAGTGATACAAGGGAAGATGGCTTAAGGACTGTAGACACACATACACACGAGTATTTCTATTTGTTACAGTAAATCTGTAACAAATTTATGAGAAAATTACTCTAACATTGCTGGCCTTGTGCTGGTTTCATGCCCAAGGAAATCATTAAGAAGGTGAGAATTTTAAATCTTTCTTTTTTAAAGTTTTTAAATGTATATTATTTTGAGAGAGAGAGAGAGAGAGAGAGAGAGAGAGAGAGAGAGAGAGAGAGAACGAGAGAACAAGCGGGGGAGAGGCAGAGAAAGAGGAAGACACAGAATCTGAAGCAGGCTGTGCCGACAGCTCAGAGCCTGACATGGGGCTTGAACTCACAGACCGTGAGATCATGACCTGAGCTGAAGTCACGTGCTTAACCAACCGAGCCACCCAGGAGCCCCCAAAAGGTGAGAACTTTATATTTTTGCCTCATATTTACAATAATGTAAATGAAACATTTGTATCTAGATAAATGACATATTTTGTTACCTCAGGGGAAAAAAAAGCACTCATTTTGCCTGAGAAATTTTTCTACTTCTATGTACAAATAGATATTGTTGGCAGGTTTGTCATCTGGCGATAAATAGCTTCATTGAGTTTACAATAAATGGAAAGAGAAGAAACATTTTCGAATGAAAGGAAAACAAAGCAACAGGTTGTGATACTAGTGGTAATATAATTTAATATGTAATATGTAGGGTGCAAAAAGAATTCTGCGCTGAAATTAAATCGGGTAGTGAAACTTCAGATTTTGAGTGTGTAGAGTATATTATTTCATGCACCTAAAATGTTTTTGTGTTCTTATGTGTCAGAATATCCATGCGCATATTATAATTTGCCCCCCACTAGTTGTAATCAGCTCATCTTTTATGTGAGATACGCCATTTTTTTTCTTAGAACATTGTGCCCTCAAGTCACATTTGTTATACTTCTGGTCCCATCACAAACCCTTTGGAATAGAGTGCTATTGAATTGAGTTTCCATTTGGATTTCTTCCAGAGCTATTGTTTTGAGAGCAGCATATGAAATAACAAAATTGGCATGGGCTGGTTCAACTCCATGGCTAACTCTGTTGTTTTCTGTTGATGGTAAGTGTGTGGCATAGTTGAAAATGTAATCTACAATATCGTCCTTTTATGCAGGCAGATTACATTATATGTAATTTAACATTCATCTTAGCTATATTCTGAGGCTTCACGTGTTACAGTAAACATCTTTTACAGCTTTTGATAATTGATAACAATAGAGTATTGAAAATAGAGAAGCAGAAAAGGTAGCACTCTCATTCACTAGCTACACATAATAGCTAACCTTGGGTTTTTCTTTTTTTATAGTGGCAGTAGTTTTTTTGGCAAAGGCAGTAACATGATCTGGGAAATTGAGATTCTATATGGGTATGATATCAAATAAAGGTAAGCATCTTGGAGTTAATATAACCTAAAGGAAAACAGAGGATGTTAAGTGGCATCAGTGTACTTAAAAAAAAAAAAACACTTTTTTTTAATGTTTATTTATTTTCGAAGGAGAGAGAGACAGAGTGTGAGCAGGGAAGGGGCAGAGAGAGAGGGAGACACAGAATCTGAAGCAGGCTCCAGGCTCTGAGCTGTCAGCACAGAACCTAACGCGGGGCTCAAACTCAGGAGCTGTGAGATCATGACTGAGCCGAAGTTGGGACGCCCAACCGACTGAGCCACCCAGGTGCCCCTAGCATCAGAGTACTTTTGAGGTGAATGTGTCAGGATGCTGCTGGGAACCCCTTGTCCTGCTTTAACTTGCTAAAGCAGCATTGTGGAAGCACAGTTCTAAAAAATGATCAATATTTCGTAAAAACACAATTTTTACTGTGTTTGAAGTTTGATGTTCCAAAAAATTTACAAAACATGTTGATTTCCGTAACCTATGTGTCAAACTGGGTGCCCTGGACATCTAGATTTAAGTGAATGACCTCAATTCCTTTTTCACACCACATGCCATTGAATCCTGAGCTCCCGAGTATCTTGTAACTACACGTAATTCACTGTTTCTCAACTAAGTTACCTATAAAATGTATCATTTCACTTGTAACAATAAAGGAAAACTAAAAGATGGATATCATGATAAGAACCTGATAAATGATAGAACATATAAAGATGGGCATTGAGAAGGGTACCTGTTGGGATGAGCACTGGGTGTTGTATGGAAACCAATTTGACAATAAATTTCATATTAAAAATATTAATAATAAAGTAATGCTTTCAATTTCAACGTTGTCAAGAGATAAATATTTCATTAGTTTACATTTTCAAAATATGTGAAACCTTATTAATAGCTACCAAGTGTCAGTTTTAAATGCTAATAATTTATTAATGTTTAAAAAGTAAAAAAATCTTCTAAAAGTTGAATACAAATGATTAAGCCTCAGATTATTTAAGAAAAAAAGAGAATACAGTGTTTTATTTAGGTGGACCCTCCCCTTCCTGTGAATAAGCTGATATTCAAGTAGTAAATAATAACTAATCCATAGGCTTAAATTCTGACCCTAAATCCTCTGAGATTCTGTCTACTCTTTCCCCAAATTATTCCCAACTGGATTCTATGAGTCCGAGTCTACTTTTACTGCACCTGTATTCTTACCTATTTTGTCTATACTCTTCTTTCAAAAGTATTAACACTGAGAATGACAACTTTTGTTCTAAGTACTCAACAAAACCAAATTTTGAAAATGGGCAAAAGAGAGGCACCTGGGTGGCTCAGTCAGTTAAGCGTCTGACTCTTGTTTTCAGCTCAGGTCATGATTTCATGTTCGTGAATTCAAGCCCTGCATCAGGCTCTGTGCTGGCAGTGCAGAGCCTGCTTGGGATTTTCAGTCTCTCTCTCTCTGCTCCTCTCTCTCTCTCTCTCTCTCTCTCGCAAAATAAATAAATAAGCTTTTAAAAAAATGGACAAAAGACTTGAATAGGCACTCCATAAAGGAAGATACATGAATTTCCAATAAGTGCTTGAAAAGGTATTCAACGTCACTAGTTACCAGGAAAATGTTAAAACTGTAATGAGATACCCACCGGAACAGCTAAGATTGAAAAGTGTTAGCAAGGATATGGGGAAACTAAAATTCTTGTACATTGCTGTTGGAAGTAGAAAATCTTACAACCACGTTGGAAATTGCTCAGGTAGTTTCTCTGAAAATGAAACATGTATCTATCTTGCCACCTTAAAGATCCATTTGGAATTCTGAGGCCAGATAATTAAACAAGCCTCAAAATTCTTTTAAACTGCTATTCAAGGTCACTATCCAAAATGTAAATCTCTTTAATAAAGTTATAATTTCACATAACCATATCATTTTTTTAGCAATTTGATTATTATTTGCTTAGTTGTGGTTTCGTTTGTGAATGAATCTTAACATGTACTTCAAATCAAACATGAAAATTAATTTAATTTGGACAATAAGCCTAAATATAAAAGCTGTAATGATAAGCCTTCTAAAACAAAACATTGGAATACATTTTCATGATTGTGGAGCAGCATAGCATAAAATTGATTAATCATAAAAGAAAAAAGATAAATAAAGTATTTTTACAAAAATTAAAATTTCTGCCCATCAGGACTCACCATTAAGAATGTTAAGAGATGAGGGGCGCCTGGGTGGCTCAGTTGGCTGAGGGTCCCACTTCCACTCTGGTCATGATCTCACGGTTTGTGGGTTTGAGCTCCGCATTGGGCTCTGTGCTGACAGCTCAGAGCCTGGACCTCCTTCAGATTCTGTGTCTCCTCCTTTCTCTGCCCTTCCTCTGCTTGTGGCTTGTGCTTTGTCTCTGTCTCACTCTCTCTCTCTCAAAAATGAATAAACATTGAAAAATTTAAAGAAAGAATGTTAAAAGATATCAAAGAATGGCAGAATATATTTGCAATGTATTATCTGACAAAAGACATTTTGAGGATATGTACACACACACACACACACACACACACACACACACACCTTCTATACATCAAGTACTATAATAGTACACAAGTACTATAATGGCAAATTAAGAAGGCTGACAATTTTAGAAGTTGACAATGATGTGGAGCAAGTAATATTCTCACACACTTTGGAAATCTATTTTTGCTAGATCTATTATAGCTAAGTTTATGCAATTCTAATCCTACCTAAATATCTATCAGATATATCACAGTATCAATATTTGTGACAACCAATAACTAGAAAGGGCTCAAGTATCTGTCAGCAATAGAAAGGATAAATACACTGTAGTATATATATTTGCCATGAACTGTTATACAACAATGAGCATGAACTACTTTTACATGCAACAGTATGGATAAATCTTACAAAGGTCCTGTTGAGCCAAAGAAGCCAAAAAACAGAACAAAACAAAAACCTATTTCTGCTTCTATTTTTGTGAAATTTTAAACAAAACCTAATTGGTGGTGATAGAAATCAAAGTAATTTTCTGATCTTTGAAAACAAATAATGACTGGGAAGAAGTAGGAGGAGGCTCCCACATTGTAGATTATATTTGCATTTATTGATTTGGAAGGAAGTTACACGAGTGTGTTCACTTGGAACAATTTTATCAAGCAGATAGTTGTAAATTGACCTCCTTCAAAACCTTCTCACCTTTAGTTTACACACAATGCATACCAAATTGCCTCTTCTTGATTTCAGAACAGTAGTAGATGAGGTAGGGTGGAAGTCTTGGTTACTCAAAGAAGACTTACTGTCAACAGAAAGATAAATCAATGAACCTAAGGAAGAACTAACCCAAATACTTTAGTACTCAAAATGTACCGAAATATGGAGACCCAAAGTTCTTAGATTCTCAATGGCTTCCAAAGTAGCCTACCATATTACAAGAGAATAGAGTAACAAATATTCAGCATGATAGTTTTAATCAACAGTAAAAGTTTAAATCATTCATTCAATAAATTAACTACATTTTATATTAAGTCTTATATCAGTACCTGGCATGGGAAACTTATATGAAATATCTGGCATGAGAAGTTACAGTGACTGCAATGGACAAGTTCTCTGCTCTCAAGGAACTTGCACTTTAGTCAGAGAGGCAGAATAAAAACAGGTAAACAAATGCATAGAGTCCTTTCAGATAATGCTAAATACTAGGAAAAAAAAAATAGTGATGGGATGGGATAAATGATATGTGATCTGATGAGAACATGAATGAGAGGTAACAGTGTAGAAGCCATGAAGTAGAAACAAGCTAGATGTATTCAAGGGCAGAGAGTATACACGTAAAGAAGAAACATGATAACCATGGGTGGCAGTGGTGGGGACCTGGGGCGGGGGCGGGGAGCTGAAGATGGGAATAGAAGTGAAGTCAAAGGAGGAGGCAAGACCCAGATCAAGTATGGTTTAAAGGCATATAAGGAGTTTGTGTTTTATTATGAATTTAAGTTACCAGGGAGTCTTGAGCAGGAGTGATGTAGAATAATCTGATCTATCATCTCTCTATCTCTATCTATCTCTATCTCTATCTCTATCATCTCTATCTCTATCTCTATCTGTCTCTATCATCTATATCTTTCTATATCTATATCTATATCTATATATCTATATCTATATCTATATCTATCTATATATCTGTCTATATCATCTATATCTATCTATATCTATATATTTCTATATTTTAAAATTACTTTGTGTATGGGGTGCCTGGGTGGCTCAGTCGTTTGAGCGTCCGACTTCGGCTCAGGTCATGATCTCACGGTTCGTGAGTTCGAGCCCCATGTCGGGCTCTGTGCTGACAGCTCAGAGCTTGGAGCCTGCTTCACATTCTGTGTCTCTCACTCTGCCTCTTCCCTGCTCATGTTCTGTCTCTCTCTGTCTCAAAAATAAATAAACATTAAAAAAAATTTAAAAAAAATTACTTTGTGTAGAGAATGGACTGCCATTGGGATAAGTGGAAACATGGTGTCAGTTATGTGTCTTTTGAACTATTTTGATTTGTGACATACATAAATATAAAATAGTGTTGATACATATTAAGCACTTAAATATTTGTTGAATGGATGTTTGAGTAACTATTACTAATAAGTGATAAAGTGGAGAATATCATCTAGGCTTCTATTAACACATATCACCACTAACTGTATTGTGGATTATATTATATTTAAAGAACTCATAAAACTATTAAACTCTATATTCAAAAATTGACATTTATTTTCTAATTTTCCCCTTTTTTTCCCTCTACCCCCAAACTATTGGCTATTTAATGTCAGGACAAGGAGAAAAATCATAACCCTGTGGGAACCAGGAAACCATTTACTTAAGCTACCCTATTTAGTCACTTAATTTTATGATATTTAATCCAGACCTCTCCTTCAAATGTCATATTTGCATTCTTCTGGAAATAATATGTTTTCCAAGCAAATATGAGGTGTTTTATTTCTACACCTTGCTATATCCATTTACATGAGCTTCTTAATTTAAAATCATATTAGCCTTATAAAACTTTATTTTTGTTAGTTAACATATACATTTTACACTTAGGAACAGGTGTAAACTCTGACATCTGGGACATCCATCAGAAAAGAATGTCCCTGAGGCACTTACACAAGAGGATATCAATACACATTCACACAATGACATTTCAGACAGATAAGTGCCCTTATATCAATGCACCAAATAAGAAAAATAGAAAGCATGAGCAAAGAGCACATGACATAAAATGAAATACATATGTAGAGACTGACCATCATTTGCAGGGGTTAGAGCCCTATTCCATAGTGAAACTGAAGTACATTTTAAAATGGAAGCTTTAACATTTAACAGCTAAACACATAAAAAGGAATTCATAACAGAAAAACCTACATCAATTGAAGTGACCTTTCTCAGAGATATCTTTTACAGATTTTCCTTCTGGCTGTCTCTTTTCTTCTTTGCTCTACTCTAGACCTTTTTCAATAGAGACCCTTTTCTTTCTTTCCTTATAGATAACCCATATTTTAACATCTTTAGTTTTATGAATCAGGTTCCATTGTGGAAAATTTTGAGTTGATATTTCTATCCTGGTGTTTGATGACTTTGGGATTCCAGAATCCTCTGTATTGGATTGGATTCCTTTTGTCAGGGAGTTGGTTCAAAATATGATATTAGGGAAAATAAACAAACACGGAAGCCTATCACAGTTGATATACATCAAACTTTTCAAAAATCTGGTCTTTTTTCCTTTATTTTGTCCCATCCATGTAAAAGTCTAAGAGACCCCATTTGCTCACTCCAACCTCTTGAGCTCAAGGTCAGGGAATAAGAAGGAAGATACAGATTTGATATTTGAAGTCTCTTTGAATGATTGGATATAGCCTCATTGTTATAATAAATTTGATTAATATTCACTTAGGAATGGATTAAATAAATATTATAGGAATATCAAATAGTCTTTTTTAAAAAATTCTTAGTCAAAACCTTTACTTGCATGGCAGCTAAGACAGAAAAAAATTTTGAAAATTTATAAAACTAGTCATTCCAATATGTAAAATTTAATCAAGTTTCATTTTATCACTATAAGATTAAAGGATACAGCTTTTGGAAAAGAATACAAAAAAATATCATGCTTGGGAAGTTTTATGACCAGGACTTCTGGAACCTCATCTACTTCCCTCATTTAGATATACACTCAGATGGTGGTAGGCTTAGGTGTCTGTCCAAAGTGAAGACTGAATCCTAACCAGGATTCAAGGAGCATGAAAGTGGGGGGAGGGGGCTTTATAAACTTCTTATAGCCATATAAGAACCCCAACCTTATATGGTTTATAAACACCTTTTTAAAAGCCATGTCACATTTAGACTCAGGTTATAATTTATTACTAGATCAACATTATCCTGTGTATGTATTTTTTATAGAATATGTAAAAATGACAAGGCACCACCCATGTGTAACAGTTTTGAAAATATGGGAGAATGACTGGTATGGGCATGTGCGATTTGTTTGTTGCACATAGGATTAGGAGTGACTGAGTCTGAAAAACATGAACAAAGCCTATCAAGCAAAAGACTAATTTCTTAGAGAAGTGCTTCTTTGAATAGATCATTGTAATAACTCAAAATGGTGCACTTGGTGCTTCAATCCCCCAAGAAGCCTTGAGAATGACCATCATGGTTATTCTTGGGAATAACACTGATTCTTTCCAGGAAACTCAGTTACCCTGGTACCCTACCATTCAAAATGATATTAAGAAGCGATGCTCTCCTTGTTCCTCTAATAGAAATTTTCTTTAGTCTTAAATGTAAATTATGGCACAAATACAATAAAATAATTCATTTGAAGCCCATTCACCATTATATTTAAAATAATAAAATAGCCTGTTCTTAATTAGAATTTTATCACTTTAATATGTGTACATATATGATGATGGGATCTTAGCTTGAGAGATCTGTTTCAGATATGTTTCAGCAACTCTAGTGAGTCTGTTTAAATGTTTATCAGGGTCTTTTTGCATAAAGGAAAGGGTCTTTCCTTGGAAAGAACAAATCTCTTTGATAAAGAGAGTCTGTGCGTATAAACTTTAAGTGTTGAGAAAAGATGGAAAATTTGGTTCAGATCAGATGTTATGTGTTTCCTCATTTCCTTTAGAGACATATAGCAGAAATCTGAGTATAAGAGACATGAATTAAATAGAGCTGGTTTCTTAAAATCTCTGTAAAACCTGAAAAGTACAGCAAAACCATAACCCAGTAGTCTATATAGCAGAGTACAGTGCTTTCCGTAATTTAGATAATTATTGATCTCTGTAGTCACATTAGTGGAAGCAGCAAACCAATCCAGCCTCTGTGTAGAATGAAGGAAAAGAAAAGAACTATATCAGGGCTGGAACATCAGAGCATTAGAAGAAAGACATATCCTCACAGCAGCTGGAGTAGGAGACAAAAGAAGTCGAGGGCTCCCTGGGGTATCCAAGAAGAATATGTAAGAGGAAACCATACTCTCTGCATGTGAGCTGAATGGACTGCTTTTGGCTATCCCCACGGGGACAGCTTAAAATCTGTTGGAAAAATCTGAAGAAAGCTGAAGCTTCTGAAATTTTATGCATAGTGGCAAAAACAGAAATACTGTTTTATTACGCTTATTAGGCCATTATCTTTACTCCTAGACTGGTTTATTTTTGAGAAATTTGAGTTTCAAATACATGTTGCTTGGAGAATTTTTTTCTCCTTTAGATTATTTTTATAATGATCTCATCTTGGGTAAAGCTGAAGTAAAGTCAGCCTGAATAAGTTTTTGATAGAATGCACTATTTCGAGCACATGCCTTAGATAATTTTTTATTGTCAGTAAAAGCTGGCTGGAAATAGAGGTCTGCTTTTAGGATTCATTAAACTTTGTCTTCCTAATCAATATAGGATAGTTGAATCATTAATGACTAAGTTTTGCCTTTTGAGTGGATCCTCAGCAAATGAACGGATATGCAAGAAATGCCTGCATTCAATGCCTTGAGTGACAGAATCAGGAGGGAAGTTCAGTGAAAGGACTTTCCCAGTCACAGCACGGGACACCTCATGCTTGTTCATATGATGCTGTAAGACTGCATGCGAACTCTCTGACTTTTCCTCTTGTACAAGACACCGAAGTCAAGGGCCCAGACGTGCAGAGTCAGGGTCAAGGTTACCACCAGCTGACGCCATGTCTTTTATCATTGACTTGCTTTCTGAGGTAGAAACACTTTGGGTACAGACTTGGAAGATTTGGAACGGAGGAGATGGAGAGGAAGATATAGATGTCTTATACCAAATGCCTCCTTGCCTTCTCTTAGTAGTTTGTGTTAGTTTTGTTTGTTTTATTCTCTTTGTTTCAGCACATCTGATGCTGAATACTCAAGTGAGGTGGCACATATTTGTGCCTTAGAGAGGATTAATATTTGCTCCAAATTCCTCTAACTTAAAAGGAGTCATCTAAGATATATGTCTCTCTCTCTCTCTCTCTCTCTCTCTCTCTCTCTCTCTCACACACACACACACACACACACACACACACACACACACACACCATACACATACATCTTCATATTAAATATACCTGGGGGCAAAAGCAGACATACATACATTTTTTTATTCCCTCCTTTGATATCTTTGCATTTTGTTTTGCTAGCCTATTCTTTGGGGAAAAACAATATGGATAACTTAGCCACTGGACCTGGAACCGTCGACAGTCCCCTTTTAACCAAGTTCTCTATGATTAGGTACATACCATGAATTCATGCTCACGCTCAGAAAAAAAGACTTTGTTATTCACGGAAATAAAATAATCCAAAACTTGTCTCTGTTGATGTTTTTCTTTCATGGTAATGTATCTGGTATCTGTAAAATGGTGTTCCCCATTGAAATAGCTGGGGGAAAATGAAAATTGCAATCTTAGAACTTTAGTTTTTGGCATCCCTAAAAAAAATGTCCTTTCCTGCTCATAGACATAGGATACCAAATATTTATTATAGCATCATTTAAATATTAAATAGAAAAAAACAAATAGCCAAACCTGATTGAACATAATGCTAATTTACCAAGATCAGAAATCAAGGTTCAATAGACCCTTTCATCCTTTTCTGTTTCATGATGAAGAAACAACACCCCTATGTTAACAATCAACCATCCTCAAATGAGTACTCTCAGCTAAGTTGTTGATTAGGTAAAAATCATCCCAATTATAGGAAAAGTACCTCACCAGTACTATACTCAATTAATTCATGTATTGAACTTACATTGTTTAATGAAAAACACCATGTTTTGAATACTATTAAAAGACAGTTTTTAAATATATACAACTGCTGTATTAAAACTATGATTTAGTGAATGTTCAATTACTTTCTAATCAGTTTTTTTACCAACAAACTTGTTTTTTTCCTTAATATTAAAGGCAGCTTTCCCCCAAACCTCTCTACTCTCCCCAAAAGGGATAAAAAACAACAAACAAAAACCAAAAAGCCACACCCACACAAAAACTTCTTCTCTTTTTAAATTAGAGAAGGAAACATTTACAAAGAGGTATAATTAGGATAGAAACTTAAAGTGATTTCAATTGTTAATTCAATGGAAAGGGTCACATTTTAATGCATGTTCTGAAACTGAGTTTTGGTTTTTTTTTTTTTTTTCCTGGCTTATTTTAAATGAGTAAAGGGAGAGATAATTGAGACTAGGGAATATAATGTGCTAAGAAGTGCTGATGTAAAAAACACACTGCCTCTGAGATTCTAGACATCTTTCTTAGAGCTGAAATATCATGGGAGATTCAGGAAAGTAGGATTCAGTCAGTTTCATTCCTATTGTGAAATAATTCTGATTACATATAGTTTTATGATCTCTTAATAAAGTTTTAACTTCTCCTATAACACCAAAGTTTAAGGTTAATCTGAAGTAAATTCTTCACCTTGGAAAAGAACAAAATCATTTTTTTTGTGAAAGATGATTTATTCACCGACAATGCAAATATTTTTCCCCTCAAATAGAAAGCATATTCATTAGCAGGCAGGTTTATTTACTTTTCAATTTTGATTAAATTCACACAAAATTGATTTTCGTTTCCCTTTTGTTAAACTGATAATCTTCTGTACTTTCTATGCAAGGATTAAATGTGTGACTTCTATATCTGAATAACATCCCTGGAAGTCCTCTCTTAAGTATATTTTGCACCATAAAACACACAAAAGATTGTTCTTTATGTGACTTTCATGTCACTCTTTGTGTAACAGCAATTGACAGTGACAGTACAATTGAGAAAAATCAAATACATATGGGGCAATTCTGAACCACAGACTTTTTAAGGGTTAGAAACTGTGTTTTAGTTCATCATTTATTTAGTTCATCATATTTTGTTTTTAGACTTACACATTTGTACATGTATTTTTAAATAGGAGTATATATAAACAACCAAAAATATTGAAAATGCAAAATCTAGTCTGTAGCAGTCTGGTACTATCATGACATAATGTTATATAGGAGTAAATCTAGAGGATTTTAGCTTAAAAAAAAAAAACTATGTACATGTGCCCAACTTATAAACTTCCTATTTGGCAGGAATAACAGGAAAGGTTGGAGGTGGGGCTTTGTCTTCCATTACAGAAGACAATGAGGGGACGTTGTCATATAGAAGGTAGAGTGACATGATGTGTGGTCAGCTAATCAGATACTTCCTCCCAGGAGTTCAAACCTGGGAGAGTGAGAAAAACAGTGCAGGGTCCAGTAGAGATTATTTTTGGAAGATACAGTGGAGTAGCATATGAGCTAATGTCAGAGAGAGCAGAGTCCCGAACTATGGAAATATCCTAAATTGACAAGTGTTAGGGTCTTGGCCTTCGTACCTGAGCCTGGTTTTCCAAACTTCCTTTCTATCCCATGACGATCTTTCCAGGAAATACCCTTGTTGCTTAGCTACCCAAAATGATTTCTGTTGTTTATATCTAAGAACCCCAATTTTACAGTGCCTCACCTTCATATGCATGGGAATTAAGCCATGAAGGTTTAGGCTTGGCATGGACAAATATAGGGCTCAAGTAAATAAGTTATCCTTTTGGAATTAGAACCCACAAGGGGAAATGTAGTTAACATTATTCATGGAAACAAATTTGATAGTTTTTTACTATGAAATGTGAAATTGCTGATATTTGATTATTTTTGACATTCAGTGGTGATTCCATAAGGTTCAAGTCAACAATAAGAATATCTTGCTGAGTTGACTACACCTTTATGTAGCATATTTTATTCTCAGGAGTTACAGAAAAATGGATTTTTTCCACATTAATATTCTTATCCACCAGAAGTTACCGGATTTCTGTGATTACCTATAAAATATCAGAATGTTACCTGGGCTCCAGATGACGGCTTTCATGATTAGAAAGGAAATAAATTTTGACTATGATTTGTTTAGAAAGAATTACTAGGTGAGTTATTTTGAAAAAATTATATATGTATATATAACTCACATATCAAACGTACCTTTCTATGAGATCACTCATTTCAGAATACGGTGTTAAGTAGCATATCCCCTTTAAAGAGACTCCTGGGAATGTCTGATATAACAAGTGGAACAACTCAAAACAAAATATTTGGAAAGTACTTAATTATTATGAATATTTAAAATCAAAGTGACTAATATTTATTGGGCACCTACTGTGTTTTAGGCACTATATTATGCTCTTTTTATGTATTATCTCATTTAATATATTATATATGTCATCATTATGCTCATGTAACAAATGAAGTGTTAAATATTAGAAAGGTCAAGTGTTCACCTAAAGATCACAGAATGAAACTGACATGGCTAGGATAGTAACATAGGTCTGTCTGATTCTAATACCCATGATTACGAACACTATTACATTACTTTAAGAGACTACCTGGATATTACTACTAATTATCAGATATGAGGCAAACATGCAGCACATTGGTCCAACAAGATTGAAATACTTTGGATATCTTTTAATCCTTGACAATGGTGGTTCTCTGTTGCAGGAAAACTATTGTTTCATCCTAGGTACCTGCATTTTCCTCTATGTATTGAGGAGAAAAAAAAATTAAAGAAAAAAATTATTCTGATACTCGTTAAAGATGATAAGGAAGACTTCATTCAGTGGACTAGTGCAATGGGGTTTGCAGTAGGGAAGAGGGGGGGTTGGGTTCAGCCATAAGTCAGGATTTATAACCAAGGAGCAGGGCTGTGGATGGAAAATTATTATTATTATTATTTTTTTCAATGGAAATTTATTTTTTTTTATTTTTGTTTTTTTTTTTAATTTTTTAATATATGAAATTTACTGTCAAATTGGTTTCCATACAACACCCAGTGCTCATCCCAAAAGGTGCCCTCCTCAATACCCATCACCCACCCTGCCCTCCCTCCCACCCTGCCCTCCCTCCCACCCCCCATCAACCCTCAGTTTGTTCTCAGTTTTTAACAGTCTCTTATGCTTTGGCTCTCTCCCACTCTAACCTCTTTTTTTTTTTTTCCTTCCCCTCCCCCATGGGTTTCTGTTATGTTTCTCAGGATCCACATAAGAGTGAAACCATATGGTATCTGTCTTTCTCTGTATGGCTTATTTCACTTAGCATCACACTCTCCAGTTCCATCCACGTTGCTACAAAAGGCCATATTTCATTTTTTCTCATTGCCACGTAGTATTCCATTGTGTATATAAACCACAATTTCTTTATCCATTCATCAGTTGATGGACATTTAGGCTCTTTCCATAATTTGGCTATTGTTGAGAGTGCCGCTATAAACATTGGGGTACAGGTGCCCCTATGCATCAGTACTCCTGTATCCCTTGGATAAATTCCTAGCAGTGCTATTGCTGGGTCATAGGGTAGGTCTATTTTTAATTTTCTGAGGAACCTCCACACTGCTTTCCAGAGCGGCTGCACCAATTTGCATTCCCACCAACAGTGCAAGAGGGTTCCCGTTTCTCCACATCCTCTCCAGCATCTATAGTCTCCTGATTTCTTCATTTTGGCCACTCTGACTGGCGTGAGGTGGTATCTGAGTGTGGTTTTGATTTGTATTTCCCTGATAAGGAGCGACGTTGAACATCTTTTCATGTGCCTGTTGGCCATCCGGATGTCTTCTTTAGAGAAGTGTCTATTCATGTTTTCTGCCCATTTCTTCACTGGGTTATTTGTTTTTCGGGTGTGGAGTTTGATGAGCTCTTTATAGATTTTGGATACTAGCCCTTTGTCCGATGTGTCATTTGCGAATATCTTTTCCCATTCCGTTGGTTGCCTTTTAGTTTTGTTGGTTGTTTCCTTTGCTGTGCAGAAGCTTTTTATCTTCATAAGGTCCCAGTAATTCACTTTTGCTTTTAATTCCCTTGCCTTTGGGGATGTGCCGAGTAAGAGATTGCTACGGCTGAGGTCAGAGAGGTCTTTTCCTGCTTTCTCCTCTAAGGTTTTGATGGTTTCCTGTCTCACATTCAGGTCCTTTATCCATTTTGAGTTTATTTTTGTGAATGGTGTGAGAAAGTGGTCTAGTTTCAACCTTCTGCATGTTGCTGTCCAGTTCTCCCAGCACCATTTGTTAAAGAGACTGTCTTTTTTCCATTGGATGTTCTTTCCTGCTTTGTCAAAGATGAGTTGGCCATACGTTTGTGGGTCTAGTTCTGGGGTTTCTATTCTATTCCATTGGTCTATGTGTCTGTTTTTGTGCCAATACCATGCTGTCTTGATGATGACAGCTTTGTAGTAGAGGCTAAAGTCTGGGATTGTGATGCCTCCTGCTTTGGTCTTCTTCTTCAAAATTGCTTTGGCTATTCGGGGCCTTTTGTGGTTCCATATGAATTTTAGGATTGCTTGTTCTAGTTTCGAGAAGAATGCTGGTGCAATTTTGATTGGGATTGCATTGAATGTGTAGATAGCTTTGGGTAGTATTGACATTTTGACAATATTTATTCTTCCAATCCATGAACAGGGAATGTCTTTCCATTTCTTTATATCTTCTTCAATTACCTGCATAAGCTTTCTATAGTTTTCAGCATACAGATCTTTTACATCTTTGGTTAGATTTATTCCTAGGTATTTTATGCTTCTTGGTGCAATTGTGAATGGGATCAGTTTCTTCATTTGTCTTTCTGTTGCTTCATTGTTAGTGTATAAGAATGCAACTGATTTCTGCACATTGATTTTGTATCCTGCAACTTTGCTGAATTCATGTATCAGTTCTAGCAGACTTTTGGTGGAGTCTATCGGATTTTCCATGTATAATATCATGTCATCTGCAAAAAGCGAAAGCTTGACTTCATCTTTGCCAATTTTGATGCCTTTGATTTCCTTTTGTTGTCTGATTGCTGATGCTAGAACTTCCAGCACTATATTAAACAACAGCGGTGAGAGTGGGCATCCCTGTCGTGTTCCTGATCTCAGGGAAAAAGCTCTCAGTTTTTCCCCGTTGAGGATGATGTTAGCTGTGGGCTTTTCATAAATGGCTTTTATGATCTTTAAGTATGGTCCTTCTATCCCGACTTTCTCAAGGGTTTTTATTAAGAAAGGGTGCTGGATTTTGTCAAAGGCCTTTTCTGCATCGATTGACAGGATCATATGGTTCTTCTCTTTTTTTTTGTTAATGTGATGTATCACGTTGATCGATTTGCGAATGTTGAACCAGCCCTGCATCCCAGGAATGAATCCCACTTGATCATGGTGAATAATTCTTTTTATATGCTGTTGCATTCGATTTGCTAGTATCTTATTAAGAATTTTTGCATCCATATTCATCAGGGATATTGGCCTGTAGTTCTCTTTTTTTACTGGGTCTCTGTCTGGTTTAGGAATCAAAGTAATACTGGCTTCATAGAATGAGTCTGGAAGTTTTCCTTCCCTTTCTATTTCTTGGAATAGCTTGAGAAGGATAGGTATTATCTCTGCTTTAAATGTCTGGTAGAACTCCCCTGGGAAGCCATCTGGTCCTGGACTCTTATTTGTTGGGAGATTTTTGATAACCGATTCAATTTCTTCGCTGGTTATGGGTCTGTTCAAGCTTTCTATTTCCTCCTGATTGAGTTTTGGAAGAGTGTGGGTGTTTAGGAATTTGTCCATTTCTTCCAGGTTGTCCAATTTGCTGGCATATAATTTTTCATAGTATTCCCTGATAATTGTTTGTATCTCTGAGGGATTGGTTGTAATCATTCCATTTTCATTCATGATTTTATCTATTTGGGTCATCTCCCTTTTCTTTTTGAGAAGCCTGGCTAGAGGTTTGTCAATTTTGTTTATTTTTTCAAAAAACCAACTCTTGGTTTCGTTGATCTGCTCTACAGTTTTTTTAGATTCTATATTGTTTATTTCTGCTCTGATATTTATTATTTCTCTTCTTCTGCTGGGTTTAGGCTGCCTTTGCTGTTCTGCTTCTATTTCCTTTAGGTGTGCTGTTAGATTTTGTATTTGGGATTTTTCTTGTTTCTTGAGATAGGCCTGGATTGCAATGTATTTTCCTCTCAGGACTGCCTTCGCTGCATCCCAAAGCGTTTGGATTGTTGTATTTTCATTTTCGTTTGTTTCCATATATATTTTAATTTCTTCTCTAATTGCCTGGTTGACCCACCCATTCGTTAGTAGGGTGTTCTTTAACCTCCATGCTTTTGGAGGTTTTCCAGACGTTTTCCTGTGGTTGATTTCAAGCTTCATAGCATTGTGGTCTGAAAGTATGCATGGTATAATTTCAATTCTTGTAAACTTATGAAGGGCTGTTTTGTGACCCAGTATATGATCTATCTTGGAGAATGTTCCATGTGCACTCGAGAAGAAAGTATATTCTGTTGCTTTGGGATGCAGAGTTCTAAATATATCTGTCAAGTCCATCTGATCCAATGTATCATTCAGGGCCCTTGTTTCTTTATTGACTGTGTGTCTAGATGATCTATCCATTTCTGTAAGTGGGGTGTTAAAGTCCCCTGCAATGACCACATTCTTATCAATAAGGTTGCTTATGTTTATGAGTAATTGTTTTATATATCTGGGGGCTCGGGTATTTGGCGCATAGACATTTATAATAGTTAGCTCTTCCTGGTGGATAGACCCTGTGATTATTATATAATGCCCTTCTTCATCTCTTGTTACAGCCTTTAATTTAAAGTCTAGTTTGTCTGATATAAGTATGGCTACTCCAGCTTTCTTTTGGCTTCCAGGAGCATGATAGATAGTTCTCCATCCCCTCACTCTCAATCTAAAGGTGTCCTCAGATCTAAAATGAGTCTCTTGTAGACAGCAAATAGATGGGTCTTGTTTTTTTATCCATTCTGATACCCTATGTCTTTTAGTTGGCGCATTTAATCCATTTACATTCAGTGTTATTATAGAAAGATACGGGTTTAGAGTCATTGTGATATCTGTATGTTTTATGCTTGTAGTGATGTCTCTGGTACTTTGTCTCACAGGATCCCCCTTAGGGTCTCTTGTAGGGCTGGTTTCGTGGTGACAAATTCCTTCAGTTTTTGTTTGTTTGGGAAGACCTTTATCTCTCCTTCTATTCTAAATGACAGACTTGCTGGATAAAGGATTCTCGGCTGCATATTTTTTCTGTTTAGCACACTGTAGATATCGTGCCAAGCCTTTCTGGCCTGCCAAGTTTCAAAGGAGAGATCAGTCACGAGTCTTATAGGTCTCCCTTTATATGTGAGGGCACGTTTATCCCTTGCTGCTTTCAGAATTTTCTCTTTATCCTTGTATTTTGCCAGTTTCACTATGATATGTCGTGCAGAAGATCGATTCAAGTTACGTCTGAAGGGAGTTCTCTGTGCCTCTTGGATTTCAATGCCTTTTTCCTTCCCCAGTTCAGGGAAGTTCTCAGCTATAATTTCTTCAAGTACCCCTTCAGCACCCTTCCCTCTCTCTTCCTCCTCTGGGATACCAATTATGCGTATATTATTTTTTTTTAGTGTATCACTTAGTTCTCTAATTTTCCCCTCATACTCCTGGATTTTTTTATCTCTCTTTCTTTCAGCTTCCTCTTTCTCCATAACTTTATCTTCTAGTTCACCTATTCTCTTCTCTGCCTCTTCAAGCCGAGCCATCGTGGTTTCCATTTTGTTTTGCATTTCGTTTAAAGCGTTTTTCAACTCCTCGTGACTGTTCCTTAGTCCCTCGATCTTTGTGGCAAGAGATTCTCTGCTGTCCTGTATACTGTTTTCAAGCCCAGCGATTAATTTTATGACTATTATTCTAAATTCACTTTCTGTTATATTATTTAAATCCTTTTTGATCAGTTCATTAGCTGTTGTTATTTCCTGGAGATTCTTCTGAGGGGAATTCTTCCGTTTGGTCATTTTGGAGAGTCCCTGGCATGGTGAGGACCTGCAGGGCACTTCCCCTGTGCTGTGGTGTATAACTGGAGTTAGTGGGCGGGGCCGCAGTCCGACCCGATGTCTGCCCCCAGCCCACTGCTGGGGCCACAGTCAGACTGGTGTGTGCCTTCTCTTCCCCTCTCCTAGGGGCGGGATTCACTGTGGGGTGGCGTGTCCCGTCTGGGCTACTTGCACACTGCCAGGCTTGTGTTGCTGGGGATCTGGCGTATTAGCTGGGGTGGGTAGGCAAGGTGCACGGGGGCTGGAGGGGCAGGCTTAGCTCGCTTCTCCTTAGGTGATCCACTTCAGGAGGAGCCCTGTGGCAGCGGGAGGGAGTCAGATCCTCTGCCGGAGGTTTGGCTCCGCAGAAGCACAGAGTTGGGTGTTTGCGCGGAGCGAGCAAGTTCCCTGGCAGGAACTGGTTCCCTTTGGGATTTTGGCTGGGGGATGGGCGGGGGAGATGGCGCTGGCGCCTTTGTTCCCCGCCAAGCTGAGCTCTGCCGTCCGGGGGCTCAGCAGCTCTCCCTCCCTTTGTCCTCCAGCCTTCCCGCTTTCCGAGCAGAGCTGTTAACTTATGACCTCCCAGACGCTAAGTCGCGCTTGCTGTCGGAACACAGTCTGTCCGGCCCCTCCGCTTTTGCCAGCCAGACTTGGGGGCTCTGCTTGGCCGGCGAGCCGCCCCTCCGCCCCGGCTCCCTCCCGCCAGTCCGTGGAGCGCGCACCGCCTCGCCGCCCTTCCTACCCTCTTCCGTGGGCCTCTAGTCTGCGCTTGACTCCGGAGACTCCCTTCTGCTAATCCTCTGGCGGTTTTCTGGGTTCTTTAGGCAGGTGTAGGTGGAATCTAAGTGATCGGCAGGACGCGCTGTGAGCCCCGCGTCCTCCTACGCCGCCATCTTCCGGAACCCCCCTGGAAAATTATTGAGAGGGATGCAGATTCTCGCTAAACCAACTCGACAGGATACTTGCTGAAGGCAGTCAAGAATGATTAGATATTAAGGTGGAGAGTTCTGACTAAACCTATTTAGCAGGATCCTTGGGCAATGCAAAGACTGACTCAGAAGTCCAAAGGTCAAGGCCTAGTCCAGAAAATGGCTCAGAGGAGCTTGACTGAAGTTTGGTCGAGGAATCTCTGTCAGTTCCTCCTCTGATTGGGGGAAAGAAGAGACATCCTTCCTTCCTCTGAACAATGTAAGTCCATTTTATCTTTCAATTGCTTTATGATCATTAAGGACCTGCTGAACCATCTGTTGAGACTTGGTAGTAGAGAATGTTTGCTGAATTGTACAAACATTTAGGCATTTAATGAGGGGGTATCTATGAAAAGAAAAACAAAGATTAATAGTTGAAAACCTAGTTTCTGAATCCAGAGGGAAGCCCATTGAGAAGATTTCTGGATATCGAGCTTGAAGTGTCCTCAGATGGTGGAGTGAGAACAGTAGTCTTCTGGAAGACTCATCTGTGACCATCCACCTGTGCCACACTGGCAGCATCTGCTAAATGCAGGCAAAATTGCCTGTGTGTTTATCCTTATTACTAGTTCATATGCTTTACTTTTGAGAGAGAGGAGATAGAATGACAGAGACAGAGATACTTTTCCTTAACTAAACCTCTATCCTGTTCTAAGTAAGGACGTGTCAATTACTTTATAACTCCTAAGCCTCTGGTTTCTGCGCTCCAATCCACACAGCCCAAAAGTCCAACAGGATACTGAAAATATTCCATTTAAACATTCCATTTAGGCCTTTTTTAAAGTAAACCACCACTGCCCACCTTGACACAAACTAGTTTAAGACCAGGTTAGTTTGTTAACTCCTAGCCTAGGCTGCGGGGGACTTCTAGAATGTTTAATAATGTGTAGCCAAGGGAAGGTTAGGGCAAGGGAAAATACCTTGGGACAATGTGAGTTCCTTTCTGTTTCTGTGGTCTTTATGCCAACTATTAGAAGGCTCAACATCCTCAGTTTCCATATATATCTGCAACTTTGAAATCCAAATTTGTAACCACAAATCAGTAGGCATTTGTCTTGAAGATATTTATATTTGTTTGGTAAATTAATTGGTCTCAAAAGGACTTTAAACAAAATATTTCTATATGTATAGACACATACACTTTTCACCTTTATCATGTATACAACATTGTTGGTAATTAAGAACTGTGATGAGAATATAGTTGCCTCCATAATAATCTATGGTCGTTAGGAAATTCCAAACCTGTGCTAGCTTTTTGATGGGGCAGGTAAAGGAGTATAAAGGGAGAATGCTAAAATGTACCATTAAACTTCTCCCTATTATTCACCTGAGTGCACAATATAATATAAGCTCCAAAAATATATTTTAAGAGAGGTTTCCAGGATACAGAATGACAATCTACTCTGATGCAAATTAGTGGTCTCATTCATTAGCTGTTGAAAGCATCTCCAAAAATAAAAAATATTCTCTTGTAGGATGATTGTTTTGGTATTATCTTAATTTCCTTCTTTGTGCATGAGAAGAAACGAGGGTGAATAATAATGAAAGCATACTGTGCACAACAGTTCAAGTGGCTGCTTAAAACCCTACTCCTTGTTTCATCAGAAATAATCAATTTCACATGACTTCTTTTCTTTCTTCCCTCCCTGTCTCCCTCCCTCCTTCTTTCCTTCCTTCCTTCCTTTCTCTCTTTCTTTTTATTTCTTGCCACTCTTACTTGCAACATCAACCTTTTATATTTCAGGTCATGCTTACCAAGTTTCTCCTCTTCAATGTGTGTGCCTAAACATGTCTGAGGGGGGGTTGTGTATGTATTTGTGTCTGTGAAAGAGACAGAAGGAGTAAGATAAGAATACAGGAAGGAAAAGATAATCTGCTTCCACATTTCAGCAATGCTCATTCTCAAAGAATTCTCCTAGATTCAGGAGACAATAGCTGTACAAGAAAATAAATTTATTACACCATTTAACAAAGATTCATTGAATACCTACGCATGCCAGGTATTGGGAATGATGCATAAGTGAAAAAGATTGTTAAAAATAAATCTCTTCCCTCATTAAATTTATATTCTTGTGGGAGAGGCAATAAATAATAAATAGTAACATTTTAGTATGTCATAAATATATGCCTTGTTGAGAAAAAAACCCAGATGGTGAATGGCATCTACAGTATTGGGGACAGGTAGTAAGGATAAGTGTAATTGAGAAGAAAACATTCAACAAATACTTAAACAATGAGTAGGTTAGACTTATAGATGTGGTAGGGGAAGAGAGTATCAGGAAGAACCAATAGCTAGAACAAATTGCTTGAATCGGGGGGTAGGCATGGTATATCAAAAAAACCCAGCATAAATCAAGAGAAGGTTTATAGGAATTGAGGTCAGAGAGATACAACTGGGAAGGAAGTAGATCTTGTAATCTATTACAAGGAATTTGGATTTTTACTGAGGTATAATTGATGAATAGCATTATAGTCGTTTCAAGTGTATAGCATAATGATTCCATATTTGTATACACTACAAAATGATCACTACAGTAAGTCTAGTTACCATCTGTCACCAAAGTTACAAATTTTTTTCTTGTGATGAGAATTTTTTGAAGTGACATTGACATACAATATTATATTAATTTCAGGTATACAACATAGTGATTCAACACATATACATTACAAAGTGATCATCGTGTAGCTGCCATCTGTCAGCATACAAAGCTGTTACATATTAACTACGTTCCCTATGCTGTATGTTGTAGTTCCTTGTCTTATTTATTCCAGAATTGGAAGTTTGTAACTTAAAAAAATTTTTAATGTTTATTCACTTATTTTTGAGAGAAAGAGAGAGAGAGGGAGAGAGCATGCACACATGATCAGGGGAGGGACAGAGAGAAAAGGAGACAGAGAATCCCAAGCAGGCTCTGCATGATAGCACAGAGCCCATCATTGCAGAGCCAGACATGGGACGCCAACCCATGAACCATGAGATCATGACCTGAGCTGAAAGCAGGTGTCAGACACTCAACTTGACTGAGCCACTAAGGCACCCAGGAAGTTTGTAATTCTTAATTCTCTTCCCCTATTTTGCCCATCTTCCTACCCTCCTCACTTTGGCAACCACCAGGTTGTTTTGTGTATCAATGAGTTCATTTCTGTTTGGTTTTATTGTTCATTTGTTTTGTTTTTAGGGTCCACATATAAGTGAAATAATGCAGTGTTCATCTCTCTGACAATTCCACTTAGCATAACACTCTCCATATCCATCCACGTTGCTGCAAATGACAAGATTTCATTCTTTTTTATATTACCTTGTGTGTATGTATGTATGTATGCATGTATGTATGTATGTATGCATGTGTATGCTATATTTTCTTTATCCACTAACCTATTAATGAATACTTAGGTTGCTTCCATATCTTGGGTATTTTGAAGAATGCTGCAATAAATAATAAATATAGGGGTACATATATCTTTTTGAATTAGTGTTTTTGTTTTCTTCAGATACTCAGAAGTAGAATTGCTGGATTATATGGTAGTTCTATTTTTAATTTTCTGAGGAAACTCCATACTGTTTTCCATAGTGGCTGCAACATTTTGCATCCCCACCAACCGTGCACAAGGGTTTCCTTTTCTCCACATTCTTGCCAATAGTTATCATTTCTTATCTTTTTGATAATAGCCATTCTAATGGGCATGAGGTGCTATCTTACTGTGTTTTTAATTTCCATTTCCCTGATTATTGAGCATTGTTTCATGTATCTGTTGCCCATCTATGTATCTTCCTTGGAAAAGTATCTATTTAGGTCCTCTGCCTATTTTTTATTTGTTTTGTCTATTTTTTAAATTTTTAGTTGTGTAAGTTCTTTTTATATTTGGATATTAACCTCTTATCACTTACATTATTTGCAAATATCCTTTGCCATTCAGCAGGTTGCTTTTTCATTTTGTTGATGGCTTTCTTTGCTGTGCAAAAGTATTTTCGTTTGATACAGTCCATATGTTTTATCTGTGGAGACAGATCCAAAAAAAATATTTCTCAGACTGATGTACAAAAGCTTGCTGCCTTTATTTTATTCTGGATTTGTTATTGTTTCTAATCTTATATTTAAGCCCTTAATTCATTTTGACTTTGTATTTTTGTATGGGTATAAGAAAATGGTCCAGTTTCATTCTTTTGTATGTCGTCCAGGTTTCCCCACACCATTTATTGAAGACACTCTCTTTTACCCATGGTTTGTATATTTATGCCTCCCCTGTCAAAGATTAATTAATCATATAGACATGGGCTTATTTCTGGACTATCTGTTCCATGGATCTATGTGCCTGCTTTTGTGCCAGTGCCATACCATTTTGACTATTATACTTTGGTAGTGTTAGTTCGAAATCAAGGAGCATGATACTTCCAGCTTTGTTCTTTCCCAGGATTGCTTCAGCTATTCAGGATCTTTGATGCTTCTATACAAATTTTAAGATTATTTGTTCTAGTTCCATGGAAAGTGTCATTGGTATTTTGAATGGGCTTGCACTGAATCTGTAGATTGCTTTGGGTAGTATGAACATTTTAACAATATTAATTCTTAAAGTCCATACGAGATTTATTAACTTTGATGCAATTGGAAATGGGATTTTCTTAATTTCTCATTCTGATAGTTCATTATTAGTGTATAAAAATGCAATGGATTTATGTATATTCATATTGGATCCTGCAACTTCATTAAATTCATTTATTCTGATTTTATTGGTGGATCCTTAGGGTTTTCTATATTCAGGATCATGCCATCTACAAATAGTGACTGTTTTACTTTTTCTTCTAATTTGGATGCCTTTTATTTCTTATTCTTGTCTGATTGTTGTGGCTAGGACTTCCAGTACCATGTTGAATAGAAGTGGTGAGAAAGGCATCCTGTCTTGTTCCTGATCTTAGAGGAAAAAAGCCTTTGGCTTTTCACTGTTGAGTATGATGTTAACTGTTGTTTGTCATATGTAGTCTATTTATTTGAGGTATGTTCCTGTATACCTACTTTGTTGAGAGTTCTTATCATAAATGGATGTTGAATTTTATCAAATACTTTTCTGTACTATTCAGACAATAATATAATTTTTGTTAATGTGGTATATCACCTGGATATATTTGTGGATATTGAGCCATCTTTATATCTCTAGAGTAAATGAGCAACACTTGGTTATGGCATATGATCCTTTTAATGTATTATTGAATTTGGTTTGCTAGTATTTTGTTAAGGATTTTGCATCCATGACTAATTTATTTGATAACTAGAAGTTTTTACCTTTTGACCCTCCTCACTCATTATGCCCACCCCCTCAATTTTCTTCATCCCTGACACCACCATTCTGTTCTCTGTAATTATGAGTTTTGTTTTATGTTGTTTGTTTTGTTCTTAGATTCTATATATAAGTGAAATGATTTAGTACTTGTCTTTCTCTGACTTATTTCACTTAGCATAAAGCTCTCAAGATCCATTCAGGTTATTACAAATGGCAAGATTTTATTCTTTTTAATGGCAAAGTAGTATTTTATTGTATATATCTTCTTTACACACTCATCCACATTTAGGTTGTTTCCATATCTTGTCTGGTGCATTAATGCTACAATAAACATAGGAGTGTATCTGTCTTTTCAAATTAGTGTTTTTGTTTCCTTTGGATAAATACCCAGAAGTGGCATTGCTGGATCATGTGGTAGTTGGTTATATTTTTAATTATCTGAGAAACTTTCATACTGTTTTCCATAGTGGCTGCACCATTTTGCATTTCAACCAACAGTTGAAAGGTTCCTTTTTCCACGTTCCCACCAATAGATACTATTTGTTGTCTTTTTTATAATAGCTATTCTAAAAGGCTTGAAGTGATATCTCACTGTGGTTTTGATTTTCATTTCTCTGATGATTAGTGATGTTGAGTGTCTTTTCATGTGCCTGTTGGCCATCTGTATGCCTTCTTTGGAAAAATGGCTATTCAGATCCTCTGCTCGTTTTTTAAATTGTGTTGGTTTTTTGGCTATTGATTTGTATGAGTTTCTCATGTATTTTAGATATTAACCCTACTAACCCCTTATTGTATATATAATTTTCAAATGCTTTATCTCATTCAGTAGGTTGTCTTTTTTGTTTTGTTTTGCCTTTTGCTGTCCAGAAGCTTTTGAGTTTGATGTAGTCTCACTTGTTTATTTTTGCTTCTGTTGCCTTTTCATTTAGAGTCAGATATAAGGAATTCGGATTTGATTTTGAATGGAAGCGAGCCACTGAAAGATTTTGAGCAGAGGAGTTATAGGACCCCTCACTGACAATTTGAAAATGGCACTTGGTTTGAAGTATTGGGAATAATGATAGAAGGGCAGACTATCTAGAAGACTGTTGAAGTAAATCAGGTGATGGTGATAGCAAATATTGTGGTTAAGAATGAGCAGGTTCTGAAATACTTTGAGAGTAGAAAAAATACATTTTACTAATGGATTTGATATAGAATATGAACAAAAAAGAGACATTTGAAAGTATGCTAACATTGTTGGAAGGTGGATTTTCCATCAACCGAAATCAGAAAGATTATGGGAGGGAAACAAGTATGAGAAGAAAGTTTAGAAGTTAATTTTTGGAGGCAACAAGTTTGGGATTCCTATTAGCTATCCAAGTGGAGATGCCAAGTGGGCAGTTGGACATATGTGTTTAGAGATTTAAATTGGAGCGTTGCTGGCACAGAGATAAATATATGTATAAAACCTATAAATCTCGTTGAGATCACAGAAGATGTGAATATACATAGAAGAGGATGAATTACTGAGCTCTGGGGCAAGATTAAGAAGTAGGGGGGATAAAGATGAACCAGCATCCAGTTAGGAAACTAGAAACCATTTGACTATTTTCAAATAGCAATATAATATGGGCAGAAGCTCCATCATCTGCTGGATGTTATCCATAAAGTGTTCACATTCACAACAATTGTCACTGCCAGAACTCTAAAACTATTGGCACATCCTGCAATAACCTTCAGTGGTCCAGAGTTACCCACTGCTACCACTAACTCAGCTACGTTCAGAACTCTGGGACAAATATGGAATCACCTGTGCTTTTGCAGGAACCCATAGTTGCTCACCTACTGCTGTCAGAAGAGAACACTTTCTACCTGACAGCCTTCATATCTGGGATAGGGTCTCCATTACCAGAAGACAGCTAGAACCTAGTTGGTTAAGATAGTATATGAAATGTAATTTGCAGTCTTCAACCTGACTTTACAAAAGAAAGTATAGAAGAAAGAAGAGTATGATAGGGTCAAGTGCCAACTAGGAATGTCTGTTCACTTCCAACACTTTGATTACTCAGTACCCATACACTTTCTTGCCATATTTAAACTTCTGAAAAGCAATAATAATGCAGAATCATATTTTTATGAATATGACCCAACTATTGCTCACATAAATGACAGCACTTTCATTCCCTCCCCCCAACAAAAGTAGGAAAATAGTATTAGTAGTTGTAACTATTTTTGGAGAATGTTAATTCCTCTTCTAGTTCAGTTGCAGTTTCATCCTCAACACTCTTTATTTAAAATAATAGGAAAAGGAGGAAAAAAATGCGTCATTGCGCACAAGACAGTGTTTGACATTTATGAGTTCCTTTTTCTACTATCGATTCCTTTAACCTCACCTGGCCAGGATTTCCCATAGTAGTATGGCCTAACAACCTGAACATTTATTTCTCAAGGTCCAGTCTCTAAGTCATCCTCCCTTTATTGTTTATTTGTAGTCTTCTATTAACATTTAACACTTAATATTGAAATACCAAGAGAGATCCCACATACTTCATTGGGTCCTATACAAAGCTCTCTCTCCTTTGAATAACTTCCATCTATTACAGCAGAGTAGATTACCTTCTTTTCCTATTGGCATGACGAGCCCCAAATACTCAGGTAGCTATCACAATTTCCATTTTCAAAAATCATTTTTTGTCCCTTGTTGGAATTATTTCTCCCTTTTGAACTAACATTTTTGAACTAGTATAGCCCAAAGGTTTCAGACAGAAAGGAAAATATTAATGAGTTATTAAGTTTGTAAGAAAAAGGGCATTCTAACTTCCATCTATTAATTTCTAGATCTGTATATACTGGCCATAAAGGACTGTTGGTTCAAAGTATGCACTGCATTTTTTAGGAAAGTGCACAAATTTGCAAGATTTTGCTCTTCAACTGTCAGTGAATCTTCAGCAAATTATTTCATGTTCCATTGTTCTGCAAGGCCACCTGCTTCCTTTAGTATGGTATGCTGTAAGAGCAATGAATATCATGGATATGAACTCATTGATTTTTTTTGGGGGGGGGGATACTAAATGAATTCCTTAGTCAGAAACATGGAATGCCATGATAGAAAATAAGGCCTTTAATAAATCCATTGATGGCAGTGCTAGAAAAGTAAAGCAGATAAGAAAAGAAAATATTAAGTAAACAAATATCCATCTCTGCAAGGACCCCTCCATGATGGAAGTATCCAATGTAGTCACTTTGCCATCAGATGGACAGATAATCCCCAGAATTCAGGTAGCATATAGTGAATTCATCTTTGGCCTTTGTAAATGGCAAGTTAGGCACTCATTAGTGGCAATTGACAGAGAATTTTTGTTGAATGGAATATTTATTGCTGAGCCCATTTATACCATCTTTTTTTGAAGCCATGGTCATGTTGTACATGGATTCACTGGTCTTATACTGGGGTTACTGAGGATAGAAAAGTCAACTGACATTCATAAAATGGATCGTTGTCTCCACCCAAAGAATCTTATCTGCAGTGGGTGTTCTTTTGTGAATAAAATCATGAAATGCAAATATCCTAACATACTGTGTCCTTTCCAATAAACTTATCCACAAGCTTTGTTCTTTTTCTCTAATCTTCCCATCTTATTTTGTAAGTCTTTTACTATCTATTCAGAATAGAGAAATAAAGAAGAATATAATTTATAAAAATATGCTTTATTTTTCCACAAATTTAATTAATTTTAATTTAATTAATTTAATTAATTTTTGGTTACCTATACCAGGCCCTCTCCTGGTTGTTGGTCATATTTTAGTGACTGAAACTGCAAGGAAATCAAAGGTGAACAATGCTCAGCAAAAGGGATCTTGTTATCAAAGAGCTTACAGTTTAGTAGTGAATACACTAATCAAATAATTGCACAAGAATGTAATTCCAAACTCTCATAAGTCCTATGGAGAAGAAGTCCATGGAGTTATAGAAGCATACAGCAGATCTAGAATAGTGGGTCAGGGACAATTTTCCTCAAAGCGATTATTTAAACTGAGGTATAAGGTTGTGTTCTGCATGGGTTAATTAAGAAAAAGTTTAGAGGCGGGGGGGGCACCTGGGTGGCTCAGTCAGTTAAGCATCCGACTCTTGATTTTGGCATAGGTCATGATCTTGTGGTTTGTGAGATGGAGCCCTGCATTGCACTCTGTGCTGACAGCAAGGAGCCTGCTTGGGATTCTTTCTGTCCCTTCCTGGCTCGTGCGTGCATGCACTCTCTTTCTCTCTCCTCTGTGCATGTCTCTCTCTCAAAAATAAATAAACTTAAAAAAAGAGAAAACTCTCAGGATGGGGGAGAATATATTTCCAGACAGAGGCATATATAAAGGCCCTGAAGTGTTTCAAGCATCTGACAGAAAGCTAAGTTACCTGGAGTGCACAGACTAAGAGGAAGAGTGGTTTGAGATGATGCTGAAAATGTGAGATGTGAAAAACAGCTTATGCAGTATTTTGAAGAATAGGTGAAGAATTGGGATCTTCAAACACAGAAAAGGCAAACCTTTGTAGAAGCAACAGAGAGATATAATGAGATTTAAAGCAATGCCTCTGGCTTTTATATAAAGAAAAGATTAAAAGGAGGTAAGAGAGAAAAAGAGGAAATCATCAATGGCTAAAATATCACCATTAGGAATATAATTCTGTTGTATTTAGACTAAGTGGGCTTTGGGGTGTTGGCTTTGGAAGTCAATTACTGTTTACAATACTGAATATGTGGAAAAAACAGTGCTTCTTTCTACTTCACAACTCAGGTATCTAGGGACCTCTGTTTCTGACATAGTAGTCACTGTTCTATATAACTCTTCTCTGCCCACGACACATTCAGTATATACATGGGAGAGAAGACTGTACAAACACTCATGATTTGGGAATGGCTTCTTGAAGTGATGGTGGCAACAAAATAAAACAAAACAAAAAAACCCACAACTCTAAAGGCACTGGTACTAATGAGTTCTGAACTTCCTGTATGGAAAGAGGGTAGCTAAGAAAGGCATGGACTTTACTGAAAGAGTAACTTGATTTGGAATATCAGATTCATCCCTTGTTAACCATATGACTTTCTGTAAATTATTTAATCTGTTCAAGATTTGGATTCCTTAGTTTGAAATAATTGTTTGGTTTAAAATGTATATAATAACACCTAGGGCAAAGGATCATTACAAGGTTTAACAGGAGATAATGGGCACACAACACAGCATAGAGTGAAACTTATAGAAAACAACCTACACATTGTTTACTCCCTTTGATAAAATAATCTGAAAGTCTAGTGATAGAATCTTCAGGTCTATTGATGTTACTTCCACATAAAGATATCATTACAATTTATTGTATATCTTTTCCCCATAATTGTATTCCATTTTCATGTAATTTCCATTGTTCAAATTATATCATAGACAGAGCAAAGTAGGAACTAGATGTTTTCATTGTTCTAAATAAAGCTAAAACATCTAGAATATGGGAATTATGCTGGATAAGAGCTCAGTAAATACTGGTTAATTCATACACTTATAAAAATGGAAAGCCCTTAATCTAGAAAAATGACTTTATTATTGTTAAATTTAGAAGTCTTGAAATTATAAGATTTTTATTCATCAAATAGCCAGAAAAGCTTTTGTGTTCTTTATCAGAGAGAGGAAAAACTAAAATAGTACTTGAGAGTCTTGTAAAAGTCAAACTCTGTGGGAAGTGTTTCATGTATTTGTTCACTTTTCTTGTCTTCTGAAGTATTTGCCATTTGTGTTTTCCATAGTATTTGCCATGTAAAATCGTTGCCATTTTACACTGAAGTAAACAGAGATGGGGGGTGGGGGCATCCAGGAAAGTTCAAGTCTGTAACATAATGGTATTCAATCAGTAACTAAAAGAGCCAGAATTCCAGGAAGGACCCAACTGGCTCATGTTCTCTCCTTTCTACCCAGTTGCTTTCTGAGTCAGCTACCAAGAGGTCCTGAATTGCCTTTGCACACACACACTCTCTCTCTAAGGCTGACTCAATTCTCCTGGGGGATCAGAATATGACAAGGGATGAAACTACTTCATAAGACAGTGCTTTCTTCATGTTATGGAATCTTCAACAGAACCCAAAAGCTAACAGGAACTCAGCACCAGAATAGTATATGTAAATTTTATAAGTAAGCACACGTTAATAATTCTTCTTCCCTACTTCTTTCTTCTTTCATCTATTCATCTCAGGAGAAATTGTTCTCATGAGGAACTACCAGAAAGTACTTAAGTATGGTATCTAAATATCTGCTAGCCAAGGAGTAATAATGTATATGATGTTTTTTTATGACAGGCATGTTTCCCCTGGATGTTGACTAAAAGCACATATGACTTAGTTATTATGGAGTATTCTAATAGCAGACTCCTTTTTTAGCCTATATAGGTCCCTTTGGGAGGATGTGACATTTATCCAGATGTTTAGCCAAACCCACTCTAATTAATCCGTATATACTTAACAAAGAAAATAAAGAAGTTAAAACAAAAATTACTTGGAATCTAGTTTGGAAGAGAGCTTGCCTTAACAATTTTGATAATTTTCTGAGGCTTGATTAAAATGTTATTCCTTGCAAGTTATAAATTTTAATGATGATTGGTAAAATTTCAAAACCTTATTCATACATGTTAACTACATCTGTGTGGAGGGGTGTTTTTTTTAACTGTGAAATGAAAACTGCCTGAAAATGTTGTTTCTATAAATATTAAACTCAGAAAATGAGATTATAGGAGGTATAAAATAGAGAGTGAGGTGTTAATTTAAAGATGTCTTCATGGAGGCGCCTGGGTGGCTCAGTCAGTTAAGCATCTGACTCTTAATTTCAGGTCAGGTCATTATCCCCTGGTAGTGAGATCGAGCCTTGTGTCTGGCTCTGCACTGAGTATGGAGCCTGGTTAAGATTTTCTCTCTCTCTTCCTTCTGCCCCTCCCCTGCTTGTGCACATGCTGTCTCTCTCTCTTTCAAAAAAAAATTTTTTTTTAAGATGGAAGTGTCTTCATAAATTCTGCCTTTAGGATCCAAAACTTAGAAGATCCAAACAACGACAGTCCATGGTTCTCCATGCTCAATGAGAATTCCTTGTTCAGGGACCATGGGTCGGAAAAATGACCCATGCTTTCATGAAGCCTTTGTCTTTAGTGACAAGCTTAATGAGTTTGTATATCAGGAAAATTCTTAAAGATAGGATCTGTATGCCCGGTGTAAGTGCACACATACATACAACATGCACACGTGAGAATTATTACATATTAAAGTGAGTTATTTTTGTATCAGGAAAACTTCTCGTAGGCAACTTTGCTCCAACATAAAAGGAATCATCTTAGGAAATTTTACTATAATGTTAAGTAAATCTTTATCTTTGAACATACAATAAATTGAAAAATTTAAAAATCATTACGCTCTTACTTTGCAATGCTCTGTTTGGCCTGTTTGAAATTAATGTTTTCTACGAAGGAAGAAAGTCTATTTTTTTTTAATTCTTTTTAGTGGGAAAAATACACTACCTCAGCAAATCAATCTCTGCTCCTTATATGGAAGATGGTGTGTTTGTAGATGACACCTTAATGTTGTCCATTTTGATGCCCAGTGGGTGAACACAGTGACTAGAAACTATTCTCTCCCCTGGCATTCTTTTGGTGGCCCAGTAGATAGATGGTGACATCACCGGCAGAGCTGTGAACATAATGTAAAGGTCATCTCTAGTATTAAACTGAGGTCAGGGAAGATTGTGAGCACGATGAGACAACCTTAAAGTGCTTTATACACCTCAGGCTATAGAATCCATTTACAAATGTGTCTTCATTGTACTTCTAGTCAGTGATAGAATTAACTGGATTTGCACTTTGATGTAGAGTGAAGAGAAAATCTCAGTACTGCTTCCCTTTTTAAAGCTCACATAAAATACTTGTATTTTTTTGTTGTTCTTAAGAAAGATGCAGAATATTTTGTGTAACTTGGATGGGCTTACATTAAAACAGATATATATATATATATATATATATATATATATATATATATATACACACACACATACACACACACACACACACACACACACACACACACAGCTATTTTAACCATGAAAACAGTATATTCTAATTTTCTAATTTCTTGAATGGATGGAGAGACATAAAATTAGAAAAGGCAGAATGCATAAGATTGTGAGTTCCATGTTGTTCATAGGAACTGCTCCAAACTCTTGTCTCTGTTGGAGTACAGAATAGAATGATTCGCTTCTGAATGGAAGAGGCAAATGGAGGTAAGTGACAAAATAGCCAATATACATTGGTGTCTGAGGGGGAAATTGTAAAACAAAATTATTGGCTCTTATAATGTAAAGTTTTTAATCCAAGTTTCAAACACCATCATTGGGATGTTTTTTTCTCCATCTCTCTGCTCCATTTCCTCAAATAGACACTTCTCTCCTTGGGGTAACTCCAACAATATTCTCAAAGGTTCAAGTAAAGGGTAAAAAAGCAAATCTTTCTTTCTAGGTCTGACTGGCTCAGATTGAATCATGGGCTGATCTATGAACCAATTTTTATGGCAGGAAAGGATTAAGAGGGTGCCAGGTAGGGCTTCCCCCAAATGAACTCAAGGTGTGTTACCCAAAAAAGAAGGACTCAATGGCAGGCAACCAACTCGACAAAAATTTTCTTTACATCAAGAACAACTTTAATGGGTCCAAAAAATAAAGGATGCCTCTGCAGCTTATCAAATTGTGAGTTCAAAGAAGAGAAATTTCAAGTGTGTTTGAAGAATAGACAGTGGATCAGAATAGCTAGAAGATACAAAGAAGTTTCTGTAAAACTGTAAGAAAATTAAGACTGAGTTCAGACTGTGACAAAAATTTCATGAGCCAATGAGTTTGGGTTTTAGTTATGTAATATTTGAGGAATCAAAACCAATAACTTGAGGGACAAAAATGTTATCTGTGCCTTGTATACTGTCAGTATACCTTGTATACTGTCAATGAAGGATGCATTTTAAGAAAACTAATATGGGGCTCCTGCGTGGCTCAGTTGGTTGAGCATCAGACTCTTGATTTCCACTCAGGTCATGACCCCCAAGTCGTGGGATCCAGCCCCACACTGGGCTCCACACTGAGCATAGAGCCTGCTTCAGATTCTCTCCACACCCCCTCCATTACCCCTCTCCCCCACTCACTCAGGTGATCTCTCTCTCTCTCTCTCTCTCTCTCACCCTCTCAAAAACAAAATTAAAAAGAAAACTAATATGATAGTAATTTATATCCCGGAGTGGTAAGATAATATAGTTAGGATTCTGCTGAAAGAAGTCAGTAATGAAATTCAAAGAACCTATCAAATTCTAATTTGTCAAAGTGTTTTTTATGTCCATACTAATAAATTCAAATGGCATTGAAGCTTTTGAAGTTTGTTTAAAACTGTTAGGAGAGTTCAAAGTAGATTCTCTCCTTTTTGTTTGCATACTGACTCCAACTGGTTCAACTGATTGTAAACAACTCAAACCAATTAAGAGCTAATTTAAAATTGTTTTCATATTGAAAACAATTGAAAACTTGCATGATCGTAAGTATTTGGAGTTTTTTAAACTACTGTTTCCTTGAACATTCATTCTTGGAATTAAGTTGGAGGTCTTTTAGAACAGGGGGTTAAAAATTATTGAAAATTTGACAGTTTGAGTCTACATGGGTGAAAAATTGGAGCAAGCTGTGAGAAGTACAGAGCCTACCCAGTGACATCTTTTCTGCACACTGAAAATCAATCCTTACTTTGGACAGAGACACTTAACAACCCTTTTCCTCTCACATTAGAAAGAATGAAGAGAAAATTCAGTCTTGTGCCTCTTAGAGTCTGTTTTCCACTTTCTAGTTTGAAGTTTGTGTCCTGCCCATTTTTCCCCCTCCCCAGTGGAAGACAAGTGACACTTTCTGTCCACTCAAGCTTGTGCCATCTTCCCGGATCTTGTCTCCTGACCATCAATCAAACCCTTTTTTGGAATGGACTCTCTCATGGCAATAGCCCAGTTCAAGCATCCCAGGGGCTAATGGACCTCACTCTTTTGGGCATTTCCAGTCCGTATCTAGCCACAGAAGACAAAGATTTTTACTCTGAACAAAGAGAGGCTGAGAACGGAGTGAAGGACTTTCTCTAAATGTATTTAGGTGAGTTATTTCATGTGGATAGTATAGTTCTCAAAGTGACCAGGAATAAGAGAGTCCTATTTTAGGAATGATCTTACAGATTCCTGGCGCAAGTCTCTTTAAGCCTTAGTTTCCTTGTCCATAAAATGAAATCTGTAAAGTTCCTACTTCCCAAGGTTGTGAGGATCATATGATGATGCACTCAGTCGGTGTGCCCAAACCGATCTCATGCACATATAATTCCCAACAAACAGTTCCAATAAGAAAAGGATCTAAGAAAAAACACTTGATATACTTGGCCAGGTATGTGTGTGGTGGAGAAGAGTGGTGGGAGAGTCCTGAAAGATGTGGCATTTGAAATAAATTTTTAATCGGTAAAGGGAGTAAAGTATTTTGCAATTTTATATTTTAGAGTGTCATGTTAGGCACGAGATGGCAGAAGGTGGGCAAGTCAAGTGTGACCCTGAGGAATGCTAGCATATTTGATGGCTTAGGAAAATTTCAGGAAAATAATGTGGCACTTAGCATGTTTTTAAGTATATCCAGAGTGGAAGCCTATAATTCAGGCAAAGCAATCCACTGAAAGCCACTAAAGAGAATTAGAGATTCAAAATAAACAATTAGATAACAGGAGAAATGATCATTCAGTGGACATTGCCCCTAGTAGTTGTTAATACTTCCTGAAACATGCAGGTTGAAAAGGTTAGAGGAAAAAAAAATCTAGGAAAGGTCTCAGGAAGAATAGATTAATATATTTACATAAAAATCTCTTAGTTTTAAGAACTGGGTTTATACTGGGGCAGATATGGAAAATTCAGACATTAGAATTCAACTGAATTGTTTTATCATTTAAAATATGAAATGTTTAAGAGCCTATATTATATTTATACATTCGCGTTCATTCTTTTATGGCTATATAATCATTTTTTTTCTCAATCAAAGGAAACTATCACCTTCCTTAAAACTTCTCATGAAATGAACATTTGTAATTAAAATGTATTCCACACATATTTAGCTCCCATACCTAGTCTTTTTTGCTTGATAGTGGGCCAGGTTAGAAGATTTCAGAGGAATATAAAGTGTCATTTAAACTCAGGGCAGACGCCTGGCCAGAACTGGCTGCTTCTAGTCCCTACCCATCCCCTCTTCCAGAAAGCACTAGCACATGGAGAACCAGAGGCGTACTACCTACAATACTAATACATGCCACATAAAATTCTTACACTTTTGATTTTGTTTCAGTTCTCTTAAGCCCTACAAGTTAAAAGGTTAAACAACCAGCAAACAACTCCCTGAGTACTTCCTATCAATTATTCCTATCAACTTCCTATCAATTATTACAACTTTACTCACAATTTTAGAGGAAATAAGAGTTTTGAATGGAAGGTAGAAAGGAAAAGTATTCCATGGTATGACAAATAATAAAACTTACCAATAATTGAAACTTTACTTTGTTTTAGGTCCACGGCATATTTATCTTTTGTCAACCTTGCCCAATCTTAAGATACAGATTCTCCTATGTTACTCGTGAGACAATAAGGTTTAGTGCAATTAACTGACTTGCCCAGAGATAGACATTAGTTACCTGATGTACCAAACTTTGAATGCAGGCATTCTTTCTTTTTTAAATTTTTTTTTTTTCAACGTTCTTTATTTATTTTTGGGACAGAGAGAGACAGAGCATGAACGGGGGAGGGGCAGAGAGAGGGAGATACAGAATCTGAAACAGGCTCCAGGCTCTGAGCCATCAGCCCAGAGCCCGACGCGGGGCTCGAACTCACAGACCGCAACATCGTGACCTGGCTGAAGTCGGACGCTTAACCGACTGCGCCACCCAGGCGCCCCTTTTCTTTTTTAAAAAAATGCTGTTTTTTTTGGGGGGGGGGGCACCTGGGTGGCTCAGTTGGTTAAGCATCCAAAGATTTAGAAAAAGGATAATTGAAATTCCAAGGAATGAGTATAATGATATGAGGTAGCACACATATTAAGAGTCCACTGGGGGCGCCTGGGTGGCTCAGTCGTTAAGCATCCGACTTCAGCTCAGGTCACGATCTCCCACTCCGTGAGTTCGAGCCCCGCGTCGGGCTCTGGGCTGATGGCTCAGAGCCTGGAGCCTGCTTCCGATTCTGTGTCTCTCTCTCTCTCTGGCCCTCCCCCATTCATGCTCTGTCTCTCTCTGTCTCAAAAATAAATAAGTGTTAAAAAAAAATTAAAAAAAAAAAAAAAAAGAGTCCACTGGAGGGGCGCCTGGGTGGCTCAGTTGGTTAAGGGTCCGACTTCAGCTCAGGTCATGATCTCATGGTGTGCAAGTTTGAGCCCTGCGTCAGGCTCTGTACTGACACCTCAGAGCCTGGAGCCTGCTTTGGATTCTGTGTCTCCCTCTCTCTCTGCCCCTCCCCTGCCCATGCTCTGTGTCTCTCTGTCTCTCAAAAATAAATAAGCATTAAAAAAATTTTTTTAGGGGTACCTGGGTGGCTCAGTCAGTTAAGTGTCCAACTTCAGCTCAGTCATGATCTTGTGGTTGGTGGGTTCAAGCCCCTCATCAGGCTCTGTGTTGACACCTCAGAGCCTGGAGCCTGCTTCGGATTCTGTGTCCCTCTCTCTCTCCCTCTCCCCCACTCATGCTCTGTCTCTGTCTGTCAAAAATAAATAAACATTAAAAGATTTTTTTAATGCTGTTTTTTTGGAGACTATTTTACATATCATCAAAATCACATTTTAAGTGTACAACTCAATGATTTTTGTATTTTGACTTTACTGAGTGGTGCAACCACCACCATAAATTAGTTTTAGAACATTTTTACTCCCTCACTAAGATTCCTCATGACCATTAAATTTTTTAATTTTTTTTTCAAAAAAAGTTTTTAATGTTGTATTTATTTTTGAGAGAGAGACAGGCAGAGCATGAGCAAGAGTAACAGAGAGGGAGACACAGAATCTGAAGCAGGCTCCGGGCTCTGAGCTGTCAGCCCCAGAGGCTGACGCAGGGCTCGAACTCACAAACTGAGATCATGACCTAAGCTGAAGTCAGACGTTTAACCAACTGAACTATCCAGGCACCCCTTTATTTTTTGTTTTTAATTGAAGTACGGTTGATATATAGCATATTAGTTTCAGGTGTACAACATAGTGACTCAGCAGTCATATACATTATGAAATGCTCACCATGATGAGTGTAGCCACCATCTGTCACCATACAGTTATTACAATATTATTGACTATATTTCCTATGCTGTACTTTTCATCCCCATGACTTATTTATTTATTTATTTATTTTATGTTATTTTAATTTTTTTTAATGTTTATTTATTATTGAGAGACAGAGAGACACAGAGCATGAGCAGGGGAGGGGCCGAGAGATGGAGAGACACAGAATCCGAAGCAGGCTCCAGACTCTGAGCTGTCAGCACAGAGGCTGACGCAGGGCTTGAACTCACAAACCGTGAGACCATGACCTGAGCCAAAGTCAGACGCTCAACCAACTGAGCCACCCAGGTGCCCCATGACTTATTTATTTTATAACTGAAAGTTTGTATCTCTTAAGCCCCTTCAATTATTTTACCCATTTCTCCATTCTCTCACCTCTGGTAACCACGTCCTCTATATTTATGAGTGTGTTGTTCTTTTTTGTTGCTGTGTACTTGTTCATTTGTATTGTTTTTCATTCCACATATAAGTCAAATCATGTGGTATTTGTCTTTCTCTGATTTATTTCACTTAGCATAATACCTTCTAGGTCTATCCATGTTGCTGCAAATGACAAGATTTCTTTCTCTTTTATGGCTGAGTAATATTCCATAGTGTTTTATCCATTTGTCTATTGATGGGCACTTAGATTGACTTCCAATATTGGCTATTGTAAATAATGCTGCAATAAACATAGGGGTGCATGTATCTTTTCAAATTAGTGTTTTTGTTTTTTGGGGATAAATACCCAGTAGTGGAATACTGGATTGTATGGTACTCTTATTTTTATTTTGTTAAGGAACATTTATACTATTTTTCACAGTTGCTGCACCAATTTACCTTCTCACCAGTAGTCTACAAGGGTTTCCTTTTCTCTGCATGCTCACTAACACTTGTTCTCTCTTGTATTTTTGATTCTAGCCATTCTGGCAGGTGTAAGGTAATATCTTATTTTGGTTTTGATTTGCATTTCCCTCATAATTAGTGATGTTGAGCATTATTTCATTGTTTGGTGATCTATATGTCTTCTTTGGAAAAATGTCTCTTCAGGTCCTCTGCCCATTTTAATTGGATTATTTGGTTTTGCTGTTGAGCTGTGTGACTTTCTGTATTTTGGATATTAACCCATTATTAGATATATCATTTGCAAATATCTTCTCTCATTCAGTGGGTTGACTTTTCGTTTTGTTGATCGTTTCCTTCTCTGTGCAAAAGCTTTTTAGTTTAATGTAATCCCAGTTGTTTATTTTTACTTTTGTTTTCTTTGTCTGGGGAGACATATGCCATTTGACAATCCAGCCTATTATAGGGTCATATTGAGCCACATGATGAAGAGCTGTGTTTTAAATTTTCTGACACGGCCATCTCACCCATCCCATCAATCAATAAAAGGGTAGAGCCAGCTCATATTTAGGAGGTGAAGCTAATTGTTTCAAGATAGTCTATTTTTTTAACATTTTAAGGTCTTGAACATAGTTTCTTGGTTTATTACAAATAACAAAGAAATCTATCACATTTATCCTGAAGACAGTGGCTTTTAATCTTGGTCACACCTGCCTGGGTCCTGCCCCAGACATTCTGATTTAATTCATCTGAGGTCTGATCTTTACATCAGTGTTTAAAACATCCCAGATAATTCTAATATTCCTCCAGTATTGATAACCACTGTTTTAAGGTCTTGGTTAAGAATGCTAGAAAGAAGATGAGTATGGGAATGGTTATGGGTAAAAGAAAACAACTGAGTTTACAGAATCAAATACTCTTTTTATTTATAGCCTAGACATCTAATGTATTTTACATGCTAAATCATGTAGCCACACAGCCAAGGTCAATTTCTGATAGTAACTTTAAATATTTTTAAAATTTAAATGATTCAATCATTCCAGACAAAATATATCAATATGTTTTTATTGAATCAATCAATATTTCACACATCGTCGCATAGTATTTTATTCTTCAGTTATCTAAGAGTGATTGAAGAGATATTAAAAATTTTAAAACACAGACTTCTTTCCACATACTTTTGATTTAATTAGTGTTTCAAAGTTTGAAGATAAAAGAGTCTGCATTTTTTTCATTCATTGCTGAAACACTAATGTTTTTGCCATTTTTTAAAAAATGTTTATTTTTGAGAAAGAGAGAGAGTTTGTGCCCACACGCATCCATGAGTGGAACGGGGGCAGAAAGAGAGGGAAAGAATCCCAAGCAGGCTCTTCACTGTCAGTACAGAGCACGACACGGGGCTTGATCTCACAAACTGTGAGATCATGACCTGAGCCGAAATCAAAAGTTGGATGTTTAACCAATTGAACCACACAAGCACCCTATGTTTTTGTCATTTTTAATGTGAAGTATGTAGAAGGAATATTTTATAATGGCTATTTTTTATCTCTTTCATTTCTCTTTGATCCAGTGTAAATCTGAGATTTCTATAATTTCTAACAAATATAAATATAGATTTAAAAAAAAAACTGCTTACTGCTAAAAATGAGTTATATTCCTAGATAGTAGTCTTTTCAGGAAGTTTCTGTTTTGTTTTGTTTTGTTTTGCTTTTTGTCTGACTCTATATTTTATTTGAATTCTATTATTAAAAAGTGCATATGTCCTCTAAGGGAAAAATAATTTTAAGATAGTTGTAAAAAAACCAGTTTGATTATAAGACCTGCTCCTCCTTTGTTTACAAGGTTAATTTGTCTTGATTCCTTAAATAGACATAATGTGGGTCTTTTCCTAAACTTCCCAAGAGCAATTAGGAGTACTTTCTGTGCACTGGCAAAAACAAACAAACAAACAAAAAAACAAACCTTAATTTTCATAGCCTGGCTTTAACAAAATGCTAAAAATGAGCATCCAGACCAAACCTTGCAGCCTTAAGGGCTGTGAGAGTCATGTGATAAATGGAATTCAAATAAGTTAATCTCATGATCAGCTCTCTGTGGCCCAGACCATCTGTGGATATTTCCATGTTTGTTTTGTTCATGGCTTGAATCAATATCATAACTTTGTGAAATGCCACACTGGCTTCCAGGTACTGGAAATAAAAGCAAAAGCCATACTGGGCCTGGATTTTCCTATCATAGGAATAAGTCAAACACTATAACACACTTCTGAGAGTATTGAAGTGATTAATATTACCACTACAGCCTTTGAAGATAGAGATTTTTTGAGTCCTATCACATTTCTGATCCTTATTCTGGCTAAAAAGACTGGTGGTACCTGAAGAAAGATGGTAGATGATTGAACTTGATAATGTTATGACTTCTGCTACTGCTATTCCTGGTGGGGGCGCCTAACTACAGAAAATGAAAGTGTCTCTGGTACTTGGTGTGCATGAAATGGCGAGTAGTTCTTACTCCTTTGCATATACAGAAAGTTAGAAAAACATCTTAAGGGGTCAGCACTACTAATATAATATTCTACCTCAAGGATAGAAAACATTCCAGCTAAATTCTTTGACCATCCCACTTTGCCACAGAGCATCAGTCTGATCCACTTTATTGGTGCCATCACAATAATATGATCTAAAGAACAGGAAGCAGTAAGAGAATGTGATACATTGGAAATAAATGAAAAGTAAATTCAAAACAAAATGGCAAAGACCGTATCATAGAATTTTCTGGGGTTCAGTGGCACTGAACACGTTGAATAATCTCTTCCTCTTCCTCATTGTACTTTGTGTCCTAAATGATTAACAGGGAGGCATTAATCCCTAGTGAGTACTTGGCAATATATACCATCTATAGGTGTCTTTCTCCAAATCCTTTACCAAGTGATCCAAAATTTAGTGGGGTTGGAAGTGTACAACCCAACTGGTCCAGACCACAGTTAAGTTCTGCCACTGATTCTTTTGATCTAATGAACCAATGCTACTAAAAGCATCTTGAGGTCCTAGATAGATCATGTAGAAAACCCTGATAGAGCAGTCATAGCAAAGATCAGTAGGGTTTTGGAAGTAGGCCATATCTGCTTCAGCAAGTTATTTCTTCTTTGAGTAATATTGAAAGTCATGTGATAAATGGAATTCTGGTTGGACTGAGCTCTTGTTAGAACTTGAGAGATCAGCTGACCAACTGACCTGAGAAGTCCATCTTTTTTTTTTAATGTTTATTTAATTTGAGAGCCTGGCATGGGGCTTGCCGTCATCAACTGTGAGATCATGACCTGAGCCAAAATCAAGAGTCGAATGCTTAATGGACTGGGCCACCCAGGCACCCCCTGAACTGTCCATCTTGAAATAGGTCCTATGTGATCTGATCAGCCATGGAAAAGAGGCCTTGCCTGAATAGTTCTGGAAAGTCTAGATAAGTCCTTTAGGGAAATGCTTACACTCCCAGCATATCTTTTCCTGCCATGACACTGCCTTTCCTCAATCAATACCAAAGATTAGGGTCCTCATGTGGAGTCTCCCTTCAATTTGGAAATAAGGAAACTGGAGAGAAGTAGATTATAGCTAGCTCTGACAAAGTGTGGTCACCTGCTGAAAGTGACAGTTTTGCCATCACAGCCCCATTCAGAGTGGAGCCCTGAAGGAGAGTGGAGAATGGAGCCCCTCCCAGTTAGTAGCAGAACTTGAAGCAGTACATTTCACTGTTATGGTTGAGATGATTAACCCTGAACCTCAGGCCTAGAGTAAGTGTAGGAAATCCCTCTTGAGTATATTCTAGTTCTACCTTGCCAAGAAGTAAAAATTGTGGCATCCCTAGCCCACTAGAAGCTCTGGACCCTCAGGAACAATGACAACTTGAATCACCCTAATAGGTAAAAATCTCTGAAAAGTAGATATTGAACAAGAGAATATGAAATAGCTAGTGGAGGAATGAAGTCAAGAATACCAGCTCTGACTTTTTGGCAATTTTCTTCTGTTTTTAAAATTTTACTTATTTTGAGAGAGAGAGAGTGGGCATGTGTGCGCGAGCAACAGGGTGGGGGCAGAGAGAGAAGGAGATAAAGGATACCAAGGGGACTCTGCACCTGATAGTGCAGAGCCTGACACGGGGCTCGATCCCATGAACTGTGAGATCATGACCTGAGCTGAGATCAAGAGTCAGACATTTAACTGACTGAGCCACCACACTGGCAATTTTCAAAAATTGGGAATCTAGTGTATTCATTGCTTGCTGAACATATGATATTTAAAATTCTCTATTATTTTTTATTTTTTCCTCTCTTATACATATGATGTGTTGAATGGCAGATATACACATGACTTTCCTATACAGGTTGTACAATCTCATGAGAGAATGTGATAAAACTAGAGGAAAATAGACTACCCAGCCTCTCTGCATAATATCATTACTGGTGATAGCACTGATACCACTTAATATCACAGATACCAGTGATAGCATTTTTTCATGTAGAAGCTAGACATGACTTTGGAGCTAGATATGACTTTGGATTATCTCCCATTAAGAGGAAAAAAACACCTATTTGAGGTCTTACATGGGAGAGAATCATGTTCAGGGAGCCATTTTTTAAAATCATATGTTTCAAAGGAAAAGATGTTGTTGGAGAAAAGGATTTAGGGAGTTACTGCTATCTAGGATATTCTATCTTTCATGAATACCTTTCTTTCCCCACCTCTAAAAAATAAATTGCATCCCTCAGACTACTAAGATGAATTACATACCACGATAGAATATTTTTCTTGAAATTTTAGCGTTGATCAGTCGCATATTGGGTGGGTGAAAGACATTAAATTTTGAGTAATGTAATGGTGACCAACAAGGTAGAAATTGAGATAAGAGAAGAGATCTGTATCCTCATTTTACTTTTGCTTTGATTTTGTGAGCTACTCCAGTGTCCTTCCAGTATTAATCCCCTGCCTTTCTTTACTCCCCTCTCCTTCAGTCTTCTTTTTTCTAAGTTTCTCAGAGTTATTTTCTGTTTCTTGCAACCAAAGTACCTTAACTAATACAGAAATGGAATTACAAGCAATGAATTCTTAGATAAATGCAGACATTTGGAATTGGTTAGTGGCTGAAACAAAAAACATGGAGATATGCACAAAGAAATGAAAGTGGGAAGGCATCTTAAAAAAAACTGGAAGCAGTGGCTGGCTGGGACCTGGGGATCTTGAAGAAGAAGTTGGGAGAACAGGTGGCTTTTGCCATAGACCCATTCAGAGGATGAAGAATGGTAGGCCCACCCAGTAGATTGGCAACATGTGACAAGCCTAGGGATGGAATTGGAGAAGGAAAAGCTCAGGCCATATGTGCTTCAATATACAGGATGAAACTCATGATCGCTCTCTAAGTATGTGGAACAGTTGCTTATTGCCTGTGGTTATATAGCTGAGCACCCTGAAAACGAATTCCAAAGATGCATTTTCTGTATTTCTGAATTACAGTATTAGTGAAATTCACAAATGCTCCGGGTCATTTATGTGAAAGCAAGGACATTGACTAAGAGGGGTGGACTCATCAGTACAAAGTAGTAGTAAGACATTGGCATCCAAATCCCTGGTTCAAAATCCTATCTCTGTCTACCTCAAATAACTGTGAGATCCTGAATAAGTTCCTTAAATTATCTCTCTTACTTCTCTAGAGGAATACTAATAACACTATTACTAAAATTATTTAGGGGTGTCTGGGTGGCTCAGTCGGTTAAGCGTCCGACTTCAGCTCAGGTCACGATCTCACAGTTCGTGAGTTCAAGCCCTACGTAGGGCTCTGTGCTGACAGCTCAGAGCCTGGAGCCTGCTTCGGATTCTGTGTCTCCCTCTCTCTGACCCTTCCCTGCTCATGCTTTGTCTCTCTCTGTCTCCAAAATAAATAAAACATTAAAAAAATTTAAAAATAAAATTATTTAATACATAGGTGTATTTTGAAGATTGAATTAGCTAACCCACATAAAACACTTAACATAGTGCCTGGTACATAGTACTCAATATATTTTAGCTATTAATTCAAGCGATATCTTTAATAATTTTCAAACAGGTGATAGAAAATTTATAATTAAACATTATAGATTTATCAGACACTTACCCTGATAGAAACTCTTCATGTTTCAAGAAATTTAAAGTGTGTTTCTTGCACTCAGGGAGTTTCCAATTATTCTGGGAAAGCTGAAATAAAATGTGAAAATTTAAATGACAGTGTAGAAGATAATGGAAGAAATAGAAGATCAATGTAATGAGACAAAGATTTAACAAGCTTAGTGCCAGATGAATGTTCTTTGTTAGAAAAAAAAAAAGTGTTATACTTTTCTTAAATATTTTTTAAAAATCTATTTGGACTCTCTTTGGTTTACCGTATTTAAATAGTTTAATTCATTTCCACATGCGTCTTGTTTTTATGTTCTTATAGCAAGGATTAGTCAAACCTAAATAGTTGTTGCAGAACTTCACACTTTGAGTTTTGACATTTATTTTCAATTTCCTAAGCCAACGACTGAATCTTTAAAATCTCTAAGACAATTGCTTCCGATTCTGTGTCTCCCTCTCTCTCTGCCCCTCCCCAGTTCGTGCTCTGTCTCTCTCTGTCCCAAAAATAAATAAAACGTTAAAAAAAATTAAAAAAAAAAAAGGGGGGCGCCTGGGTGGCTCAGTCGGTTAGGCGTCCAACTTCAGCTCAGGTCACGATCTCGCGGTCCGTGAGTTCGAGCCCCGCGTCCGGCTCTGGGCTGACCGCTCAGAGCCTGGAGCCTGCTTCCGATTCTGTGTCTCCCTCTCTCTCTGCCCCTCCCCAGTTCGTGCTCTGTCTCTCTCTGTCCCAAAACTAAATAAAACGTTAAAAAAATTTTTTTTAATAAAATCTCTAAGACAATACAGTAATCCAAGTGGAAAATGCTTTGAAAGCTCTTTGTAGTTGACAATAAGGCTTTATTAATGACAACTGTTCTCACATGATGGATGTACTTGCCATAATACCTATGGGCTTCTACTGCTACAATTAGTATTTCCTTGAGCAATTCCCCAAGTGACCATGTATAATTTAATACACCTAGCTTCTCCAAACTTGCTGCCTTGTGGATTTTTCAGTAGTGTATCTTAATGAGAAAAGTGTCCTTAAGTCAAACGTAAATTACTTTTTTGAAAATAATTTAACTACAGATAGAGCATACGTTTAAAAAATATAATCTTGCAATGCATTTGTTTAAAAAATTATTAATTGGATCATGTTTCCCATTGATTTACATTATTACATTAGAGATGTGTTCTTATGGGAAGAAATCTGACCTAAGGTAAGTAAATATCACAACTCAGAAATGTAGAGTATTTTAGGACATATATTCAGAGAGAAAACATTTTGCTAAAGTGATACATAAAACTTACTTGTTACATGTTCTACACCACTATACTCTAATCACATAGCTCTTGTCAGAAGCAATTGAATAAAACCCCCAATGCTATAAATCCTGTATTCATGAAGTATTTCTCTCATCGTCTTTCTCACGAACAATGTAGCTGGTCTGTAGTTCCTCTCCTTGCTCTACAGATGATCACATGATCGTCTGGTACAAAATGGTGCTCAAAATAATTTCTACTTCTCTCTTCTAAATTATTTTATTACTTGTTTATCAATATTTTCATGTATTGGAGATCACATGTTTTGCCTAATTTTTCCACTGATATCTACTCTCCAACCATATCTTAGTTTTCTATTTGTTCCTTCAACTTAGTTTGTATCATAGGAGATGAGTCTCTCCTTCAATGATGATTAGAAAGAGGGAGTTTGTTATTTGTCCTGAAGATTTCAAAACCAAAGAAAACTTTGGTCTGGTTCTAAAATGGTAAAAGTGACAAGGAAATATTGAATGGACATCTTTCTGTTTTATTATATTGGTTTATCTCATGATTCTAATTCAATACCCAAAGTTAGATTCTCTTAGTACTACAGTTATATGAGAGAGATGGCTGAAATGTACACTTAGTTCTTATGTTTCCTTAAAACCCACCCACAAAGCATTTCTCCTTTCGACTCTGTCTTCTCCACCTGTCCCCATAACTTGAGTTCAAGTGGGCTTTTATCTCCTTGAACTATATATCCCAACAATCTAATATGACTGCACATAACACCAATCATTTCATAACACCGGTGATCCTCAAGCAAGTAATCTTCCCACCCCACTGACCTTCCCAACTACTGACAAATAATCTTGAGCACAACTCAATCACCTTCCTGCAAAAACATTAATATCCCTTCATTGCTTACGGGGTAAAATTCAAATTTTTAAGCCTACAACATAAGGCATACCATAATCTGATCCTACTTCTCAATCATGCCCCATTTCTCCCTGACATGCCAATCAAATCGGAGCACTTACTCTTTCATATCACAGCATCCTAGCATTCCTACCTTTGTTCCTTCGCTTGTGTCAGGCCTGGCCATGCTGCCTCCATTGCTGGGCACTGATGGTCTCCAGTCTCTCAAATATAAGCTTTTTCTTCCTTCTCTGAATACCATAATATTTTATTTTTAATGCTATGTGCACTATTTATCTGTCTTATATTATCTGATGCTTAGAATTTTCACTAGTGAAATGAAGAGATTGAATTTAGATAATCTCTAAGGCTCCTAAAGTTTCAAAATTCTACTCTGGGTGCTCAAAATGTCCTGACAACATGAAATATTCCTATTAATGAAAATATTACACCAAAAGTTCTGTTTGAAAGATATTTTCTTATTATAGGTTTTTTTGCTATTGCTTTAATACTTGAAAAGGTCACTAGATATGGATGTCTTTAGTCTTCTAAGACATCATGATTTCTCATTTCTCCACGACCTAGGACAGCGCCCTGGTCTTACTAAACACAATAGGCAAGGAGTAAAAGTTTAATAACTCTTTTTTAGAGAATGTGAGTTCACAGGGTACCTGGTGGCTCAGTCGGTTAAACATCCGGCTCTTCGTTTTAGCTCAAGTCATAATCTCACGGTTAGTGGGTTCAAGCCCATCAGTGCAGAGCCTGCTTAGAATTCTCTCCCTCTCTCTTCCTTAATCTCTGCCCCTCACCCATTTTCTCTATCTTTCAAAATAAATAAATAAACTATTAAAAATAGGAGTTCTTATCCAGAGAATGTTTTGTACTTAAATCAATATGTTTTCGAATGTTTATTTATTTTTGAGAGAGAGAGAGCAGGGGAGGGGCAGAGAGAGAGAGAGAGGGAGACAGAGGATCCCATGCAGGTTCTGTGCTGACAGCACAGAATCGTAATATCATGACCCGAGCCAAAGTTGGACCCTTAACCAACTGAGCCACTCAGGCACCCCAAATCAATAATCTATTTAGGTCATAAGAGTAAATATTTACTAAGTTACAAAATATTTAGGAGGCACGAGTGGAAAATGTTGCACCTGAAAATGGTTCACACATTTTTGGGAAGCTGGTTTACATTAGGTTTGATATAAAGGCTTGAGACTATCCCGGAAGAGGTCATTCAGAACTCAGAAGCTTTTTTTGATGTGCTTTTTGTGTGTGTGCGTGTGTGTGTGAGAGAGGGGGAGATTGGTAGATGGGCAGAGAGAGGGAGAGAGAGAGAGAATCCCAGGCAGGCTCCTCACTTATAAGCTTTCAAGCACAGTTGTTTTGAACTGAGGATTCTCCTTATAAATAACTTTTCAACTACAGGCCCAAAGCTCAGGGAAAGAAGCTGTTTATCATCAATTTTATGAAGAGTTTTAATTTTAACAAAACTAATTTTTTGAAGATTTTTTTATACTTTGACATTACTTGCTGGATTTCAGAAGAAAGATTTGAATCATTAGAACAGGCTCCGTGGGCAAGAAAGATGAACAGAAAACAAGATAATGTCTCCAAATGAATTTTTGTCATATTTGCAGCTATTCCGTATACAGGTCAATCTGTGCCCTACATTCATTCATTCACTCAAATAACAAGTATCATTGAATACTTGAGTGCCAACCACTACTTGGTATAAGGTGTCACAACAGCAAACAAGTGGGCAAACTCTCTGCCTCATGGAGCTTACATTCTAGAAGGAGAGAGATACAATTAGTAAGTAAACTATATACTACATCAGAAAGTGACACGTACTATATGAAAGGGAAAAAGGGAGATCTGTGTAATAATGAGGGCGTAATTTTAAATAAGATAACCAGGGAAGTCCTCACTGGTGCTGTGACTGGAGCAAAGCAGCCTCACCTATGACATTTTCTGGGCATAGTTGAAAATGACAGGGTACTCTAGAAAGGGACAGCCAATGTCAGGTGGGTGTTTACCCTGGGCTTGTTGAACTCTCTGCTCTGTGGGGGGTGTAGCTCCTCATGAAAGGGAGCAGCACTGGCATCTCTAGAAGAACAGAGGTAGGGCAGAGGAGTCCACTTTCCACGTTTAGTAGTCCTGGGGCACAGTCTTGAGGAACGTGACGGGGAGAGACAGAGATGTATCTGGGGAAAAAAATCCCAGGTGGAGGGAACTACAAAGAGTTCTGAGACAAACTTGAAGAACTAAGGCAGAGTAAGTTGGGGGTGGGGGTGGGGGAGATGAGGTCAGAGTGAGCAGCAGGATTCTGCAAGGGCATTACAAGGACAAGCTTTTAATCTGAGTGAAATGTAGCAGAGGAGTTGTTGTTAGAGGACTTTGAACAGAAGATTTTTATGATCAGTTTGATGTTTTAAAAGAATCATGGCGAATAGCAGAAGGTACAAAAGAAGAGCTAGCAGACATCCTTAAATAAATATCTTAATTTACTTGGATTCTCATTCAAGGTATCACCTCTGGATACCAACTGTTATTTGTGCAAAAAGGTCTGTGAGCTAGGAAGAAGGGCCAAGTAGATGTGTAGTTTTGGAAAAGCTTCTTGACCCTGATCTCACTGTGCGTTTTTGTCCTTATCTATAAAATCAACCTGCTAGACTAAATGGCCAAATCTTATAACTTTGTGGAAAAGTTATTGGAAATGTACCCTAAGAATCTTCTTGAATTATTGTGATTTTTCAAATCATCTTCAACATTTTCCATTTAATTTTAGGTTTTCAGCAACTCTGATAATCATTCATTTCATTCTGGCAAAAGTTGAGCAGTTCATTCTAACATTAATGAAATTATTGCACCACTTAAAATAGAGCATATTCTGGCTGCCTATTGTAGATGGAGATATTTCTCTCTCTCTCTCCTTTTTTTTTGCTTTCTCTGTGCACAATAAATAAAGTTCATTATTAAACTCATAACATAAGCAGTTATTGGGAGAAAAACTGTGCATAATTCACTAAAAATAAGAATGGTATACGCATATATCACTTTTCTATTAAAAATAGATTAATTGGAGATATCTGAATGCTTATAATTTCAGTATTCCTGAGATATTCTTATGTTTATAAGCATCTTGCCGCAGAATATGTGGATTTTTGATCAGAGAGCAACTCATAAAAGAAAGTCTACACAGACTTGAGCATTTGATCAATCCTACAAATTATTCTTGCAAACACAAAAGTAACTTTTTTGACTAGAGTAAATTGAAAAAAAGATTAATGCAGTGGTTTACTTAGCACAGTTATAATAAGTAATATCATTGGCACAATCAGAAATGCAATCCAGATGTTGGGAGCATTCTCTCCATCTTGGAATAAACTTTGGGGGGGCGTATCTTTCATTTTCTCATCTGAGTGCCCACTCCACACCCTCAGTAGCTCTGTTTGGCCACCACTTTTAAGCACATGACTGTTCAGTAACTCACACATGAATAGCAACTTCAGAAGAGAGCCCTATTCATTGAACAAGTTGGTGAATAAAATTTGGAGAAAATTAAGGCTCTCAAGTACTGATCAACATTTCCCTTGGCATCCTATTAGTCTCATGCTGTAACTGCTTGACAATAAGACTACGCAATTATCTTACAATTACAGCTTCAAGATTTTAACCTGAATGGGTTTGTTGGGTCCCACTTCCATTATTTTTGCCATATGTCATACTAATGAATGTTTTGTTGTAGTCTTTCTTAGCCAAGTCTTTCTCATGAGACTGTGAAGTCAAAACAGTAATATCTAATCTACTGTATAATGAGAAAGATATACTAATCAGTTGATAGTTTCTTTTCTTGCTTTCTTTTTTTCTTTTTCATGATTGACTGGCTTTTAGACCTTTCTTGTTGAAGTTAATTAGGCTGGATGTTTAAAATGAAATAAAAGGAAAGGGAAAGGAAATCTAAAAAGGAGGAGGAAAAAGTGAATGGAGAAAGAAAGAGAGAGAAATAGGGGAGGCAAAATGCCATATGAGAAAACGTAACTATGGTTAAAAAGAACCTCTCAGGATATGCTTCCCATTTCATTTGTCAAGCTAATCAGGGTATTAAAATCTTTATATTTTGCCAAAGGAAATGTCTTTACACTCACTTCTAGAAAAAAATGCAAATTGGAAAATCGTTTCATATTTTCAGTCATTTGTCTCAAGCCATTTCAGTCATTTTGTATCAAACCATTTTCTCCACTAGCATTCCAAATTTCTGAATTACAGTTTATATTTCAGACTATAAAATGGGCTTATGTATTAGAGTTTCTTAGTTTTGTATCTACCAGTGTAATTTCATCATGAAAATCCTATCTGTGTATGTATCTCCGTACCCTATACTTCATTCATTCATTCATTCATTCACCTACAGGTGAATTCGCCTATAGGCGTTAACTTACCAGAAATGTTGTATGTTTTATACTGTATTCATATATAGATTTGGTTTGATTTAACATAAAATCCTAGAAGTTTTATTTCTGGCTAGGTATTTTCAACATTGAGGAGCATTTTTTCAGATGGGAGAGAATTAATCAGAATAAATGATAAATGACAGAATAGATAATAATAACCATTTTGTTTGTTTTTAGACAGAAATAGAATTAGTAAAAAATAATTCATTAGTCTACAAAGATGCCTCTTTGATTAGTCTGATTTCCTCAAACCAACTAAATCACATGTTTAAGACTTGAAATGTTGCAGAGACATTTCCTACCACGTATCAAAACATACTGTAGCATGAAAAATTTTAAACAGATCAGTGGAAGCAGAACCCAGTACATGTAACAACTTTACAGCAATAAAGAAAGTATCACGATTTAATGAAAGAAAGTTTGACACTTCTAAATGTTCTTTGGGAAAACAGGCCACATGTTAAAAATACAGAAGTCAGCTTAGATTCTCATCTTTGACTCCACCTAAAAAAGTCCAATTGGAGAATGAGTTTGAGGGAAGAGAATAAAAAAAGAAAATCAACAAATAACACAAAGGCTTATAGAAAAACTAGATGATATCAATGTCAGGATGGAAAACAGTACTCTTAAAACAGGGAAAAATAAGAAAGGAAAAGATAGACTATATAAAATTAAAATAGCATGCAAACTAAAAGGCACAATGACAAATACATTCACAATATACATGATAGAATGTTGAATACCCTTATTTTATAACAAGAGCTTGTAAATGAGTGAGAAGTATATATATGCATCCCAGTAAAGGAAAGGGGGGCGGGGGTTAAAGAGAAACATGATACTAATAAACAAATGTAAAATTCAATAGTAACTAAATTCATATGTGTATTTAATTTCATTGTTCATAGATAGTTGGGATTATGGTAGAGCTGTCGAAAGTGTGCCCCTATAGCTTTTCTGGTGAATAGTCTGATGTTACGTGCCAGGAAAATGAAGGATAATTGTATTTTTGGTCTTAAAATTTCACTACTACTGTTATTAATGTATCTTAAGAAAATCTTTAGAGATTCTTAAAAAGATTTACTTTCAAGCATGATCAAAACAGCTTTCCTTTAACTATATGAAGGTAAAAATAATCCGTCTTTCTAAATATATGGCTATAATAAAATAATGAACATCACTACAATGGAAATACTGCTATAAATACCATAGTTTCTGTAAATATTCCATGACATGGATAACAGTTAATCGGTATAATTTGAGGGGGAAAAACAAATCCACTCATATATAGTATTTTTTTTTTAGTTCTTCATAAATAAGTAGGTAGAAAGAGAAATGGCTGGAATAAAATAAATAAAAATATTAACAGTCATCATTTCTTGATGATGGCATTCTCGCTGCTTTCCATTTTTAAATTTTAATTTAAATTTAAATTTTTGCTTTTACTTTTTAATTTATACTTTTCTAAACTTGTTTATAATTAATGTATATTACAGTTATAATTTTAAAAGATAAATATTTTAAATAAAAATGTGTTACCCTCCTCCTGTCTTTTTCTGCCTCCATATCCCAGAGGGACTCTGTAAAACCTACTAATACTGCATGGGCAGAAAGGAAATGAGTGCATTTGACCTTGAGAGAGCTTGCTTCTTTTCTCAGACCATGCTTTCTTCCTGCTTCCTCTTCCTTACTCACCTTTACAATCTGTGAACAAATCTGGCTCCTGAACAAGACCCAAGGCCCTTAAAGATCATGAAACTCTGTTTCCACTCTTACCCAGCTGCCCCCATGTCACCCTGTAGCAACCTGCAGTCATTACATCAGTCAGAGAGGTCCTTTTAAAATTTAAATGAACTTAAACCCTCTGTTCAAAACCTTCTGACAGTGTCTTTTCACTTAGAGTAAAAGCTAAACTTCTTATAATAGCTACAACTCTACCATGGTCTGACACACCATTACTACTTCTCAACCTGTAATACTTTCCTTCTTGCTCTCCCTACTCCACCCTCCCTGATCTTGAAACTGTCTCAGCGTGCTCACACCACAGGACCTTATCACTGGCTGCTCCTTTTGCAAGGAGCACTTGCTGAAACCACCTCATTTAAAATTACAGTTTGCCCTGCCCCAGGATGTTGGCCCATAATTTTCTTTTTTCTTTTCTTTTCTTTTCTTTTCTTTTCTTTTCTTTTCTTTTCTTTTCTTTTCTTTCTTTTTTCTTTCTTTTTCTTTTTCTTTTTTTTTTTTTTGTAATGTCTTTTCTGGTTTTGGTATCAGAGTAATGATGACTTTGTAAAATGAGTTTGGAAGCAGTCCTTCCTCTTCAAATTTTTGGAATAATTTGAGAAGAATAGATATTAGTTCTTTAAATGTTTGGTAGAATTCACCTGTGTCATCATCTGGTCCTGGACTTTTGCTCATTGAGTGCTTTTTGATTACTGATTCAATTTCATTGCTACCAATCAGGCTATTCAAAATTTCGTTTTCTTCATTATTAAGTCTTGGGGGATTGTATGTTTCCAGGAATTTATCCATTTCTTGTAGATTGTCCAATTTGCTGGCATATAATTGTTTATAGTAGTCTCTTATGATCCTTTGTATATCCGTGGTATTCTTCGCAACATCTCCTCATTTACTTCTGATTTTGTTTATTTGGGCCTTCTCTTTTTTTTTCTTGATGAGTCTGGCTAAAGGTTTATCAGTTTTGCTTATCTTTTTCAAAGAACCAGCTCTTAGTTTCTAAGGCAAGTTACTATCTGCCACCATACATATTTTTTACAATATTGTTGACTATATTCCCTATGCTGTACCTTGCGTCCTGTGTCTTTTTACTTTTGTAACTGAAAGTTTCTACTTCTTAATTCTCTTCACCTATTTCTTCCCCCCAGCAGCCATCAGTTTGTTCTCTGTATTTATGAGTTTATTTCTGTTTTGTTTTGTTTGTTCTCTTGTTTTGCTTTTTAGATTCCATGTATAAGTGAAATCCTATGCTATTTGTCTCTGTCTGACTTATTTCACTTCTCATAATGCATGCAATGTCCATTCATGTTTCTGAAATGGCAAGATTTCATTCTTTTTATGGCTGAATAACATTCCATTGTGTGTGTGTGTGTGTGCGTGCGTGTGTGTGTGTGTGTGTGTGTGTACATGTGTACCACATCTTCTTTATCCCTTCATCCACTGATGGACACATGGGTTGCTTCCATATCTTGGCTATTGAAAATAATGCTGCAGTGAACATAGGTGTGCATATGACTTTTCAGGTTTGTGTTTTCATTTTCTTCAGGTAAATATCCAGAAGTAGTATTGCTGGATCATATGGTAGTTCTTTTTTTAACTTTTTGAGGAGTCTCCATGCTGTTATCTGTAGTGGCTGCACCAATTTATACTTCAGCTCAAACAAATTATAACCCTTCAGTTCTCCTAGTCCCTTTTATTCTCCTTTATTTTTCTCACCAGCACTCGTCACCTGATAAACTTTAGACTTTATTTGTATGTTGTGCTTTTGTCTTCTGACTTTTCCCCCTGGAATGCGAGTTCAATGAGGCCTAGAATTTTTGTTTCTTCTTTTTATTATCTCCAGTGCCTAGATTAGTGTTTGGCTTGTAGTAAGGGACCAATATAAATTGTTGACTAAATGAAAGTTTATAGTCCCAGCTCCTAGTGCAGTATCTGGCACATAGACACAGTATGTACCGAATAAATGGTTTTAACCAAAAATTTAAAGCCACTTCATATAAGTGGTTTCCTTTTATCAATTTACAACTTGTTTCTACCTTCCTCTCTCCCAAAATCGTTACTAAAATGAGACTGGAGGGGAGAGAGCTAAATCTCTGCATTCAACTTGTGATACTAAATCGTATTTAAATATGATATAATAAGTCCTGTTTATTTCCTTGGTTGCGATGTAAAATTTAGGATGAAAGAAATAAGCAATTTTTTAAACTATCTAAACTAAAAATCCTTCCCACCCCTACTTCTTTTTTGGTAGAACACTAGCAGAGGTCTCTCTTTTTCTTTTTTAAATTGTTTTTAATGTTTATTTTTGACACAGAGAGAAACAGAGCATGAGTGGGGGAGGGGAAGAGAGAGAGAGAGACACACACACACAGAATCTCAAGCAGGCCCCAGGCTCTGAGCTGTCAGCACAGAGCCTGACACGGGGCTCGAACCCACCAACCGTAAGATCATGACCTGAACTGAAGTCGGACGCTTCACCGACTGAGCCACCCAGGCACCCCTGGCAGAAGTCTCTTACATCAACATGTATGCCTTTCAAATGTTTCTGTGTTTATTTTTCATTTATAAAATGAATATATATAATACCCATGTTTCCTTAATAATTTATTTCCAGGAAAGTTTCCCTCCACCACCTAAGATACTATTATGTAATTAGAAAAGTTGGATGATAAATGAAAGTACCAAAGTTAAGACTGATTATTCAATTAGGAATAGGTAGTCTCTATGCAGGAGGAAAAGACTAAGCTAGTTAAGGTTCTTAAATCTTTCTGCAAATCAGAGTAAATAACTCATACACCACCATAACCCATTTACTTACAATGCTAAGATTTGCTTTAGTTTCAACAAGCTAGTGAAACATAATAGGGACAGAATAAAGAAGTGCAACCAGGAATTGTCTAATGTATTAGGGGCTTGAGCACTGTCATGGCCCCCATCCTAATGCTATAAAGGGCAATTAGTTGCATTTAGAGATGCTTGGGGCTCTGAAAGCTGGTGAACTCTTCCTAACAGGAATACCATTGGCCATCAAATTTCAGGGTGCCTCCATAAGGTACTGCACATTGGCTGTTAGCAGAATGTTAAAGGGAAAGTGACTTTGAAAGGGGTCTGTCTTAACCACCTTCCAAATCTTAAACCTGGGTTCGCTCCTGTAAGTTGATTTATCTCATCAACACTGTTTTCATTTTATTCCAAAGAAGCCTGAGCTTAATTTAAAGTTCAGAGAAGGGGAAAAGAGGTCCTCTTATACTCTATCTAGTAGAGATATATCCATCCCAAGCCCTACAGGCCAACTACTCAGGATAAGGGTTTTGTCTAATATACAGATATTCTAATTCCCAAGGACTGGCAAAGGATAAGTACACTGATATGCCCTACTGTGACCTATTTACATCATAGATCCACTTTTTTTTAGTGACTCTCTAGAATGCGGCTTGAACATGAGTTAAGGAATTCTGGGAAGTTATAATTATAAGGAGACTGACCTTATTCACCTGAGATGATTCTTCCAACACCTGTAACTTATCCCAGTTCACAGAAAGACATAGTCTAGTTTCAAAGTAACTACAACCTGAGTTTTAGCCTGGCTAAAGTTCACTGAAAAAAATATGTTGCCTGGCCATGCAACTGATTATATTCCAAAAATAATCTGTGCATTGAATTGTGCTTTCACTGTCAAATAATAGATAAAACCAACAGATCGTTTATCTTATGCTTTGGTATAGCTGTGTAATTAATTTAAAGTTGCATGATACTATCCTTGCATAAACACAGTGGACAATTCCAGAAAAAAAAGCCCATATGAATAAGATATTTAAAATAGACTCACAGGGGATCTTCTAAGATTAGCTTGATAGAATTTGTTCACATCAGTAACTTTCTACCTACTTATTGCCTGCCCTCAGGAATACCATATTGGCTTGGTATTTAAATCTAAAAGTAGAATCATCAAAACTAATAGTAATTTTTTCCTTCCTTAACTAAAATGTTTTCAAACTACCTACATCTGTGTATTTGCCACAGGCAAATGATGTGACCTATGAATCACTGGACTGTAAAAAAAAAAAAAAAAAAGTCATGATCCCCAAGACAACAGAAAAGCTAAACATCTGGAGAAAACCTAGTACCCAAAGATGGATTGTACAATGTGGTGACAGGTGGTGCTAAGAACTATTAAGCTGATTTTAATAAAAAAGGCAAATATCTCCAATTCCATTTCTTCCAATAAATTCCTTCAAGCAGGTGCAAGAGCAAAGCAGAATTAGTTTCCTTTATGTTAAGTATGAAAGAGCTCCCTCTTTTTTCTTTTTAGAATCTTTGAGATGACATTACTCTCATTAAAATATCACTGTATACTATGTTTTTATTTTTGTCATTCAAGAGAAATGTAAATAATACCTTATCAAAGTAGCTAAATATCTGAAACAACTGTCTATGTGCTGACAGATTAAATGGATGAAAATAAACCAGTCTAAAAATGTAAGAGTTTTCTTTCCTTTAATAGGGGTTAAAATTTTGTTTTAAACTAAATCCGAATAGTGAAGATATCTTTGGAAAATCGCCTTTAAAAATCCAAGGAAAATCCTGGTTCTCGCAGTAAGTATCCATTTTATTTCAGGCTTCAGTTTCTCAAGCCTTACTTTTCTCAGCTCCAAAACAAAAATAAGAGACAATTTGGTCTCTCCAAATTAAAAAAAAAAAAAAAAAAGGATGGCATAATTCTAAAACTTGGGGTAATTTTCTTAAAAAATGTAAATGCTCATCTTCCTCATCCTTGGATCCAAGATAGACAAGTAATACAAGATTAAGACAGGAAGTGAACATTTGAATCCAGCTGGATTGACAAGTCAATGAATGGAGGTCAAGTATTAATTACCTATAAACAATGAGAACTCTGAGGTTAATAGACTCTGAAATATTGTCTGGGTACTTAAATGCTGCAACTACTTATATTCTTTATAATTTTAGTGCTAATAAGCTAATTTTTTGTATATTTATATTTGTTTATAATATGCATATATAACTTTTATAAAACAATATAAGATGACTATAATTGAACATATTGTTACTTTCAATAAATATAAATAGTCTTAACGCCCTATTAAGTGAGAAACATTTTTCATATCGGCTAACAAGCAAACTCCAGCTCTGTGATGTGTATAAGAAACACAGCTAATGTTTTTCATTAAATTTTTAATCCATGCTGTGCCAAGCGTTGACTCTATGGGCAGCACCAAAGAAGTCTGCTATCCCTAATCTGTTTTCCAGCTTTCCACGCTGATATGGAAACCTTTGGTGACTCATGAAGTCTGAATTTTCATTTAAACAAAAATATTCATATTTTGATGTTTTTTCTGAGATTTGTGTCTCAAGTACTTCTGTGAGAATTGAAGCCAAAAGACACATCATATAAGACAATTTAATTTCATTTGCGAAACAAAACTTACCTCAAATTATTTTTAAAATGATTGTGTGTTTTCCTTTTTTCAGATGTGGATTTAGCCAAATAGTCTAATTTATACATTACATAGTTTTAGATGTGATTTGGCTTGCATTCATTCCATTTGTGTAATGTTATAAAATTATGTAAAATTATCAATGTGGAGTTTTATTTTTTTTCTTACCTCTGTGTGTGGTTCCTAATAAGTGTTACAATTTGGGCATCAGAAACACTGCTTGCCACATTGCTGAATTCTCCACATACTTATTGATGAAAGAGTACATACCTGCTTCACCGCACTTTCTATCAATACATTTCCTCGCAAAACCAAAAAAAGAATTTTACACATATATTTGTAAATGTAAAATTTGGAAACATTGTAGCTCTCTGGCTCTAAGATATTTTAAGGAGACAAGTTCACAGTAATTTGAGGGTAGTTCAGCTGCGTGTGTTTTCAAATCTCCACATAATTCTCTCAAAAGCAAACCATAATGATTCTGATCGTTGTTCCATTCTTCTTATATAGCCTCTCACCTCTCAGCCTGAGAATCTCACAGTGAGAATGAGAAAGTTGCCATTCAATGAAGATGATTAGAGAAGCCCTGTGAATTCTTTAAGAGTGAATAAGACAGCAAGCATTTGGTGGTGCTTAAAAGGACACTGCTGAGATGCAACACAAGATTGGGGCACTGAAAATATTTTCAGATGCAGCCCCTTTCCTTTAGAATTAGTGTTTCCCTGTCATCCCAGAGCAGTTGTTATATTCTGTACTAACACAACAAAATATTGTAATATCACGACGGTTTTCATAACCACAAAGAACGATGGACATTTTTGCTATCTGACAATACCATGCCAAATCAACTAGTCTATTCAGGTGAAGAAAAAACCACAAGACATTTGACACTGTAGCCTATCTACTTAACTATATTTTCTCCAGCTCTCATGTGCTGTATCTTTTTCTTTTCCTCTTCCTCTCTTACTCTCCTCTTTTTCCATCACTCCTGAACCAAACAGGGAGAAAGTATGGTCTCTACCTTCCAGGAGTGTAGAATCTAGCAGAGAAAACATATAATTAAATGAAATAAACTGCAGTGAGTATTATTATAAAGTAAAGATCAAATAGAAATAAAATCTCATGCAAGCCCAGAAGGGAAGTCACCAGCAACCTAGACCAGAAGGGAAAGTTGGAGACAGGTGAACAGGGAGAAGATTCTAGGTGAAGGCCTGGAGGCAAAGGGGAGTGTAGGCATTCTAGGAACTGAAAGAAATTATGTATGACTTCATTAAGGTGGAAATGAAGCTCTGCTACCTGTGTACCCAAATTCTCTCTGTCTTCTATTTGGATGTTCACCAACACTGTATTTCCCAGTATTTTATCCTTGTATTTATGTGTGCTCATGTGACTCTTTCCCACTAATAGCATGTAAGCGCAAATAATGAGTATCACTTTTGAGCCAAGGCCCACCCCTCTTTCCCTTTGTTAGCTAAATATAAAATATTTTAAGTCCTGGGAGGAGGCAGAGCCACAAGATGGGAAGAACCTAGGTTCCTGGGTACTCTTAGGAGAATAGTCTGCCAACAAGAATCCTTCAGCGGACTATTAGCTAAACAAGAAATACACATCCATTGTGTTGAACCATTACACAATTGACCTACCTCAACTAACATAGGGGCTGGACAGCAGGGGGCCATGCAGGCCCTGGTTAAAGAGTTTCATCTTTATCTTAAGGAACAATGGGGAACCACCAAAGGGCTTTAAACTGGGAACTGTCAAATTCACAAAACCAGTCATCTTCAATTAGCTCTACCTATAACGAAGGAGTAGTCATTGTTTCTAATAAGTTAGGCAATTTCTCTCAGGTTCCTGCTCCTCTCCCATAGTGAATAACATGAAGCATGATTTACTCAGTTTTAGTAAACCCCTCTCTTAATACAGAAAATAATAATAAATGTCTGGAATTTAAAAGGACAGAACAGTTCATTTCCCCCAAATCCCTATTGTATAGAAAAGGAAGGACCATAAAGGTGAGGTACTTACCCAAGATCACCTGGGGATATTAAGAGCAGAGTGGGAGGTCAAGGACTAAGCCAAGTTCTCTTGCTCTCACCCAAGTCTCTTTCTGCTATGCCTGGCTGTTTTAATTCCTTGGGCCCCAGTGCTTGCAACAGATTCAGTTACTCTGGGGAAATGAATTAAGGGGATTAACCACTGAAAAATTATTACTCTGGCAATAGCATTTTGACTTTAAAGTTGGGGTCATTTGCATGTAATTTTTAGAAATACGATAAATGCTGTCTTTTTGCCTTTAATTGATATCTTATTGAACTAAAAGTAATGAAATCTTTTAACACCTTACATCTCCTTACAAGGAACATCTCCATCAGTGAGAGAGAAATATTTAGAGTACAATTTCTATCTTTGTTTTATAATTTTTATGTTTTCATAATCTGCAACTCCCTCTGTATTCTTTCCTGAACTCATTCTCTGGCCTTGAAGGTAATTGCCACAGTGTCTAAGCCGCTAGTAGACTATCTGATGAAGTTGAATTGACTGAGACTGGCATTTTGCTTATGCTGTCAAACATTAAGAGATAAAGAGCCCTGTGTTGAGGACGTTGCTTTTTTAATTTTCCCAGGCTAACTAAAAGCCCATGGCTTCTAGTGATGAAAGATGAGAGAAATATATCCATCAGCAAATATGAGTCTAAGAGAGTTGCATGTATAAAAATGAAGGAACATTAGAGCAACTGGCAGACCAGGAAATGAGAAACTATAATAAAGTACATAATGGCACGTATCAAGAAGGTAGTGCCCAATATGGACATTGTTCTGTATTGATACTAATTTGGTGTCAATAGAGATCTAAAGAATGGAAAATCATCTCAGTCCCTAATGGCAAATTAGAAATTAATGGAAGTAATATAAATTAAAACTAGTCAATAGTACACGTGCTTTTATATATCCTCTAATCTTACAAACACAAAAGCATAATTCATCAGTTATTATAAATAAATCTATCAGTCTATAACAAGACAAAACACCAGTGAGTTTGGATCTTCCATTAGTATACAGAAATCATTTCAAAAATTTTTTTCTTTTCTTTCTTTTTTTAACGTTTATTTATTTTTTTGAGACAGAGAGACAGAGCATGAACGGGGGAGGGTCAGAGAGAGGGATACACAGAATCCAAAACAGGCTCCAGGCTCCAAGCTGTCAGCACAGAGCCTGACGCGGGGCTCAAACCCACGGAGTGCGAGATCATGACCTGAGCCAAAGTCGGCTGCTTAACCGACTGAGCCACCCAGGCGCCCCCAGAAATCATTTCAAAATAAGCTTGAAATACCAAGCAAATCTACTCTTTCAACATTGTATGGCTTATAATGATAGGTCCAAGACTAGGTTATACCCATCTATTCTTAGGAAATGCTTTTACAAATGAATGCTCGTATTATATGGGGGATGATAAATGAATATTGATATATGTGATGCTAAATCTGAGAGAATAGCAAATTGACTGGGGGAAGAGGGTGTGGGAAGTGAGGGAAGAGAGCAACCCTTCAGAGTAAGTCTAACTTTGGGCAAGAAATTTGTCTGTGCATCATTTCCTTTATCTGTAAACTGGACATGATCATAACTGTTATACAAGTTTTAACTGAGAATGATAAATTTTGCACATATACACACACTAAACAAATAATGTATGGCATTGTATCTGGCATATAACATGCATCTAAAACATGATGGTTTTATTGCCATCACCATCATTACTGGTATTACTGTTATTATATTATTATTGCTATCGTTATTAAGTTGGTCAGAGTTCCCAGTGAGTATATCAATGTATTGTTTCCTTTAGAATGAATCAAGTGGGGAGTGATGTTATGATTATTTAAGTAAATGGCCACTACTTCAAGAGAAAGGGATTTTTCTAATTATATCATATATATGTGTATATATATATAATATATATATTATATATAATATATATACACACATTTACATTATATATTGTAATATATATAATCATTACTATTAAGCACAAGATTTTCATTCTTCTACTAGGATTAAAATACATGACATTATGCTACAAAGTGTGGTTACCAATTACTTGCTTATTTCATAAGAGAAAAGATAATTTGCCACAGCTGTTATCTGAAATTTCAGCACCTTTTGTTCAAGCCGTATGAATGTGCTCTTCATGTAACAACAATGAATAAAAGGTAGTTAACTGAAAAAATAAAAAAGAAATACTTCAAGCGTATTATTTCATGGTGGCCCTGGAGAGCGTTGGACAGAAAGTTCAGGATAATCTATAAAAAGCAGGGTGGAGGGAAGGAGGTGGTGAAAGGGGCCAAGGGGCTATGGGGCCATGTGAATCCATGTGGAAAAATGATCAGTGCTGGAGAAGGTTAAATTCTCAGTCCCTGAAGTCTTGCTGTTGTGGCTACAGCCCAAGAAAGTTAATGAAAGAAAGGAGCACTGACAACTCCTGCTGCTTCGACAGGAGCTTACCACCTCATTACTGGCCAGATTCTTACAACCAAAAGAAAAGAATACTCCTGCCAAGGAAAAGAGTAAGAGCTAGAGCGAGAGAGTCATCCAAGCAAGGCATCGCTGATATTGGGCGAAGATCAAAGTGATATCAAACAAAAGGAACTGGACAAGAAATAGCTGAGCCAAGAGCTACGACCACAGACTAGACAACTATCCAAACCCCAGGCAGGAGAGACGGAAAGGACAAGTTAAATCCCTTAGTCCTCCCCGCCGAATGGGAAAAAGTAAATGAAGTGACACCATCTGCTCACTTTCCCAGAAGAGAAAGTTTCAACTCCTCATGGTTAGTAATGCAAACGTTTCAAAAGCATTACTCTAATTACAAATGATTAGAAATGATTCCTAGAAGTAAGGACTTAACTCGCGGTGTGCCTGACTAATGAACGTTTTCTGCACATCCCACTGCACTTTGAGCTGACTTTGAAAGCACCGGCTAGAGACAGTTTCTGAGGTTTTAAGATGATCCCCTTAAAGATAATAGGATGCTTCCCTGTTTTTCTAAATTTCTCTAAAGCATACAAATGCACGGTGTTGTTTTTTTTCCAAAACGCAATAGGAAATCACAGAGTTCTTCCAGAACTAGCAAATGGAGCTCTTGTTATTTCAGTTGTTGGTGTGTTTATGTGAGTTTGTGTTTGTGTGCATGCCAAACTGGGGTGGGAGGAGGGAAGTACATATCAACTAAAATGAAATATTTAAACTTAGATTTATAATAATACTATTAATGGAGGTGTATTCCTTGTGATAGATTTAAATTCCAGGATTATCTCTTTAAATTATTACTAGACTCCATTAAAAGTTGATCATAGCAAGTGGTGATGGTGATTTGGAGCAACTGGAACTCTCACCCTTCGCCGGTGGGTATAAATTTGGAAAGCTGTCTGGTAGTGTAATCACACCTCAGAGATACTGTAGGTTCAGTACCAGACTACTGCAAAAAAGTGAATATGACAATAAAGCAAGGCAAATTAGTTTTTTGGTTTCCAAGTGCATATAAAAGTTACATTTACACTATACCATAATTGATTAAATATGCAATAGCATTATGTCAAAAAAATGTGCATACCTTAATTAAAAATACTTTACTGATAAAAAAATGCTAACCATCATCTGAGCTTTCAGTAAGTTGTAATCTTTTGGCTGGTGGAGGGTCTTGTCTTGATGTTGATGGCAGCTGACTGGTAAGGGTGCTGGTTGATAAAGATTGGGGTGGCTGTGGCTGTTGTCTTAAAATAAGACAATAATGAATTTTGCCCAACCATTGACTCTTCCATGAACAATTTCCCTGAGCATGTGATTACATTTGACAGCATTTTACCAATAGTAGAATTTCTTTCAGTATTGGAATCAGTCCTGTCAAACTCTGCTACTGCATTATCAACTATGTTTGTGTTATATTCTAAATCTTTTGTATTCATTTCAGCAATCTTAACAGCATCTTCACCGGGGTAGATTCCATTTCAAGAAGCCACTCTCTTGGTTCATCCATTAAAGGAACTCCTCATCTGTTAAAGTTTGATCATGAGATTACAGCCATTCAGTCACAGTTTTAAGCCCTAATTCTATTGTAGTTCTCTTGTTCTTTCTACTACATCCGCAGTTACTTCCTCCATTAAAATCTTGAACCCCTCAAAGTCATCCATCAGCGTTGGAACCAGTTTCTTTCAAACTCCTATTGATGCTGATATGTTGACCTCTTCCCATGAATTAAAAATGGTGAATCTTTTCCAGAAAGTTCTCGATTTACTCTGGCAGATCCATCAGAGGAATCACTATCCATGGCAACTATAGCCTTAGAAAATGTATTTTTAAATACTAAAACTTGAAAGTAGAAATTATTCCATGATCCGTGGTCTGTGGAATGGATGTTGTGTTAGCAGGGATGGAAACATCATTCATCACATTGTATATCTCCATCAGAGCTCTTGGTGACCAGGTGCATTGTCAATGACCAGTAATATTTTGAAAGAAATATATTTTTTTCCTGAGCAATAGATCTCTCACTATGTAGACCATGCTATAAACAAATGTGCTATCATCCAGGCTTTGTTGTTCCATTTATAGAGAACAGGCAGAGTAGATTTGACTTAATTCTTAAAGACCCTAAGATTTTGGAATGGTAAATGAACATTGGCTTCAACTTAAAGTCACCAGCTGCATTAGCCCCTAATAAGAAAGTCAACCTGTCCTTTGAAATTTTGATGCCAGCCACTGACTTCTCCTCTCTAGTTTTATAAGTCCTGGATGACATCTTCTTCCGATGGAAGGCTGTTTCATTTACACTGAAAATCTATTGTTTAGTGTAGTCACCTTGGCAGATGTTCAAACACCGACAATTCCTGAACATCTAGATTATGAACATTGCAGATTATCCATGTTTTCTTTTGCATCACCCACCTAGAAGAGGACTCACATTTTAAAAATCAAACTCTTAATCTTTTCTTTTATAAGTTACCTGGTACCATCTGCTCTCCTATCTATAAGTTCAATGAAAGCAAAGATCTGTATGTTTTCTCAGTATTATTTTTTTCAGGTCTAGGTAGTACCGAAATCATAGCAGAAGGTCAACTGATATTTGTTGTATGAAAATAGACAGATAGATAGATAGATAGATAGATAAAAATAAGGGCAGCCAAAAGAGCCAGTGGATAAGAGAAACTTCAAAAAATACATAATCTGTTAAGTAAATTGTGAAATGCAATATAGTCAAGGACAGAAAAGGGGGCCTTCGGGGGTTGTAGAAGCTCTTGTTTATTCATCTCAAGCCACATATCAAATTCAATAAGGAAAATTTAAGATGTACGTATAGCACTGGCTGTTTTAGGGTGATAGAGTTAAAAGTAATGAATGTGTTTTTGTATTTTTAGCTAATTTTCGAATACTCTACAGTAAGGTTTATCATTTCATAATCAGAAAAAACGTGAAAAAGTGGAAATCAAAACACTTATTTTAACAAATATTTAATTATTGTCTACTATACGTGAGGCATTGCTCGGGTACCAACATGTAAATATATTAAGTAAACAAGACCCATATCATTCAGAAGGCAGACTTATGGAGAAGGCAGACATGAAAATGAACCATTAGCATCAGCATGCAAGTGCTGCGGTGGGTGTATTTACCCAGCATTTGAGAGAAGCAATGAGCTATGCATATGTATCCCAGGTAGGAGAGGCCTGACAAGTTGCACAGAGTAGGTGACCTGTAGACTGTTTTTTATTTCAGAGTAAGATTTAAAGGAATTATTAAATGGAATGGCAATGATGATTTCTAAAACACTCCATTAATTTTTTAAGTAAAATTATAACAGCTTGAGAAAACAACCTGATGAAATACCTAACCATTTACAATTTAAAGAAATAAGCACAATCATGAAGCAAGGAAAGGAATAGGTACTGGGAATTATTTGTAAATGGAGAAGGGAATTTCCTTTTTTTTTTTTTTGTTCAGGAAACAACAACAAATGAAAACGAATGAGTTTTTATAAGTTAGTAGCTGCAAAATTTCATTATTTTGGAAAATGATAAAAGGAATTTTTCCTTAGTGATCAATCCTATAGTAGAATGATCTGATAATTCCATAAATTTAGCAGAATCATATGAAACCAAAAAGTAAGTGTTGCATTCGTTCATTTAAAAAAAAAAAAAAGCAAAAAAGAAAGAGAAGTAGAGACCTGGAAAATGAAAGCCATTATGTTTCCCTTTACTTGCTCTGCTTTTATATATGAATGTTTTTAAAATTCTCACAATAGGGGCGCTTGGGTGGCTTGGTCGGTTGAGCGTCCAACTTCGGCTCAGGTCATGATCTCACGGTCCGTGAGTTTGAGCCCCGCGTCAGGCTCTGTGCTGACAACTCAGAGCCTGGAGCCTGTTTCAGATTCTGTGTCTCCCTCTCTCTCTGCCCCTCCCCTGTTCATGTTCTGTCTCTGTCTCAAAAATAAATAAACGTTAAAAAAAATTTAAAAAAAAATAAATAAAATTCTCACAATAATAGATTAGTAAAGGCAAATATTTTTTCTTCCTCTTCCTGAAGGCTTGAGATCAGTGGGAGATTCACTCAATCACACACACACACACACACACACACACACACAAACTTTATAAGAAGAATAGAAAGCATCAGTATTTTGAAACCAAAACTACAGTCATATCAATGCTCACATGAAATACAAACAATTTAAATAAATCCAGTCTGATGGAGGGACCTTTTTGAGCATTTAACTGTAGTGAATTAGGTGACTTTTGATTTCAGACAGTGACCTTTGACCATGATTAGGTGTTTAATATCAAAAAAAACTTTTGAGGGTGATTTTTATTTTAAATCGTTTTCTGAGTTTTTCAGAAATTCAAAACAATGAAAACAAATGCAATAGAATGGTATCTCCATTGCTCAATTGATTAAAAAATAATGTTTAAAATTCATTACTAAAAAAGCCATGGCTATCCAATATAAAAGTGTCATCTAGTCATCTTGCCCAAAGAATCAACTGTTGAAATGTGTCAAGTCTTGCCTCTCAGAACATCTTGAAGGATAAAAGTTAATAAACCATAAATTGGAGCCTTGATCTTTACAAGGCAAAAACTTTGAAATTGAACTGTCTTCAGTGGTAATAAGTGTTCTGGAAGGAGGCTTGCCTTCTCTAGGTTTATTTGGAAGGTATGGGACATTATCTTACCATCTGGGCCATCAAGACATCTGCAGTAATAAAGAAAAACTCATAAAAGCCATTTTGCACAAAATAACTTGTATTCGGAGTGATATTCATCACAAAAAGCTTGCTGCAGAAACTAGTCCTTGTCCTCTAGGTAGCTTCTACGTGTAACTGTATATTCTTTACATTCAGTGTGCCCTCAGCTGGGGCTGGCAATGGTAACTGTCTAGGTATTAATGTGGTGTAGGTGTGGATTTGGGACAGAATACGTAGTCTGAAGATGCAGTATATTTTAACTAAAACTTGCAAACAGATATATGCTTTACCTTTCTTCCAGATAATACATATATGTATGTATGTATGTATGTATGTGTGTATATATATATATATATATATATATATGTGTGTGTGTGTGTGTGTGTGTGTGTGTGTGGTTAGATATACTAGAGGAATTAAAAATTTTTTCTATGACAAAAAATGTGGTTAGAATCAGGGATAGTGTGAAAGAAGAAGTTTGAAGGGGGATGGAGTGAATAATTATATACTCATTTTATAGAACTTAAAATAGAAGAAAACAATGTAAATAAAATAATATAAAATACATAACATTCTCTATCCATCATGAGGGTAAAGACAGTGTAATAGGGAGATTTGGGGCCATTCTTCCAAATTCAAGTATAAAATAATCTGGCCTATCAGATATATTACCAAAATGATTTTTATTGAAACCTTATGTGAGTTTCAGATGAATCATATTCCCCCACTCTCCTGCTGATAACAGATTTTCCAAGATGCACTTAATGATCTGAATCCCATTGAAGAATGCTTGTGGCATTCTGCCACAAAGGGAAAAGTCCACCATTAACTCTTATTTTAGTTGCTTATCAGGAGAGGATCACTGGACTTCTACTCTCCAAAATTCCATGAGGAACAGATGCTTGTTATGTAATATGAAATTACCCTACTTCCCTCTCTCATCCCCTTAAAAGAATGAACGGAAGGCCTGGATAGAATTATATGGCCTAAAGTGCATCTTAGAAATGAAGGCTTCAAGTAAGCTAGGTTTGAAAATATCTGCCATATTTTTTTCATAGTGGATAGAAAAATCAACATCCAACAAGACTGAAAATGGAAGATTTAGGAGCAAAGCATTAAGACCTGTGCCAGAACTATAATTTCTTTAAAAGAGAAAATGAATTAGCTGTCACATCCCAGATGGATGAACATAAGGCAAACTAATCTCTAGGCAGTGAGCAAATCTTAAGGGAAGGCCCTCTCCCACCCTGTCCCATGCATCAGGAGAACCCTCTGTCCGGCTCTATACTCAGCAGGGCCTCACCTGCCCTCCACCTTTCCCCTCCTTTCAGTTTCATCAGTTCTAAGCAGACTACAAAAAGGCATTATAATGTATGGTCATTTATTAGCTTACACAGATTTCTAGCTCTCTTTAAATAATTTTATGACACATGCGCATAATTTTAAACATGTGTTGTGGATTTTTTTAATGTCAGCTACAGAGTAAGTTTTATTAGTACTGAATTAGGATAGTAATCATAATCATAACTGTAGCCATAATCATAATATATAGCTTCTTACTGTAATTTGTCTGATATAACCAGTCTTCATACTAACCTCTGGTTCCATTTTTAATGAACCTACTCTGTGTCAGATGTGGGGATAGAATAGTGAAAATGTAACCTGTACTCTCATAGAGCTTATATTCTAGAGGAGGAGACAGGCAATATATGTAAATGGATAAAGAAAGATCTGGTGATAGAAACTATAAAGGCAACAAAACTGGGTGATGCTGTTCAGCATAGAGAGAAATTGGATTGAGGGGAAGGGTGCCTACTTTAGAATGAGTCATTTAGATTTCTCTGGGATGCAGAAATGAAGTGATCTCTGAATGATGATGAGGGGATAGTCGTGGGCTCATCTGGCTAAGGTGGGGCCAAGCAGAAAGATGATCATGAAGAAACCCTAGGGATGCTCTGTGTGTCCTAGGGGTAGTCAGGTGGCCACTGAGTGCCAAGAGCACAGGAGAACCTGGTGTGAGATTAAATCAGAGAGATAGGAAATCCACAGCAAAATTATCAGAGGCTTTATGTCTGAAATTAAAAATGTGGTGCAGCTACTTACTGATGGATTCTATGCTCATGTATGACATGGTCTAACTTTTCTTCTAGAATGTATGTGCAGAAAGGATTGCAAAGGGAGCCAAGCAAGGGAAGTGAGGGCAATTTGGAGGCTAGGTGATGAATACTGGAGACTTATACTGAGTTGAGGGCAGTAGTGAAAATGGATGAGGTGCCTCTTAGGGGGAGAGCTAATAAGACTTAATGACCAGTTTCATGTAGGAACTGAGGTGCCTCAAGACTTCAGAGATCCTTGTGTAATAACTGCCTTTAAAAAGAGCAGTAGATGTTTATGTGCTCAATCTTCTATGTACATACATTCTGCATTTCTCTACCTAACCTTGGCCAAAAGCTAATTAATAAAGGTTAAAATTAATTTGCTTTTTTAACGAATAAAACAAAGGAAAAGTGTGAACATTATAATTACATGAAAATCTTGTCAAATTATGGTTAGAAGTTGTGTTTTGGTGTCTGGGCATCACCTCCAGGAAGATAAGAAGATATGGTTAGTAAAATACAGAGCAGGCTGTTGAAGTAAAGGGAACAAGAATCTTGCATTTTCAAAATATAAAGTGGTAGGGTAATAAAGCTGGAGGATAGAATAATTATTTGTTCTTAGTAAGCACATTTATTCAAACCAATATCAAGAAGTCATCGATAAAACAGTATAAACATTGTTGTTTAACAGCAAAGGCTAACTAACAACAATAAGAAAGAGCACCCCATGAATATTAACAATTGCGGATAAATACAAAACACTGAAGAAACATTTTTCTATATGAACATAGTGTTTTCAGGATCCCTCAAACAATGGTTTATATACCAAGAAGGAGGAAAGTGATAGTAATTTAAGTGTGGGATGGACACAGACCCCTGCAGGAGGGTAGTGTGGGGGACAGAGTGAATCGGGGAAAGAAAATCTCCCTCACAGATTCAATCCATTTCTTCACTTGGGAATCAAAGGGGGAATTGCTTAGAAAGCTGGTGTGAATCTCACTTCGGTCTTTGTTCTTAATATGTTGGTAAGATAATTACACTCAACTAGGTTGAACCACTTTCTCCTTAACTTTAAAAACTACTAAAGATATTAGTTGAGGAATTTTAATTAAAACTTCCATAGATAGATCCTAGAAAGCCTTGCCACTCTTTTGTCAAATGTTGATTATGGGATGGTGACAACAAAGAAGGGAAGAGAGATGAATATAGAACAGCAAAGAAGCACACAGGGACTACATTTTTTTTTGAAAAATGATGTTTCTAATAAATGGTTTATAAACTTTTATAAATTCTCCTTGCAATAGTATAAAATATCAAGGAGTATTGATTTTAGAGATGAATTTTTATACAACCGATCTTAGTATCTATAGATTTTGTCTTTTTTTTTCTTGAGTGAACACAATGTCTCTAAACAATATGAAAGAGAAAACTATACCACCCCCTGTAACACACACAGAGAACAGTTCTAGGCTGCATTTCCATATTTGAACATAGAATGAGCCATTTAGTAGCTTTTACATTATGTTTGTGTGAGCTTAAAATTTAAACATTAATTTTTAGATAGTAAAATCTAAACATTATTATTCTAGAGATATTGGCATTTTTACTATGTGGCCTTCCATACCTATTTATAATTCCAAAAAAAATTTTTAAATGTTTTATTTATTTTCGAGAGAGAAAGAGAGACAGAGCACGAGCGGGGGAGGAGCAGGAAGAGAGGGAGACACAGAATCTGAAACAGGCTCCAGGCTGTGAGCTGTCAGCACAGAGCCCAACACGGGTCTCAAACTCACAGACTGTGAGATCATGACCTGAGCCAAAGCTGGGCGCTCAACCGACTGAGCCACCCAGGTGCCCTCCCAAAATATTTTAATAAGAAAATTAAATCGAATCACAACCATTTATAAAAATTACACAAAGGATTCAATGCTCATGTTTCAAGAATAAACTATGAACAGTTTTGTCATTACGAAGTCTACTTTACTAAATCTCAACTCTTATTCTCTTTTACCAAATAAATTAAAGACATATTGAACAGTGTCTGTAGCAACCATATTCTCATGTTTTCAAGAAACCAAGTACATTAATACATAATAACATGCCAAAGTAATAGAGTAATAAAAATGGTAGAAAAAATATATCTATTCTGGGAAAGTTGGAATAAGAAGATAAGAGACTCTTCTGTTCATTTTTTTGGGAAGGTACAAGGTAAATAAAATGCCCCTCAGTGCCCGGGATTAAAATCAAGAGAACAAATCATCTACATGCAAGAGACAAAAAGAAGTATACATCCTAAAATAAACTTAAATCCCATTACAAAAAGTCTTTATTTTATCTGCCTATTGTTATCACTCTCATTCTTTTATGTTCTTTTTTACACTCTTCATGAATTCTAACTTTGAGGTGAGAGAAAAATTATAGGAATAGTCAGCAGTTGCAACATAGAGAATTTGGAAAGTTTTCATTTGAAGAGAAAAATAGCAAGGAAAGATGTTTCGAGAATAAGTGATCGTCTCATTGCAGAGATAGTAGGCATTCACAGTAGACTTTTTGCCACCATTCGAGCTATTATCAGTGATGGTAAAGCTTCCTGGGATTTCTGTAAAGGGACACAGTTGAGATTTGTTCCTAGCAAAATGCAGTATGCTCTTTGAAAGGTAGGGGTCCTTCCAAAGGGGATTATGTCTTGCCAAAAAGCTCATTTGTATGAGCTTTCCCTCCTCCTAGGCTCCCCAGCAACTCTCCCCTCCGTTTGGCACCATGCAGTAGCATCACATGACTTTTTGGACTGGCTGAGTTCATTGAACATAAAGCCTTGGCAGTGGCAGAAGCCAGGAAACATACACCAGTAAATGGATCTCATTTGAATCACTGTACATAGGGTTTACTTGATTTATCCCATATCGTACCAGGTTCCAACGTGGCAGCAAGACTCTGCACTCGGTTGCCATGTTCAACAAAAGCACTGAGGTTAAACTTTAGTTATACTGCCAATAAGCCGTTTTCCATAAATATCTTTTGCTTCAAAATTTTTTTCTGTCATTTTGTTCCTCTCTAAGGGTTCAGAGAAGAGGTTGGACAGGTTCAACTTTGTTTAATGTTTAGAAACTATACAATAATATGGCTGTTTCTATTTGCACCGTAAGCTACCCTTTAACAGAATTTTACAACAGAGGCTAAAAACCATTACTCTGAATAAGTTAGTAGAATTTGTGCTCTTCTTCATGTGGTCTGAAGTTTTTGTGCCTCCACTCATCTTTCTTTAAACATAGTACCTCATACATTTTCTTTATTGGGTTAATATAGTTTAAAGTGCTTAAAACTATGCTCAGAATGTAACAGATACGCCAGAGCTGTTAATTTTTTTTTATTGTTTTAACTACTCATGTGTTAGTTTACGTGTTTAATATTTGTCTCACCCTTAGACCCTGTCACTTTCCCTGTTGATTTGTATTCCCAGTGCCTGGCAAATATGTTGCACTCAAATCATATTTGTCACCCTGTAGCAAATCATCATCATTGTCATCGTGAAAAATACTGCGCTATTATTGCTATGAATATGATGTTTTAATAGTAACACTAAAAACAGAAGTATAAGAAACATAGTCCCCAGCCATTAGAATTCATACTTACTAAAGGTAGACCAGAAAGAGGAGGAACAAAGATGACAAATGTCTTAGGAACTCTACCTCTCAGATTGATCAGAGAGACAGAGGTAAGCAAATAATTGCAATATTATGTTGTAGGTTCTAATTAAATGTCAGTAACTAAATTTCTTCTTCTGGAAGCAGCCACAAAAAGTTTCACAGGCTCTGCTTTTTACTTTTGAGAAGCATAGAGATCAAAAATTAATCTTTATTAAAAATCTACTATACACCTGATACTGTAATCAATAATTTATAGCATTCATCCCTATTCTATGTCAGATAGAGGTTACTATTACTTTTTAAATGTTTGAAAATTGTTGCTAGAATCTTTTATTAAGTTCCTTGGTGCTTGAGTTAGTAAGTTCCTGAGCAAGGATTAAAACAAAGAAGGTTATGGGGCACCTGGGTGGCTTAGTCAGTTAAACAGCTGACTCTTGATATCTGCTCAGGTCATAGTACCATGGTTCTTGAGATTGAGCCCCACGTCAGGCTCTGTGCTGACAATGCAGGTATTTTATAAATATGATTAAAGATAATAGACAGTTAACTTTAAGATTATTCTAAATAATATGGGTGAGCTTGATTCAATTACTCAAAAGGTCTTAAAATCAGAGCTGAGGTTTCTCTGAAAAAGAAATTCCACATATAGATGACGTACGGCTGTGCCTAAGAGTTCTAGCCTGTCCTTCCTGATGGCCTGCGCTGAAGTTTCAGACTTGCTTATCTAGCCCCCCAAATCACATAAGCCAATTTCTGATAATAAATCTCTTAGTATTTATCTCCTCTTGGTTCTATCTTTCAGGATAAACCTCGATTGACACAGATTTTGGTACCTGGAAGTATGATACTGCTGTAATAAATACCTTAAAATAAAAGTGGGCAATGAGAAGAAACTAGAATTTTGAGAAACACAGTTTTGTTTTGTTTTGTTTTTAAAGTAGATTTCCCTGAACATACTATTAGTGGAAATATGTGTGAATAACTCTACTATTAAGGACTCCAAAATAAATGAGGACCATAAAAGACAAAACCTAAATTACCTTAGCAAATACCTAAATTATGATGAACAAACTTTTAGTAGATATATGGTTGTTAAAAGTGGGTGGTGAGGGCTCAGGAGGATATGAGAAATATGATATTAGAAACTAAAGAAAGGGGACAGTCTTGCTATGTGGTGCAGAAACCTTAGCAGAATTATATTCTGAATTTATGTAGAAAGGGGAATTTGGAAGCAATGGAATTCAACATTTAGTGCAGGAAACCTCCAAGCAAAGTGTTGAATTTGTGGCATGGTTTCTTATTGCAGCTTATGCAAAAGGAAAGAAATAAATTGAGAAAGAGTTGTTAAACACAGAGAAACTAGGACTTGATGGTTTGGGAAAATATCAGCTTATCCAGAAACGCAAAAGACTCTGCAGTTAAGATATTCCCCATAAGAAAAGCAGACTCCAATGAAAAACATCAAGAGTCTGGCCATACCACTTTTAGCTAATACCTCAGGAAGATTTTAAAAAGTCAGATTATTTAGTAACACAAATGTACTTTGACGAGAGCACATGAGATATATGACTCATACATTCCCTCAGTCAATGAGGCAGAAGCCAAAAACAGAGATGAGATTATCTAGGAAAGATCCAGGAAGTAGATTCTTATCTACTGGAGTGAATCTCTAGGACATATACAGGAAACCCATAAAGTTCTTGAGAATGTTATGCCAGGAGAAATACTGCTAGTTTGGACTGAAAGGAATGGAGAAAAGAAAAAAATAAAAGAAGGCTTTTGATACCCCAAATTTTCCAGGAAGGAAACAGGCTGATAAAATCACTCAGCAGTAAACATATGCTGTCATTTATAAAATAGGAAGGATGGCTCACAATGTGGAACCTCCAGGCAAGAGGGTGGAGCTTCAAGCTCAAGAATGTAGAGCCTGGAGTCCAGAGGATGGAAGTACTCCCCAAGCCTTGAAACCTAAGAGGGTGTGCCTCGCTGAATTTTGAAATTTGCTGTTCAGTGACTCTTTTTTTTTTCTTTTATTTTCTCCCATTATGAGAAGGAATGTCCATAACTGTTATCCCATGCCCATCCCACTGTCACATTTTGGGAGCAGAACTTGTTTTTAGGTTCAAAGGTCCACAAATAGGAATTTTATACCAAATGCATTTATACTAACATGCATTATACTCATACTTAATTTAGATTATTTCAATGCTATTGGTTTGGGACTCTTATGCTGATGACATTTATATGAGATTTTGGACTTTGAGTTGATATTATAATGGGTTGAGATATTGTGGACATTGGATAGGATGAATATATTTTATATGTAGGATGGATTTGAATCTTTAGGGTGCAAAAGATAAACTGTGATAGGTGAAACAATAGCTTTCCAAATATGTTCACATCCTAATCTGTGGAAGCTATAAATATGATACCTTGTGTGGCAAAGTGGACTTTGTAGATGTAATTAAATGAAAAACCTGGAGATGAATAGATTATTTTGGATTATCTGGGTGGGCCCAATATAATCACATGAGTCCTTAAAAGTAGAAAAGACAGGAAGAAGAGAGACACAGGGAGATATGACTATGGAAGAGGTCAGAGTGATGTCATGTGAGAGATGTGAGAAGGATTCAACTCACATTTGCTAGCTTTGAAGACCAAAGAAGGGGTCTGTAAGTTAAAGAATGCAAGCAACCTTGTAGAACTTGAAAAAGGCAAGGAAATAGATCCTACCCAAAGAGTACAGGAAAGAATGCAGTTCTGCTTTAAAATCTTTATTTTATCCTGTTGAGACGGTGTTGGACCTTTGACCTAGAGAACTGTTAGATAAAGTTGTGTTGTTTAAATGTGGTGAGAGTCAATACTGATTTATGGCTCTTGGTCAGTGGTTTGATTTGGCTGAATAATCAGGTACTTGGGTAGGAACACAATCGAAAGTTGGTAACCTCTGGGCGAGAGGTATGTGAGTAGACTCTTTGAGCAAAGAATATGAAGATAGGAGATATTTATGTCCCATGTGTATGCCCACAAGTGGATAACCTCAGCAAAGGAGAATTCTATTAAACAGTTGCTAAGGATGGCTCTGAAATGAGTCTCTTTCCCCAGCCATTCTTCTAATTGTTGAATAGTTTTGTGAACAAAGTGGCTATGGTTGCAGGGATGGAGATTATGCATGGGCTCAGTAACATAAACTTCTGCTTACCAGTGTTGGCCTGGTTACAGCCACTATCAGGTGCTGAATGGCTTTTTGAAAACTCACTTACAGTGCCAGGTAGGTGGTAATGCCTTGGGGTCTTGGAAAAGCTCCAGATGCTATATATGCTCTTCATTAGGCATCCAGTATATGAGGCTCTTTATCATATAGGTAGGTTTCACTCTCAGGATAGAGGGAGAAGGGCACCACTTACTATTATCCATAGTGATCCACTGGAAAAATGTTTGCTTCCTGTCCCCACAACTGTATGCTCTACTGGCCTAAAGGTCTTAATTCCAAAGGGAGAATTGCTTCTACCAGAAGACGTAACAATGATTCCATTGAACTGAGAATTGAGACTGTCAGCCAATTTGGGCTCCTCACACTTCTAAAGTATGGTGGTAAAGAGGTGGCTACTGTGCTGTCTAGTGTGCAAGATAAATTGGTTTGCTACTACACAGTGGAGTTAAGGAAGAGTATGTCTGGAATATAGGAGATTCATTATAGCATCTTTTAGTATCACCATATCCTGTGATTACAGTTAATGAAAAGCTATGATGACCCAATTCAGGAAGGACCACTAAAGGCTCAAACCCTTCAAGAAGGAAAGTTTAAGGGAATGCCACCAAATGAAAGCTGTGGCAAAAGGAAATATGGAATGGGTAATGGAAGAAGGTAATTAAACATGCTACCTTTGACCATGTGATCACTATAGAAACAAAGATTATAATCATTGTTTTTCTTCCTTATTTTGTAATGAATATTTGTATATATATATATATATAATAACCAAACTTTTTATTCCTTCTATTATACCTTTATCATATAATATAAAATGTATTCACAATACATAACATAACAATAGTTAACTTTATATCACAGTATTGAAGCTATAGGATATTAAAGAAAGAGAGTGAACATCACCCAAAAACTTTTGATCCTCTTAAAGAAAATGGTTAGTTTGGTTTCCATTGTACCCAAAATAGTTGTATTATGTTCAGTAGAAATATGACTTTGTTATTGCTTTTATTTGGAGATTAAATAAGATTTAAAATGTGTTCCAGAGAGATAGATGGTTTGACAAGGGGTGGACTGTGATGGTCTTTTTCATGTGTCCACTTGGCTAGTCTACTGTCCCTAGTTATTCAGTCAAATGCTAGTTTAAGTATTGCAGTGAAGGTATGTTGTAAATCTGTGTAAAGACCATAGTCAAAAGCAGGCATTCTGGAAAGATTAAGTAAAGCTGCAAAGCTGGGTATTTTCTGTAAATGGGGAAATTACATGGGATTTTGAAATGCAATTTAAAGGCAGTGCTGAAAGGCAAGCTGTAGTGCTTTGAGGGACTCCATTCAACCCTGAGTTAGCACTTCTTGAGTAAATACAATGTCCATTTGAATAAGGGAAAAAAGAATGGCTAATGCATATTATAGGATGTAATGATTGGCATGACAAGAAAATTGGTTTAGGTCAGAGAAAGAGGATTGGCATGGATAAATCAGAAGGAGGTTTGGGATGTGAGGATAGTAGATGCATGGAATTAAAAGCAAGATTTTTCTTGGAATTGATTTTCATATAGAACATAAAGAAAAAGTACTGAAGAATAGAGTACTGAGTAATAAGTAATAGAAAACATTTTGTTGGCTAGATTGAAAACCCATATATAGAATAATAGTACCAGCAAGGTGGCAGTTAAAGAAAATGGGATTGAAATGGTGTCTGTGACATAACCAAGACCTCTATGAAGAGCTGTGAACTCTCATCGCCCATAAAGAACCTGTATCTTGGCATTTTATTGCTGCAACCAAACAAACCACCACCACCACCACCCAAAACAGCAAAAAACAACAGCAACACTAACCTCATCTTGTTATCTTAAAAATGAGGGAAGAGTCCCAGAGTGGGTGCCATTGTTAGTATTACAGAGTTAGTTCAAAATAGCAGAACTAATAGAATCTGTACTTGTTTGTTTTCTATTTATTTCAGTGTCAGGGCGATTCCCCACATTCCTAGTTTGACATGTATCATGGTGTATAGTGATTAACAACACTGGCTCTCAATCCTGACGGCCTGGCTTCAAATCCTGAATCTGACACTAATAAGTTGTGTGACATTGGTCAAATTGGACCTTGGGCTTCCGCATCTCTAAAATGAGAATGACAACAACTATGTCAATTTCACAGGCATGTTATAGGGTATAAATGAGTCTGTTTATTTGAAGTGTTTACACTAGTGCCAGACACATAGTAAGAGCTAAGTAGATATTAGCTATTATTATTATATAAACTGTGCTATAAAATTACCATAGATAAATTTTGGATTTTTAAGTTGCAAAAGATATGGAGCACCTAGTGATGAATTCAAAAGTACTCTCCTAATCCCTGCAGAGCTAATGTCAGTAAAGATGGATAAACAAGAGGAGGAAGAAAAGACCACCACAAAGGCTCTCTTCATTACATTGAATTAGAGACTGTGTAGAGCTTCCATTTAGAAAGTCAAGTACAATGGGTTTTTTTTTTAATTAATAATAAACTGAGACATTAAAAAGCTACCAAGCGAAAGGATTTGGTCAGCAGAAGTCGAAGGTGGAGTCACTTAAAATTGCATCTTTCATGACAGTTGAGTTGAGGAAAAATACAAATTACATCCTAGGAGTTCTTCCCATGATGGGGATGGTTATGGGGGGAATTCCCAAGTGGAAACTCAGGTTAAGTGGTCAGAAAGGGAGAGTAGCAAAACACAGCTCTATCTCTTTGGGTAGCTGGAGGAATACTTAATAAGCTCATGAGCTGCTGATAGATTGAAAGCATCACAGCAGAACAGTTTTGGCCCCACGATGTAGAAAGAAGCAGGGACTAGGAGCTGTAGCATAATATTCAACTACTCAAATGAAGAGTCGTTAGACTTAAATAGACCAATATGGACCAGTGGAACTAAGATGAAACCTCTCAGTGACATCACTGACTTTTCAAGAGCAACTAAAAGTTAAATGTACTTAAAATGCTAAGCTCTGTGACAGAACCTTTCTCTGGATACAATCCCGTGGAAATGGCTTTTTGAATGGGCGGAGCAATTGGCCAACCCCAACTGAACAAGACTCCATATGTTTTTGGTATATGAGTTGCATCAGTGAATCACAAAATGCAGTTAAGGAATTAACCGTTTATAGTGCAGGGTACTAAGAATTTTTGTATCTGGCTACATAACATATTTCCTTTCCACAGGAGGTAGTTATGACAAATTAGAAGTCTGAAAATTTTCTGATGGTGTAAAGGCCCAGCTGTCACTGGGGAGATAGTGATCAGATTTCATAGCTGCGTGGTCCCGTGGCGCCACGGAGCGCTCCATATGGCCACCCAAATGTTCCAGCTAAATCCACTGAAAATTTCCAGTCTGACTTTTACTTGTAAAAAATAAAACTCTTCTTGTATGAATTTATCATTATGTGCCTACCAAGAGAAAAAAGTCTTGTTAACTGGTTACATTTTAAAAAATGGGAAAAAAATACTCCTTTTAAGAACAACTTGGTACAGCTGTTATGCCGTCCTCATGATAAACGGATAATGATGCACTCCTGGGAACTCCACAGAATTTATATCAATTGTAATATAACCTAAGAAAGGTGGACTTTTTAATGGATGTGTAGTGAATAATTAAAATCTGTAGAAATGCCTGCTTCTGTGATAAAACACAATTTTATAAACCACTGTTCTCTCATTCCCCCAGAAAATCACCTCTGCTAAATTGTTAATGTAATTACTAAGTGCTGGGACACTTGTATGCATGTCAAAGATGTCAGCTTAACTCTTACCCAATAACAAATGACAAATGCATAATTTATTGAGTCTTAAATGGCTATGTCCTTGGATATATTCCATATAAGTAATTTGCTTAGAAACACATCTGGCTTCTGAAGGTAACAACTGTTTTCAAGAAGTCCAGTTCTATGTTTTAAAGTTAAAGAAGAAGACAGTAATCTTATTTGTTGTATTTCTATACCGAATCGAGACATGTTTTAAGTTATGTAATTCTGTTTGGGGTTTGATGGTATAAATAATAGAACAAAATTTTTTTGCTAAAATTTCTAAATATTAAAAATATAATCAATGAGTCAAATATTACTTCATAAGTAACTATTTCATTTTTACCAAAAACATCTGATGTACCCAATTTTCACTGTAGACATCAGACCCTACTAGGTTTAATATTTGTTTTTAGTGAAATGTAAATGTAAGTTTTTGGCGTATGTTATTAAAAATATAAAATTGAAATATTAATAAGGGAGCTTCAAATATTTAATATTTTAATTAGAATTATTTTGCTATTAATTCCCAATCATATATAGGCTGCATGGCTATTAACATTTCTTGTGGTGGTTCTAAGCTCATACAAACATATGGAAAAATTATATCTCACTAATGATTTTATGTCTTACGTTTCTCTGATAGAAGCAAAATTTGATATCTGAAATACACTTTGAAATTTATTCCACTGGTGTACAAAGAAAGGCATTGTGGAGAAAATACATTTTCAAAACCCTATAATAAACAGCCAGGCACCTTTAACTTTACATTTCACCTTGCAGCACACACAAAATGTTTAATTATTTGAGGATTAATGGAGGTAGTTTATAATTAAGCTGAAGTATGAACTGATGTCATCATCTCAGTATGATGATATACATTTTTATGCCAAAGCACCTGTTGTTTTGGAAGGAAGCAGCTGATATCATTATCTGCGCAGCCAGATAGCCCTGTTTCCTGCTGCTTAAAAAATTATCCTAAGGGTTACCTAAGTTGGAGTAATTCAGCATTTACGTTTGCATACCCAGAAGAGGACAGAATGGAGAAAATGACTCCTGCAATCAAAGAGAAAGCAAAAGGCACACTGGGAAAGAGGAAGAAGAGGGAGGGAAGGGAGAGAGCTTCAGCTTATGTGGCCAAAGGAGACTGCCACTCACCCTGAAGATGGCCTTCTTAATCATTCTGAGAGCATGTGGAGTTTGCAAAAAAACATGAACAATGGAAGCCCCTAATTAATTTTATTAATGTAGATAGAATGTTGCTACATTGTTAGGAGGTAGAGAGGAAAGGATATACAGCTTTAATACAGAATATAATATTTCTAATACTAATGTTTCTAAATACTAACATAAGTATCTCTATTTCCATATTTAAATGTACAGAATCAATTAACTATTGACAAGATTCACGTGAACCAAATTCTCATTTTCTCTTGTCTATTAGATGTTTTGCGCCTCAATGACTTTTTGGTTTACTGGCTGGTTGGTTGGCCTTTTGTTATGCATTCATTGATTAGGGATGAAGCTGAAGGCCTATGCAATATAATCACAATCTGCTATGGAAACATATCAGTCAACAGTGCTCACTTGCCCCGTCATTGGCCTCATCTCATGGTTTGAAATTATGAAGAAATCACCAAATTTCCCAGCATGAGACAATTCTACAGTCTTCCACACTGACGAAATGATACTTTGAATATAATCTCGACTGTGTATATTGCTCCAATACTCTTCTATAAAAAATTACTCCCTACCCAGCATTTCCTTTTATCCAACAGACGTTCTTCCCATCTTAGTTATTTCTCATTTGGACGCACAGCCTTAATCAATACTGCCCATCTGACACATTTTCTTCTGGATTATCTTTTTTTTTTCCTCTCCGCAATCTACCTGCCATAATACCTACAGGCACTAGTTATTATTTCCCCAATATCATTTCTATTGTTTATTTAGCTATAGTTCATTCGTATACAAATTTCACGAGGTAGGTCTTATTATTAAGATTGGAGATGAGGAAACTGAACTTTATAAAGTAGCTTGCCCATGGTACACTTAGTAAATGGTGGAACTGATACTCAACTTCAGTCTGCCATATTCAAACTGCATGGTCTTATTTTCTACATCATTGCCTTTCAGTTTAACTTTTCCTCATGTGCTCTTTCCTTTTCCTTTCTTAACTGAACCTGATATGTCTCTGAGGACAGTTTCTTACAAACTTTGTGTTAGGATATGCTCACTGTTCTCCCTTGTTGTATTAGTTGGGGTAATTACCTCTAGCTGCCTAACAGTGTGTGTGTCTGTGTGCAGGTGCTAGAGTCCTCAGTCCTGGAAGTGATTATGAGGGTATCATTGATATTTGTCAATATTTATTACTTCCTCCCATTACACATTCCATGTCACCTTGCTCTCAGATCAGTCGTGTAGGATTCTTTATACTAAAAAGAGTCCCAAACCTTAATTCCAGAAGGGTCTGAATCCTTAATGTTTTGTCTTTATTGGAATGGTCCTTATTGGCATCCAGGAAAGAAATGAGGTCTCGGGAATCTTTCTGAGAGTCCAAATGTACTATTTTCTGCTCTTATTTTTAGAAGAAACCCCTTTTTTTCATAACTTGAAACACTCACCCCTACAAATACTATCATCTTTTCACTGCGTTTACTGTCACCTCTTTCAGTCCTGCCTCTGAAAAGAATCAGGTGGTAGTTTTAACTTCCAGTTTAATGGGTCTATTGCTGTGTCCCATAGCAGACACTTGGACAAGGTTGCATGAACTGAAAGAAAGATGTCTGTGTGATGAGTTATTATGTGTAATAGTGAGGGAGACCCTTCTAACTTCTACTTCTTGGATTCAGGACCTGTGAATGCTGGCGATGAGAGAAATAGCATCACATAACTGTGTCTGATTCAAGGCATATACTACATGCTGTAAGAGAGCATCTCAACTTCTCCTGGTCTTCTGTCAAATATCATAAATGTCTTTGGTAGGCTATCCACCTTTCTTTCAGGCCTGCTGCTTCTGAGTGATGAGGTTTGTGATTAGGTCAGAGAAGTCCCTGGGTGTGAGCCCACCGTTGCATTTCTCTTGCCGCAAAATATCTTCCTTGGTAAGAAACAGTGTTACGTGAGATAACATGATGTGTAGGGAAATCTCTAAGTCCATAAAGGTCAGTACTGACAGAAGCAGGGTGGGTATGGAAGGCAAATTGATATCAAGGGTCAAAGTTTAATTCAGCAATCTCACTTCTAAGTGTTATCCAAAAGAATTGAAATCAGGATCTCAGGACCTCAAGGACATTATGGGAAAAAAAGGAACAGATGACTATATCAGAGAGGAAAAAATTACTTTCACAATGGAAGAGGTCTAATGTCATCCACCTGCAACTCATGGACCAACCAATACCTCTAGAGAATGATGCTATATTGAACATTCACTATTGGCATCTGTAGTTCAGAGATTGGACACTTACCAGAGACAATAAGGAGGTCAACGCTGATGAGGAAAAGTCCATGTGGCTGAGATCATACATAGCCTACATCCCTGTTGATATGGCCATATTTTTATCATTTAAACAACAACAACAACAAGCAAACGGACTCGGATGGATACAAGAGTAGGCTGTTAGTCCCGTGGTGGAACACCTTGCCTACATGATCAGTGAGATCCTCCTCTGCGGTAGGTGCCCTTGGGTGGACACACATGGGACCTACATGCCTATCTGGCAGTTTGTTCACGTAACTCTTCTGGACCTGCTTGCTATCAATCTTCCAATGTTGCTCTTTGCAAGTCCCCGGTCAGTGAAGATAAATATTGATCATGTCACGAAGGAAAATGCAACTTCACCTCAAGCCATCTCTTTCATTCCACAAAAGGTAATAAACAACCCAACAGACGGTCTAAAGTCTTAGCTACGAGGGGGTTGACCATCCTCCAGGATCACCCCGGACTGAAACTGCAATGTGGCAGCAGTTCGTGTACGGGCGAATCCAGCGTGTTGTACGAATTCTGTGTAAACTGAGACTAACAATTTCTTCCTCCAACGACTGATCACAGAAAGCCCACATGAGACTATGGTGTTGGATTAATAGAGGAACAGCAATGCAGCAGAAGTAGGTGTCATGCAAGTGAGTCACCTTTTGATGCTGTTTACCTGTGCCATCAGGATCCGTTCAAGCCAACTTTATATGCCACTTCCATTTTATGATGTGCTGGTGCTGCACATGTCCAACTGAAATACAAGCCATGTTGCAGGCACCCGGGCGGCTCAGTCGGGTGAGCGTCTGACTTCGGCTCAGGTCATGATCTCACAGTCCGTGAGTTCGAGCCCCGCGTCTGGCTCCGTGCTGACAGCTCAGAGCCTGGAGCCTGCTTCGGATTCTGTCTCTCTCTCTCTCTCTCTCTCTCTCTCTCTCTCCGCCCCTCCCCCACTCATGCTCTGCCTCTCTGTCTCAAAAATAAATACACATGTAAAAAAGTTACAAAAGTAAGACACATTTCAAGTTTGTATATTCCACTTTATAATTTACAGAGTTTACCATTGGACTTGGGGCCTGATCTTCTATCATGTCTTTTCTGCTGCTACGGAAGATTAGATATAATTTTAAGGTTTCCATAACATCTCTTTGGTTTTCTAACCTTGACACGAAAAAAGAACTCAAAGCTCTCAGTCTGTAATTTTCTTTCTGGAAGTTCATCAAAGCTGTCAAAGGCAGCCATTCCAAGGACAGCGCTTGAAATCATTACTGCTGTAATGGTATGATAGTAACAGTTGCTACTTGTTTTCCCAGAGCCTTGCCTCTTTGACTGGCATTTACTTCCAGGAAATCACGGGCTCACTTAAGTAATTTAAGTCACTGCATGCCAGGTATTAGTAGTATCCTATTTTCCCACCTGCAAGGAAGTCATTGTTATATTCACACTCAAACAGAGAAGGAATCCAACCCTGCAAACCCGTCTTGAAAAGCCTGACACTGGGAATAACTACTAATAACAGGAAGTTTGTCAGTCAAGGGATAATCGGGAAAATAAAACCATTCAGAGTCGTAAGCAGAGAGAATTTAATGTAGTAAAATGGTTACAAAGGTGACAGAAGAGCCTGAGAATCAAATCATGGAGGAGCGGGGCAATCCAGAGGTAAACAAGAGTCAGAACTGCTACCTAACCTTGGCTGAAGTGGCAGAGAGATCAGGAGGTATTACTGGAATCCAGGGGCCCAGGAAAATGAGAAGAATCTGAATTAGGAGGATCTGGAGCCCAACTAAGAGACAGGACACCTGCATCTCTGCCATCTGAAGCAACGTCAGAGGGCAATAGCACTGTAACATCTGCTTCCCACCTCCCTTGTAATCTTTGACAGAACCTCCCAATAGCCAAACCCTAATGGAAAAGAGCTGGTCCAGGAGACTGGGAAATGCAGCCAGCAGAGATCAGCCCATTTGTGGTTCTGTAGAGCAGGAAAAGGGCAGGTAATATATCTGAGGGCAAACAGGCACGGAGCCAAAGCAAATCATTTTTTTTTTTTTTAGATACAGTTAAACTCTGAGATCAACATGTAAGGCCAAAATCCGATAGGGTAAAAATTTATCTTAAAAATTCCTTAAGTTGTCCATAAAGCAGAGAAAAAGGCTTTCAACCACAAGAGGCATCTCAGCTCGGAGATATAATCATACCATAAGGGTTTGCAGGAGAACAGAGACCAAAGAAAATCACCTTTCTGTGTCCTTTTCTCTACACACTGGGCCATATGTACATTAAATGGAATAGTAGAGACAAGTTGAAGTGGAGAAAGTTAAATATGCGTATGCTCTGACTCCGCTCTTCTTTACACAATTTTATTAGTAAGACTTAGAATCAATAATAAAAGCCCTGAAATAAAAAATGTTCAGCCCACCCAATATGCACCAAACATGTGAGGCCAAAGATATGGATCTAGTTGTTCAGCCAGGAGAACTTCAGGAGAACAGGATAGACATGTTGATTGTACCCAGTGAGAAAACTGTAATCTTCAAAATAGAGGGAGCAAGGCAGGGATGCAGTTGACTCTGGCTTTCAAATGGAGGTTATCTCTCTAGTTGATCTCTTGATCGATCGACAGGGGGAGGAAATTAGATCTGAGAGAGAAGTTTCTTCCAATTCAGTAAAACACCAGGATCACAAACTTCTTAGGCTTGAATTCTATCTTATAAGATATAACACAAATGGGAGAAAGCTATTAGGATTAGTCAATAGTTGCCCTCCAACTTGGACAGCATGAGCACAGGAGCACCAAGGGTGCCAAGAAGAGCATTAATGGAACAGTGAGAATGATCACCAGGCCTGGTAAAACAACAACCTTCCCTAGCCAGAGATTTTGGTGCCTAGGAAAGCAGCAGCAGTAAGAATTCCACAAAAGATGCAGAAAGGTTAAGTACATTGCAGAGTGTTAGGGTGCTGTGTTTCAAAGCCGAGGACCACAGTGGGGCCTGGGTGGCTCAATTAATTGAGTGTCCAACTTCGGCTCAGGTCATGATCTCACTGCTGGTGAGTTTGAGCCCCACGTCAGGCTCTGAGCTGTCAGAGCCTGCTTCGCATTCTGTTGTCTCCTTCTCTGTCTGCCCCTCCCCCACTGGCACTCTGTCTCTCTCAAAAATAAACATTAAATAAATATATAAACAAAAAAAAAAACATTTAAAATTTTAAAAAATAAATAAATAAAGGTGAGGACCACAGACTCTAGGAAAAAGCTTGCATTTTTACTAGTATTGCTTCATATGTATTCATGTACTATTCTAACTTTTCCATGGGTTAGAAATCTTACCCCCATCCCCTCAAACAAGTCAACTAGGGAAAAAAAAATAGATAATAAATATTGCAATATATGTTTAGGAAAAACAAACAACAAAAAACAGCGATTCCTAACTCCCTACTGTACTCCCAGTGATTCAGATTTAATTGGTGTGGGATGAGATCAGGATCAACGTAGGTTAAAGGCTCTCAAGTAGGTTTGAAAACCGCTAAATCTGACAATTAATTATGTGCCAGTAACTATTAGGCCATACTCCCTGTGCTCCTGTTTTGTCCTACCGTTCTGTAGTTCTAACTGATGGATATCTTCATCTCTAGACCTGTCTTGCCCTTACAATGTCTTAAGACATAGTTAACGTCTTTCTCTACATCTTCATTTCTTCCAAATAGTTTATATTAATTGTTTTTTCTGTTTTTACTGGTGAAACCTACATTCTCCCAAGTCTCTAAGCTAAAGTGCAGTGAGTCATTTTTTCCCTGCCTTCCTATCAAACCAGAATCAATATTGGCAGCTCCTCCTTCCCACTCCCATCTTCATGACCATCATGAGAGACCTCACTGTCTCTCTCACTGTATCATTACAAGAGCCTCATGATGGTCTCTTACTTTTCTTACATACCCTTCCCCAATCAATCCTATGGATTGCAACCAAAGCTTCGAAAACCACACGTCAAAAAAAAACCAACTTTTAAGTATCCTCATTAAAATGGAATATTATTAAGCCACTAAATGAAATAAAAATTTCCTGAGTGTGAAAATTCTCCATCATTTTCTCATGGCTTAAAACTCCAGGCCTATGCCACATAATACCATATGCCTACCTTATTTTTGAGTGAAAATTCAGACCTGCCTTTTCATGATCCGTACCCATATTAGAATTGTTCCTTGCACATTAATGCCCTCATCAACAACTTCTTCTTCAAGGACAAGTACACACCTTCCTATAAAAAGCCCCTATTATTCCCTTTTAATAAATACCCAAAGGTTTTTATTTATAATCAAACCCACTTTCTCACCTCTAATATTGGGACACGGAGGTCTTCCATAAGGGGAATCCCTACATAGATTCTACATCCTTTCTTGTATCTCTATTTCTACTTTCACACACTCAGTTCTGCTCAGGGAAGTGGCAGGTTACTTTACTTACTGACAGTTCCTAAGTTGATCTTTATTTTACAGACTTCCTTATCTCATCTTTCTAATACCGACAAGGTATTAACTTGGAGAAAAGTACCAAAATGAACCTTCAGTTTTGTAAGTTCCCAGACAGTTACATATTCCCAGTACATGTTCCTGCATGTACTTCATGTGGTCTGGTAGCTTTGTAAAACGTTTACCTCTCTTATAGTCATTTTCTATCTTTCATTATAATTGTGCAATATTTCCCTCCATTATGCTCTTATCTTATTAAGGATTGGAAATGTCTTATCCATTTCTTTAACCTTTGCAATACTTAGAAGTTTGCATGCACCTGTCAGAATGGCTAACATTAACAATTCAGGCAACAGCAGATGTTGGCGAGGATGTGGAGAAAGAGGATCTCTTTTGCATTGTTGGTGGGAATGCAAACTGGTGCAGCCACTCTGGGAAACAGCATGGAGGTTCCTCAAAAAACTAATAGAACTACCCTACGACCCAGCAATTGCACTACTAGGCATTTATCCAAGGGATATAGGTATGCTGTTTCAAAGGGACACGCGCACCCCAGTGTTTATAGCAGCACTATCAACAATAGCCGAAGTAAGGAAAGAGCCCAAATGTCCATCCATGGATGGCTGGATAAAGAAGATGTGGTGTATATATATACATACAAGGGAGTATTACTTGGCATTCAAAAAGAATGAAATCTTGCCATTTGCAACTATGTGGATGGAACTGGAGGGGATTATGCTAAGTGAAATAGTCAGAGGAAGACAAGTATCACATGACTTCACTCATATGAGGACGTTAAGAGACAAAACAGATGAACATAAGGGAAAGGAAACAAAAATAATATAAAAAACAGGGAGGGGGACAAAATGTAAGAGACTCATAAATATGGAGAACAGACAGAGGGTTACTGGAGGGGTTGTGGGAGGGGGAATGGGCTAAATGGGTAAGGGGCACTAAGGAATCTACTCCTGAAATCATTGTTGCACTATATGCTAACTAATTTGGATATAAATTTAAAAAAATAAACTAAATTTTTAAAAGAGGAAAAAAATAAAATAAAATAGTGCATAGTAAAAAAAAAAAAAAAAAAAAAAAAAGAAGTTTGCATACATTTGTTGTTTGGTAAATGTATACTGACCTGAACTGAACAAGTGTTTTTAGTGTTCTATACAAATCATTTTACTGTGCTCTAAAAAAAATGACAGAATGATTATAATTGTTTCTATTATTCTTTTTCACAAAAAAGTAAATTATTTTCATTTGAAATTATATTTGGTGGGTTACTGCTGAATTCTGTACCAATAAATTAAACTCTGGACCATGGGAAGAATAAGAATGGTAGAAATTGCTGGGAAGGCAAAAGAAGAGGTTTGTAGAAACTGACTAGTAAATGAGAAATAATGCTCCTTTTTATTAGATTAAACCAGCTTAAAATTGATATTTATTAAAATTTAAATTGATGAATGCTCCAAAACAGAACAGAGAAAGCTATAATTCCATCTTGCAATTCTAATGACAGTGAAGGACTAAATAAAATGTTCTCTGTCATTTTTTATACCACATAACCTTTGGATGATATTACAGTCTCATACCAAAGTGCATTTGTAAAAGAATATCCCTGCCCATATTAAATGCACTATATGGAAAAACATTACTTGTAATGAATATCTGTATAACATAATTATGTCAACACCTGCTACGTACAAATGTGTTATTGTGTTTCAATCCCTAGTGCTGTGATTGTTTAGAATGTAAAGGAAAAGGAGAAAGAGAAGTGTTCTATTGTTTTATCTCACAGGAAAAAAGATATGTAATTCTCTATAAGGTTTTGAGGCCATGAAATTATTCTTAGCATTTAACACTTCCACTCAAAATAAGAACTATGTATCTTCTTCATCTTCCTGCCATATTTATTATTTCATTGAACAAGATGTCAAAAAAATAAAAAAAATTATACAGAACCCAAAATACAAAGTATAAAGGTGCAAAACGGGGAAAAAAAAGAAGATGTCATCTGAAAATGAAAGAAGAGATAGGCCAAAGAGGACATCAATGATTAAAAATATCTTTACCTCAATCACATCTCATCATGTGAAAGAGAGTTTTAAAAAGAAACACAAATCTCTATTGTAGAAGTGAACAGAAGTAAAATTATTTTATCCAAACAAATTTATCAAAGGAAGTAGGATATCTAGGATAAAAGGAATTTTAACAGAAAGCAGGCAGAAATTCTTAAAATTCTTCCAAAAATGAGTTACTATTTATATTATGTAAATAAAATGTCAGAATATATTTGTGTTAAATATGTACATATTTATGGGCCTACATCAACTTGGATATATTTATTACTTCATCGGTTCTCCTTGGAAGATTTTTTTCCGATGGGGTTTATAGATATTTATTTTAAAATAATAATTTGTGAATCATATAGTATTTCCTTCATAAGTAGAAAGTATGTTTTGATAGTTGCAGATAAATATTTTTATGCTTAATGCAAATAACACAATTTCTTTTATTTTTCTTTTGTTACTTAGATAAGCTTTGTTTTTAAAGACAACATTTTTTTTCATTGCATCTTTCAAATCACTATTCCTTTATGTTATAAAGTTTTGATATTGTAGAGGATTCCTTAAAAAAATATTTTCCTAGGGGCGCCTGGGTGGCTCAGTCAGTTGAGTGTCTGACTTTGGCTCAGGTCATGATCTCACAGTTCGTGAGTTAGAGCCCCATGTCGGGCCCTGTGCTGACACCTCAGAGCCTGGAGCCTGCTTCGGATTCTGTATCTCCCTCTCTCTGTGCCCCTCCCCTACTCACGCTCTGTCTCTTTGTCTGTCTCTCTGTCTCAAAAAATAAACATTAAAAAAATTTTTTTAATTTTTTCCTAAATAATTTCCATCATCTTTTCCTCCACTTTCCCCCTAAATTGTAATTAGGCCCTGTTTGTACACATATATCAAATAAAATTTCCCTTTGCATCTCCTTTAAGGGTGCCTGGGTGGCTCAGTCGTCTGACTTCGGCTCAGATCAGGATCTCGAGGTTCGTGAGTTCGAGCCTCACATTGGGCTTTGTGCTGACAGCTCAGAGCCTGGAGTCTGCTTCAGATTCTATGTCTCACTCTCTCTCTTTCCCTCCCCAGTTCTCTCTCTCTCTCTCTTTCTCTCTCTCTCTCTCTCAACAAAAATCAATAAACATTTTAAAAAATTACATTTAATCTCTTCCAAAGACTCTAATTTTGTCTTATTCAATATCCCACCATCAATCCAAAAATGTATTTCTGACTCCAGTCTCATTAAGTTTCTTAAAGCATCCGTTTTAAATTCTGGGCTGTCTACAAAGTAAATTAATAGATGTTGAGAGGTAGCTTACATATTTATAAGCACACGCACTCCAAAGTCAGTCATTTCATTCATTCACATCCTTATATGCTGCTAGTCAATAATCCTCTTAGCTCTACTGTGAAAATATATCTAAACATTTTTTAAATGTTTATTTATTTTTTTTGAGACAGAGAGGGGGAGAGAGGGAGTGAGTGAGTTAGTGGGGGAGGGACAGAGAGAGAGGGAGACACAGAATCCAAAGCAGCCTCCAAATTCTGAGCTGTCAGCACAGATTTCGATGTGGGGCTGAAACTCATGAACCATGAGATCATGACCTGAGCCTAAGTGGGACGCTCAACCGACTGAGTCACCCAGGCGCCCCTAGAGAGAGTGCATGGGGTAGGGGGAAAGTATATCTAGACTCCAACTATTTCTTACAATCTTTACCATGACCTCCCAATGTTGTATGATTTTTCACTTTAATACCCCTCATTCATTGTCTCACTGCTTCAAAGAATAAAGAGGTGAACACAAAATAAAATGAGCAGCAGGCAAAAGTTTATCAGAGAATAAGATCAGAAAGGAAGAATAGTATGAAAGCTCTCTTTGCAGGGAGGGGGAATTCAAAAGTGAATACCCCCGACTATAGGCAAGGGTCTTTGTTTTATAAGGTTTGGGGCTGTTCCTCCCTTTCCCCCCTTTGTTGGCCTGATAACTGCAGGTACTAAGTTATTGACTTTCTGTTGGAAACATAAAGGAGGAGTAGGTAGCGTTTGCTACTTTCTTCAGAAAAACTTTACATTTGAGGGAGTTTCTTTCATGGTCAGGCCTGATGCAGTTTCCCTCATGGTCAGACATTCCCAGCACTGTTTTAAAATATGTGTGTGTTTTTTCCTACATTCAGGGACCTTAAGTCCTAACTTTTCTCTCTCTACTTACTTAACAATATTTTTCCCTATCATACCAGTACATAATTTCTCACCTAAATTTTCATCAGAGTCTTTTAACTGGTTTCTCTCTTCTGGCCTTGCCACCCCCATGTCTGCTGCCCCCACTTTTGTGTCCTATGACCAACGTACTGTGGAAATTCTCTCCATTCCCCCCATTTCACTTGGGATGAAAGTCAAAGCCCTTAGTGATGCCTAAGCACTGTGCATGATCTGACCCCCATGGCCTCTCAGACCTCATTCCTTACCAGTCTGCCCCCTCGCTTCTTCTACTTTAGCTACACTGGATTTCCTGCTCTTCCTGTAGCACACCAGACCTGCTTCCCCCTCAACATTTCTGTATCTTATAGAAATCAAAGTGTTTTCTTTTGTCTTAATGCTTATTTATTTATTTTTGAGACAGAAAGAGAGAGAGGGAGAGAGTGTCAGCAGAGGAGGGGTGGAGAGAGAGGGGACAGAGAATCCCAAGCAGACCCCATGCTGTCCGCACAGAGCCCAACGAGGGGCTTGAACTCACGAACTGTGAGATCACGACCTGAGGAGAAATCAAGAGTTGGATGCCTAACCTACTGAGCCTCCCAGGTGCCCCCAAAGCGTTTTCTATTCATCAGATTCAGTAGGACATCATAAGTGTCACTACAGTCTGCTTTGTCTCACATTTGTTCAAATCTGTATTGAGCTCCTGCTTTGCAAACTCCTCTGGAAACTTAAAACAAAAAATCACTTGCACAAAGGAGCAGTCTAGTGGAAGTCATAAATGCCCTAATGGGGATAAGCACAGGGAGCTATCAACCCAGAAGAAGATGTACCAGTACATGTTGTAGATACTCAAGCTTCCCAGAAGGGCTCAGCCTTGAAGGAGTGGCAAGGGTTACAAAAGCTAAGAAGAAATTCAGGAAGGGAATTTTAGGCAGAAGGCATAGGCAAAGAATTAGTAGAGGATGCAATTTATTTGGAGAACTCCAGGTTAAGTTCCTCTTCAATTTACAAATGACAAATGATAAACTTGGACAAGAGGTAAGGAGAGAAAACAGGGAGTTGTATACCTATATGTGTTAATTCAATCATTTTTCTATGACACGCTGTACTAAGTTCTGAAGAAACACTATAGTGACCAAAATTTTACAGATTTGCTCATGTTGTTTACAATATAGCGGGAGATAGCATGTGATTCGAAGGGGAAATTCCAAAGTGTTATGAGAGTACCCCGAAGTAGGCATGTAAGTCAAACTGGGAAAATTAATGGACACTTTTCCAAAAGATTAACAACAAAGGAGAAATCTAAAGTCTACCTAGGCATTAGCTAGTGTCGTAGGCTGAAATGCGTCCCATTAAATTCAGATGGGTATGGCCCAACCCCCCATACCTCAGAAGGGGACTATATTTGGGAATAGGACTTTTAATGAGGTGATTGAGTGAATACAAATCGGTTAGTGTGGCCCTAATCCAATCCAACTTGTGTCCTTGTAAGAACAGGAAATTTGAACACATTGAGAGACACTGAGGGTACAGGTGTATGTGCACAGAGGGATGCTAATGTGCATTTTATTTGATGCTACTTTCTCTTTTCTTAGCATATCACGTATACTTCTTTTTTTTAAACTTTTTTAGTGGCTGCCCTAAGTTTACAATATACATTTACAACTAATCCAACCCAACTTTCAAATAATGCTATACCACTTCCCAGGCAGTATGAATACTTTATAAAACAAAGCGATCCTAATTCTTTCCTATCACTTATAATTGTTATTGCTGTCATTCATTTCACTTATATTTAAGTATACATAGTCTATGTATATATCAATAAGCATATACCATCAAATACATTGTTGCTATTGTTGTTTGAACAAATTGCTGTTACTTTAAGAATAAGAAAAATAAAATTTTTCATTTTACCTACACTTATCCTCCAATGCTCATGTTTTTTTTTTTTAACGTAGAGCAGAATTTCTGACCTGTATACATTTCCTTCTCTTTAAAGAACTTCTGTTAACATATCTGGCAATACAGGTCTTCCAACAACAAATTCCCTCAATTTTTGTCTATTTGAGAAAGTCTTTATTTCTCCTTCACTTTTGAAAGAAAATTTTGCAGGATATAAAACTCTAGGGTTTTTTTTTCAATGCTTTAATTCATCCTGTTCTTACATCATTTCTGAGGAGAAACTGACTATAACACTTTTTTGTACCTCCAAAGATAAGGTGCTTTTTATCCTCTCCTTCTTTTAGAATTTTTCCTTTATCTTTAATTTGAAAATGATATGTCTAGTTGAAACTGAATTGTCTAAGTATTAGTTTTAGGGGCATTTATCCTACTTGGTGTTCTGTGAGATTTGTAGGTCTGTGGGCTGATATCTGACATTAATTTGGGTAAATTCTCAGTCATCATTGTTTCAAATATTTCATCTATTCCTTCCTTTCTTTCTTTTCCTTCTAATATTCCCAATGTACATATGTTATACCTTTTGTAGTTGTCCCATAATCCTTGGATAGTTTGTTCTGGATTTTGTGGGGGGTTTTTGTTTGTTTGTTTGTTTTTTGGATTTTTTCATCTTTCTTTTCTTTTTTCCATTCTCCCCCCCCACACACACACAAGGATTCTATTAATCTTCTATCTCAGAGATTCTTTCCTCAGTTGTGTTTATTCTACTAATAAGCCCTTCAAAGTCATTCCTCATTTCTGTCACAGTGTTTTTAATCTCTAGCATTTTTTTGTTTCTTTCTTTCTTAGGATATTTCCATCTCTCTTCTTACATTGTACATCTGTTTTGCATGCTGTCTACTTTATCTATTAGGGCCTTTACCATATTAATCACAGTTGTTTCTTTGAGTAAATACTGAATAGTGGAATTACTGGATCATATAGTATTTCTATTTTTAATTTTTTGAGAAACCTCCCTAGTGTATTCCACAGTGGCTATAACAAAAATGCAAAACAGGAAAAAAGAAAAGATAAAAGGAAAAAGAAAAGAAAAAAACCTAAAAGAACAAAAATAAGACTAGACAAATACAAAATAAAATATATTTTTTTAATTTAAAAGATTAAAAAAATAAAATTTAGTCTATTTTTTATTCTCCAGCACTATAGGGGATGGTATGGGCTTGTGGGCCCTGGGCTCACTGAGGTCACAAGCTCACTGTGAGTTAGAACCTGTTCCTTTCCGAGCTTTTAAGGTAGAGGGAAAGAGAATGTTCCTGAAGATCCTCAGTTCTCTGAACCCTGTCTTTTCTGTCTCTGTCTCAGAGGGATGACCAGGGCTGGTATGGGCTTGTTGAGGTTATAAGCTCATTGTAATGACCAGACCTGCCCATTATGGTGTCTGGACCCTGGTCCAGTCTGGGCTTTCAAGGTTGAGTGTGGACATAAACCATATTGTTCTCCAGCTCTTCTGGTCTGGAGAACTTTCCCACAGCTCCTCCACTTCTCAACAGAGTTCTAGTGTTGCCTTTCTTATATTCTAGCTATTCTTATAAACTGTGACTTTTGTGTGTGTGTGTGTGTGTGTGTGTGTGTGTGTGTGTGTGTGCCCAAGGACAGAGGAATCTGTTCACTACTTTCCTTCTCCACTGCCTTCACAGTTTGGGGAGTGGGGGTTCCCTTTGTTACCATGTCTCCATCTTTCTTGTTATTCTCTTCTTGTTCTATTTTTGGTTATTCAGAAGCTGTTCAGTCAGCCCTCTGTTCTTCTTTGGGAGGACTTGTTCTATAAATATGTGTAATTTACAGTGTTCCATCAAAAAGTTGAGTCTTCACATGGTCTTCCTATGTGACCATCTTGGATGAGAACCAAGATGTATCTAACCTTTTCATTCCTACTGCTGCCATATATCAGGCCTTTATTTTCTCACATTTAAATTGTTTAACTGGCCTATCAGCCAATATCCCAATACTTGTCCCCTTTCTTCCTAACATTCCTGTTACCATAGTTTATCTTCCTTATTCACTGCTTTTATCAAGTCAATTTTCCTCCATGGAAACCTCAAGGACTCCTTGTGGTCCACAACATAAAATGCTAAGACTTCAGAATCCTTTCACTTGCATGACCCCACTCATAAATTGCTTAAACACTATCCTGAAGTCCAGACAGCCTGAACTATTTATTCTCACTCAACATCCATCCATTTCTTCTTCTTCTTTTTTTTTTAATGAGCCTTTAGTCGATGCCTGTCTTGTGCAAATTACCCAAGGAATGTTAAGACAAATAAAACCTGCAAATGTTCACAACAAAGTTGGAAAGTCTTAGAAGTAATCAGACAAGTCCCTCAGAATTCACTGAGAACTGTGATGAACCTAAGATGAGATAGTGGAGGAGGTTCTCACAGGTGGTAATGCTTGAGCTGAATTCTGAATGCTAAAGAGAACCAATCCCAAAATGGAGAAAATGTACGAAAGAACTGGGAGCTCTGAAAGGGTGATGGTGAGAGATGAGGCTGGAGTGAACACACGGACATATGTATAGATCCATGCCAAGAAACAAAGTGTGAACTTTCCTTCAAACTAATTGACCTGGATGCATGGATGATATAATATGCAGGGTGGGAAGGTAGCAGGAATAAAATCATTTTGATTAGGATGACCCCTAGTTTCCTGACATAGATCATAGGGTGGATACTGGATTTGTAGTCAAGGAACTAGAGGAGAAACAGGTTTGAGGGGGGAGAGTAGATTCATTTGGTACATAGTGAGTTTGCACTGCCTGAGGGAAATACAAATTCAAAAGTTCAGTTGGCTTTTCTCTTCTCTGTCCTTACCCACATTAGTCCCTCCACCTATAGTGCCCACCTTCTCTCTCCAACTCATCAAATCCTACCCAATATACAACCTGCATCCCAGCCAATTGTCATAAAATCTTTGTCTCTCTGAAGTCACCTGAAACATTTACCTAAAAACTATTTAAATGCTGCTTGTCCAAATATGTGAGTCTTGTCTTTCAAAAAAGTTGTTCTGCCTCATTGTATGGTCTCACCTGAGAGGGGTCGGTACATTGTACAGGCAGTTCTTTTGTCCATTTTGATTTCAATTCCATAGCAACTAGTAGGACTTATTGGGGAGATAAAAGCAAGTTGGGTGCTGATTTGAGGAAAGAATTATGCTTTGGGGGAAATATACACTTGGTACTGTAAATTATTTAGCCCAGCGATAGTGACAAATGGCAGAGATGCAATACAGAAGTGGCTTCCCAGTAAAGGGTCACAGGTTGTGTTCCATTTTGTGCAGAGGGTATGCCAGAGCCGTATTGTATCTTAATAGACAGAGGCCTGGGCTGTGACCATTGTCATGTTTAAATTATTAGCTTTGTGTGTGTGTAAGAAAAGAGTGCCTTTCTAGAGATTAATAGATATTGAAATCCATAGGTCTTGAGTTTGAATAATACTAACACTCCCTTCCTCCTCTGCCTTCCAACATACTGAAGCTTTAACATAAATTAATTAGGTTTTCAAAAAACTCAGCAAAAGAGAAAGATACATATGTAATGCTAAAATTCAGGGTGTACATTAATGGCCCAGGAGTGCACTGTGCTTGTAGCTGATGAATTGCAAGCATTGGATACTATTTTATTTTCTATGTATGACAAAAACATGTACCTAAAATTTTGATGACACTTATGTATCAACTGTCCTTGCCTAATAAAATGAAACAGATTTGAAACCCAGATAACAAAGATATATATCCTCTTCCTAAATCAAATGACACTTTTTCAGAGACAATTCTTAGCAATAAAAAATAAGTATGAATAAACAGATTTTCTATACACTTAGGACAGTGAGAGAAAAATTGTGTTGCCTGTCTAATTTTTATGATTCTTTGAATTAAAAATCACTGTGGGGTTCAGTTTAAAAGGAGCTCAGTTCACAGTAGTATGGGTTAGCAATTCAAAAATTACTATCCGAGGGTATTAGAAAGAAGTCTATGAGCAAATCTATTAGTAGTGATGAAACCATATTTCTACTGTTGGTCCAAGGAGTTAGAAATACGAAAACCAGAAGTTTTATGAAAAAAATATGAAAAAAGAAGACCAGAATAAACTCTGTTATAATCAATTAAAATTGGAGGTAGTAGTATGAATGTATAGTTTTTAATATAGAGATATAGAAAAGAAATTATAGCTAGAGATAGGAAGATACAGATATATGTATATTTTGTAGCTCTTCCAACTGAAAGGGCCTAGAAATACAGCTACCCCTATAGCAATGAGCAAGCCTAACTCTCAGATACTGGTTTCTGTATACTATACCTGACTAACAAAAGCTGGGGCTCCTTAGAAAAATGACTGAGTCCAGGGCTATGGCAGAGAAAGTAAAAGATGAGTTTGGGGCATCTTGTTGTAACATAAAGCAAGGAATGGCTGAATAAAATAATGGGAATATATCAGAAGGACAACGAAGCCAGCTTAAAATGGCTCTCACTGGACAGTTTAGGACAGTTTCATAAAAATGTATAGGAATAACAGAACATTCATGACATAAAATAAGAATTTGTATGAGCCCATACTAATACACATAAGTAAACAAATATATAAATGGAAAAGAATAATGAAGTTAGAAAGTCAAATAACCATCATTTGCAACTATCATAGAAATACTCATTTAGCCACAAATATATATAATGGGTAAAACTGGTGAGAAAAGTTTGGTGAGGATATTTATTATTGCAAAGTACTCTTCTATGAATTAGTTATTACTCAAAAAGGAAATATAGTAATTTTACCGTCGATGAATCTCACAAATATAGTCAAGTAATCAATCAACATCACCAATAATGGCACAAACCAATACTAGAAACCTCCTGACAGAATATACTAGAAAAGACACAGCATTGCTTCCATGGCCTTGACATCCAAAAATATATAATCTGAATTAAACCATAGTGAAACATCAGACAAACCCAAATTAAGGGACTTTCTAAATAGAGAGTATGATGATTATGTTTTTATTTAAAAAATTTTTTAAATGTTTATTTATTTATTTTGAGAGAGAGAGAGAGAGAGAGCACGCAAACAGGGAAGGGGCCAAGAGAGAAGGGAGATAGAATCCCACACAGGCTCCACGCTGTCAGTGCAGAGCCTGATTTGGGGCTCAGTCCCATGAACCATGAGATCATGACCTGAGCTGAAATCAAGAGTGGGGAATTTAACTGACTGAGCCACCCAGGCACCCCATGATTGTTTCTTAATGGTACCTAACATACTACTCACATTCAATCGAATGGTCACGGAAATAAGTTCAGATAGCAGAAGTGATATGGAACAATGAATTCAGTATTAAAATATGAAATCATGGAACAGAAATGAAAATTCTGATCTTTCCCTTGTAAGTGGGTCACTCTTACCCAAAACGTCTCCAGTATTGACAAGATCAAGATGAACAAGATTGTACGTTGTGTTATTTGAATGAATGTTGGCCATGTTCTCCAAATGTCTAAAGGGGAAGATATATTAATTTATGATAACTTTATAGTACAACATAACTTTATAGTACAACATGATAATGCAGGGAAAGGAAAATCAATGGTAGAAGCAAAATACACATAAATTTCAGGAAATCTATTCTTAAAAAATATACTTCAAACTGGCATTTTAAAATTGAATGAATCCTTACAAAGTCTCTAATAAATAATCTGAATTCATCATTTACAAATAAACTTAATCCAGATAGAATGACTTATCTAAGTTCATCTGGCTAATTAGATAATAACTATGAGATCTCAGTCATGTAGTTTAATGAATTTGAAATTTTTGATTTGCCTTTTTTATTTGTTTAAAAATTAAAATAACTGTTTAACATTTGTAGCTTTCCAGTAAAGAAGCAAATAATTGTATCCAAACTCTGTGGTAGCTAAAACCAAGGTATGACTATGTACTCAATATTAGTAAATGTTCACAGAATGGTTTCTTAATTATGCTCTAAAACTGGTATTTCACTAGTTTCTAAGATAGAAAACAATCTCCTTTGTGATTTTTGACTAGCTGATTGACTTTCAGGTACAGAATGATTGTAAAACTTTTAATCATTGTTCAAATGTGTGACATGAGTATTTCACATATGCATGGGGAAAATTATACTAGCTTTTAATTCTTATCCAGTGTATCTAAGAATGATCCTTCTATCATAAAATGTGTAAGAACATGTAAAATAGAGGGGAAACAATGGATAACCATACTCAAATTTATCATTCTTACTAACAGCTTCTGAATATTAGGTATTCCATTTAGGAAAGTACTACAGTGAGTGACAGCTGCAGGCATTTGAGGACTAATGGTCATGTCATTAACCAGAGAGACCTTTCTAATGTAAAATCATGGAAGGTTAAACAAAATCCTTAGCATCATGGTGAAAATGGCTTTCTTAAATCTTAGCAATTATTGTTACAAATGTGTTTGAAAGAAAGCAAAGATTTTCTCTTTTTTCAGCTTTGTTGAGGTATATTGACAAATAAAATTATATGACCTTAAAGTGCATATCATGGTGATTTGATATACATATACATTAGGATTCCACCATGTGGGTAATTAATATGTCCATCACATATTTATTTTTTTTATTTCCAAGATTTTATTCAAATTCAAGTTAGTTAACATATAGCGTAGTATTGGATTCAGGAGTAGAATTTAGTGATTCATCCCTTATCTACAACACTCAATGCTCCTCATAACAAATGCCCTCCTTAATGCCCATCACCCATTTAGTGCCCCCACTGCCTTCCCCTCCAGCAAACCTGTTTGTTCTCTACAGTTAAACGTCTCTTATGGTTTGCATACCTCTCTGTTTTCCTCTTATTTTGTTTTCCTTCCCTACCGTAAGTTCATCTGTTTTGTTTCCCAAATTCCACATATGAGTGAAATCATATGGTATTTATCATTCTCTGACTTGCTTTGCTTACCATAGTACTCTCTAGTTCCATCCATGTCATTGCAAATGGGAAGATTTCATTCTTTTTGATGGCTGAGTAATATGCTATATTATAAATATATATTAGCACACACACATATCTATCAATCTATCTATCATCTACTATGTCACATATTATATATTCATTCATCAGCCGATGGACATTTGGGCTCTTTCCATAATTGGGCTATTGGTGATACTGCTCCTATAAACATTGGACTGCATGTGTCCCTTCAAGTCAGTATTTTTGTATCCTGGGAGTAAGTACCTAGTAATGCATTTGCTGGGTCATGGGGTGGTTCTATCTTTAACTTTCTGAGGAACCTCCGCACTGTATTCCAGAGTGGCTGCACCAGTTTGCGTTCCCATCAACTTGTAAGAGGGTTCCCCTTTCTCTGAATCCTCACCAACATCTGTTGTTTCCTGAGTTGTTAATTTTAGTCATTCTGACATGTGTGAGGTGTTATCTCATTGTGGTTTTATTTATTTATTTAACGTTTATTTATTTTTGAGACAGAGAGACAGAGCATGAACGGGGAAGGGGCAGAGAGAGAGGGAGACACAGAATCTGAAACAGGCTCCAGGCTCTGAGCAGTCAGCACAGAGCCCGACGCGGGGCTCGAACTCATGGACCGCGAGATCGTGACCTGAGCCGAAGTCGGACGCTTAACCGACTAAGCCACCCAGACACCCCTCATTGTGGTTGTAATTTGTATTTCCCTGATGATGAGTGATGCTGAGCATTTTTTTCATGTGTCTGGTAGCCATTTGTATGTCTTCTTTGGAGAGGTGTCTGTTCATGTCTTCTGCCCATTTCTTAGCAGGATTATTTGCTTTTTGGGTGCTGAGTTTGATAAGTTCTTTATAGGTTTTGGATACTAGCCCCTTATCCAATATGTTATTTGCAAATATCTTCTCCCATTCCATAGTTTGCCTTTTACTTTTGTTGATTGTTTTCTTCACGATGCAGAAGCTTTTATCCTTATGAAATCCCAATAGTTCATGTTTGCTTCTATTTATCTTGCCTCCGGAGACGTGTCTAGTAAGAAGTTACTATGGCCAAGGTCAAAGAAGTTGCTGCCTGTGTTCTTCTCTAGGATTTTGGTGTTTTCCTGTCTCATATTTAGGACTTTCATCCATCTTGAATTTATGTTTGTGTATGGTGTAAGAAAGTGGTCCAGTTTCATTCTGCATGTCATTGTCCAATTTTTGCAAGACCATTTGTTGAACAGACTGTCTTTTTCCATCACGTATTCTTTCCTGCTTTGTCAAAGGTTAGTTGACTATCTAGTTGTGGGTCCATTTTTGGGTTCTCTATGCTGTTCCGTTTATCTATGTGTCTGTTTTTGTGCTAGTACCATACTGTCTTGATGATTACAGCTTTGCAGTCATCATTGCAAATGACGATGATTGTGATGCCTTTACTTTGGTTTTCCTTTGCAACATTCCTTTGGCTATTTGGGGACTTTTCTGGTTCCATACATATTTTATAATAGTTTTTTCTAGCTCTGTGAAAAATGCTTGTGGTATTTTGATAGAGACTGCTTTGGGTAGATTGCTTTGGGTAGTATTGCTTTGGGTAGTATTGACATTTTAACAATATTTTTTCTTCCAATCCATGAGCATGGGATGTTTTCCCATTTCTTTGTGTCTTTTTCAATTACTTTCATAAGCTTTTTATAGTTTTCAGCATGCAGATGTTTTACATCTTTGGTTAGGTTTATTCCTAGCTATCTTATGGTATCTCATGATTTCTTTACGGCAATTGTAAATGGGATCAATTCCTTGATTTCTCTTTCTGATGCTTCATTATTGGTGTATAGAAATGCAACAGATTTCTGTATATTGATTTTATATCCCATGAGTTTGAGTGAAAGTTTGACTTCTTCCTTGCTGATTTGGATGCCTTTATTTTTGTTGTTGTTGTTGTTGTTGTCTGATTGATGAAGCTAGGACTTCCAGTACTATGCTGAATGACAGTGGTGAGGGTGGACAATCCCTGTTGGGCTCCTGAACTTGGGGGAAAACTCGCAGTTTTTCCCCATTGAGGATGAAATTAGCTATGAGCCTTTCATATATGGCCTTTATGATGTTGAACTTTCTTGAGGGTTTTTATTAACAAAGAATGCTATCTTTTGTCAAATGCTTTTTCTGCATCTATTGAGAGGATATTATGGTTCTTATCGTTTCTTTTATTAATGTGGTATATCATATTGACTGATTTGTAGATACTGAACCACATTTGCAGCCCAGGAATAAATTCCATTTGGTCATGTTGAATAATTCTTTTTTTTTATTTTTTTTTAATTTTTTTAATTTTTTTTAATTTTTTTTTTATTTTTTAATATATGAAATTTACTGTCAAATTAGTTTCCATACAACACCCAGTGCTCATCCCAAAAGGTGCCCTCCTCAATACCCATCACCCACCCTGCCCTCCCTCCCACCCCCCATCAACCCTCAGTTTGTTCTCAGTTTTTAACAGTCTCTTATGCTTTGGCTCTCTCCCACTCTAACCTCTTTTTTTTTTTTTTTTCCTTCCCCTCCCCCATGGGTTTCTGTTACGTTTCTCAGGATCCACATAAGAGTGAAACCATATGGTATCTGTCTTTCTCTGTATGGCTTATTTCACTTAGCATCACACTCTCCAGTTCCATCCATGTTGCTACAAAAGGCCATATTTCATTTTTTCTCATTGCCACGTAGTATTCCATTGTGTATATAAACCACAATTTCTTTATCCATTCATCAGTTGATGGACATTTAGGCTCTTTCCATAATTTGGCTATTGTTGAGAGTGCTGCTATAAACATTGGGGTACAAGTGCCCCTATGCATCAGTACTCCTGTATCCCTTGGATAAATTCCTAGCAGTGCTATTCCTGGGTCATAGGGTAGGTCTATTTTTAATTTTCTGAGGAACCTCCACACTGCTTTCCAGAGCGGCTGCACCAATTTGCATTCCCACCAACAGTGCAAGAGGGTTCCCGTTTCTCCACATCCTCTCCAGCATCTATAGTCTCCTGATTTCTTCATTTTGGCCACTCTGACTGGCATGAGGTGGTATCTGAGTGTGGTTTTGATTTGTATTTCCCTGATAAGGAGCGACGTTGAACATCTTTTCATGTGCCTGTTGGCCATCCGGATGTCTTCTTTAGAGAAGTGTCTATTCATGTTTTCTGCCCATTTCTTCACTGGGTTATTTGTTTTTCGGGTGTGGAGTTTGATGAGCTCTTTATAGATTTTGGATACTAGCCCTTTGTCCGATGTGTCATTTGCAAATATCTTTTCCCATTCCGTTGGTTGCCTTTTAGTTTTGTTGGTTGTTTCCTTTGCTGTGCAGAAGCTTTTTATCTTCATAAGGTCCCAGTAATTCACTTTTGCTTTTAATTCCCTTGCCTTTGGGGATGTGCCGAGTAAGAGATTGCTACGGCTGAGGTCAGAGAGGTCTTTTCCTGCTTTCTCCTCTAGGGTTTTGATGGTTTCCTGTCTCACATTCAGGTCCTTTATCCATTTTGAGTTTATTTTTGTGAATGGTGTGAGAAAGTGGTCTAGTTTCAACCTTCTGCATGTTGGTGTCCAGGTCTCCCAAAACTATTTGTTAAAGAGACTGTCTTTTTTCCCATTGGATGTTCTTTCCTGCTTTGTCAAAGATGAGTTGGCCATACGTTTGTGGGTCTAGTTCTGGGGTTTCTATTCTATTCCATTGGTCTATGTGTCTGTTTTTATGCCAATACCATGCTGTCTTGATGATGACAGCTTTGTAGTAGAGGCTAAAGTCTGGGATTGTGATGCCTCCTGCTTTGGTCTTCTTCTTCAAAATTACCTTGGCTATTCGGGGCCTTTTGTGGTTCCATATGAATTTTAGGATTGCTTGTTCTAGTTTCGAGAAGAATGCTGGTGCAATTTTGATTGGGATTGCATTGAATGTGTAGATAGCTTTGGGTAGTATTGACATTTTGACAATATTTATTCTTCCAATCCATGAGCAGGGAATGTCTTTCCATTTCTTTATATCTTCTTCAATTACCTGCATAAGTTTTCTATAGTTTTCAGCATACAGATCTTTTACATCTTTGGTTAGATTTATTCCTAGGTATTTTATGCTTCTTGGTGCAATTGTGAATGGGATCAGTTTCTTCATTTGTCTTTCTGTTGCTTCATTGTTAGTGTATAAGAATGCAACTGATTTCTGCACATTGATTTTGTATCCTGCAACTTTGCTGAATTCATGTATCAGTTCTAGCAGACTTTTGGTGGAGTCTATCGGATTTTCCATGTATAATATCATGTCATCTGCAAAAAGCGAAAGCTTGACTTCATCTTTGCCAATTTTGATGCCTTTGATTTCCTTTTGTTGTCTGATTGCTGATGCTAGAACTTCCAGCACTATATTAAACAACAGCGGTGACAGTGGGCATCCCTGTCGTGTTCCTGATCTCAGGGAAAAAGCTCTCAGTTTTTCCCCGTTGAGGATGATGTTAGCTGTGGGCTTTTCATAAATGGCTTTTATGATCTTTAAGTATGTTCCTTCTATCCCGACTTTCTCAAGGGTTTTTATTAAGAAAGGGTGCTGGATTTTGTCAAAGGCCTTTTCTGCATCGATTGACAGGATCATATGGTTCTTCTCTTTTTTTTGTTAATGTGATGTATCACGTTGATCGATTTGTGAATGTTGAACCAGCCCTGCATCCCAGGAATGAATCCCACTTGATCATGGTGAATAATTCTTTTTATATGCTGTTGAATTCGATTTGCTAGTATCTTATTAAGAATTTTTGCATCCATATTCATCAGAGATATTGGCCTGTAGTTCTCTTTTTTTACTGGGTCTCTGTCTGGTTTAGGAATCAAAGTAATACTGGCTTCATAGAATGAGTCTGGGAGTTTTCCTTCCCTTTCTATTTCTTGGAATAGCTTGAGAAGGATAGGTATTATCTCTGCTTTAAACGTCTGGTAGAACTCCCCTGGGAAGCCATCTGGTCCTGGACTCTTATTTGTTGGGAGATTTTTGATAACCGATTCAATTTCTTCACTCGTTATGGGTCTGTTCAAGCTTTCTATTTCCTCCTGATTGAGTTTTGGAAGAGTGTGGGTGTTTAGGAATTTGTCCATTTCTTCCAGGTTGTCCAATTTGTTGGCATATAATTTTTCATAGTATTCCCTGATAATTGTTTGTATCTCTGAGGGATTGGTTGTAATAATTCCATTTTCATTCATGATTTTGTCTATTTGGGTCATCTCCCTTTTCTTTTTGAGAAGCCTGGCTAGAGGTTTGTCAATTTTGTTTATTTTTTCAAAAAACCAACTCTTGGTTTCGTTGATCTGCTCTACAGTTTTTTTAGATTCTGTATTGTTTATTTCTGCTCTGATATTTATTATTTCTCTTCTTCTGCTGGGTTTAGGCTGCCTTTGCTGTTCTGCTTCTATTTCCTTTAGGTGTGCTGTTAGATTTTGTATTTGGGATTTTTCTTGTTTCTTGAGATAGGCCTGGATTGCAATGTATTTTCCTCTCAGGACTGCCTTCGCTGCGTCCCAAAGCGTTTGGATTGTTGTATTTTCATTTTCGTTTGTTTCCATATATTTTTTAATTTCTTCTCTAATTGCCTGGTTGACCCACTCATTCGTTAGTAGGGTGTTCTTTAACCTCCATGCTTTTGGAGGTTTTCCAGACGTTTTCCTGTGGTTGATTTCAAGCTTCATAGCATTGTGGTCTGAAAGTATGCATGGTATAATTTCAATTCTTGTAAACTTATGAAGGGCTGTTTTGTGACCCAGTATATGATCTATCTTGGAGAATGTTCCATGTGCACTCGAGAAGAAAGTATATTCTGTTGCTTTGGGATGCAGAGTTCTAAATATATCTGTCAAGTCCATCTGATCCAATGTATCATTCAGGGCCCTTGTTTCTTTATTGACCGTGTGTCTAGATGATCTATCCATTTCTGTAAGTGGGGTGTTAAAGTCCCCTGCAACGACCACATTCTTATCCATAAGGTTGCTTATGTTTATGAGTAATTGTTTTATATATCTGGGGGCTCGGGTATTTGGCGCATAGACATTTATAATAGTTAGCTCTTCCTGGTGGATAGACCCTGTGATTATTATATAATGCCCTTCTTCATCTCTTGTTACAGCCTTTAATTTAAAGTCTAGTTTGTCTGATATAAGTATGGCTACTCCAGCTTTCTTTTGGCTTCCAGGAGCATGATAGATAGTTCTCCATCCCCTCACTCTCAATCTAAAGGTGTCCTCAGATCTAAAATGAGTCTCTTGTAGACAGCAAATAGATGGGTCTTGTTTTTTTATCCATTCTGATACCCTATGTGTTTTAGTTGGCGCATTTAATCCATTTACATTCAGTGTTATTATAGAAAGATATGGGTTTAGAGTCATTGTGATGTCTGTATGTTTTATGCTTGTAGTGATGTCTCTGGTACTTTGTCTCACAGGATCCCCCTTAGGGTCTCTTGTAGGGCTGGTTTCGTGGTGACAAATTCCTTCAGTTTTTGTTTGTTTGGGAAGACCTTTATCTCTCCTTCTATTCTAAATGACAGACTTGCTGGATAAAGGATTCTCGGCTGCATATTTTTTCTGTTTAGCACACTGTAGATATCGTGCCAAGCCTTTCTGGCCTGCCAAGTTTCAAAGGAGAGATCAGTCACGAGTCTTATAGGTCTCCCTTTATATGTGAGGGCACGTTTATCCCTTGCTGCTTTCAGAATTTTCTCTTTATCCTTGTATTTTGCCAATTTCACTATGATATGTCGTGCAGAAGATCGATTCAAGTTACGTCTGAAGGGAGTTCTCTGTGCCTCTTGGATTTCAATGCCTTTTTCCTTCCCCAGTTCAGGGAAGTTCTCAGCTATTATTTCTTCAAGTACCCCTTCAGCACCTTTCCCTCTCTCTTCCTCCTCTGGGATACCAATTATGCGTATATTATTTCTTTTTAGTGTATCACTTAGTTCTCTAATTTTCCCCTCATACTCCTGAATTTTTTTATCTCTCTTTCTTTCAGCTTCCTCTTTCTCCATAACTTTATCTTCTAGTTCACCTATTCTCTCCTCTGCCTCTTCAAGCCGAGCCGTCGTGGTTTCCATTTTGTTTTGCATTTCGTTTAAAGCGTTTTTCAACTCCTCGTGACTGTTCCTTAGTCCCTTGATCTCTGTGGCAAGAGATTCTCTGCTGTCCTGTATACTGTTTTCAAGCCCAGCGATTAATTTTATGACTATTATTCTAAATTCACTTTCTGTTATATTATTTAAATCCTTTTTGATCAGTTCATTAGCTGTTGTTATTTCCTGGAGATTCTTCTGAAGGGAATTCTTCCGTTTGGTCATTTTGGATAGTTCCTGGAGTGGTGAGGACCTGCAGGGCACTTCCCCTGTGCTGTTGTGTATAACTGGAGTTGGTGGGCGGGGCCGCAGTCCGACCTGATGTCTGCCCCCAGCCCACCGCTGGGGCCACAGTCAGACTGGTGTGTGCCTTTTCTTCCCCTCTCCTAGGGGCGGGATTCCCTGTGGGTTGGCGTGGCTTGTCTGGGCTACTTGCACACTGCCAGGCTTGTGGTGCTGGGGATCTGGCGTATTAGCTGGGGTGGGTAGGCAAGGTGCACGGGGGCAGGAGGGGCAGGCTTAGCTTGCTTCTCCTTAGGTGATCCACTTCAGGAGGGGCCCTGTGGCAGCGGGAGGGAGTCAGATCCGCTGCCGCAGGTTTGGCTCCGCAGAAGCACAGCGTTGGGTGATTGCGCGGAGCGATCAAGTTCCCTGGCAGGAACTGGTTCCCTTTGGGATTTTGGCTGGGGGATGGGCGGGGGAGATGGCGCTGGCGCCTTTGTTCCCCGCCAAGCTGAGCTCTGCCGTCCGGGGGCTCAGCTGCTCTCCCTCCCTTTGTCCTCCAGCCTTCCCGCTTTCCGAGCAGAGCTGTTAACTTATGACCTCCCAGACGCTAAGTCGCGCTTGCTGTCGGAACACAGTCCGTCCGGCCCCTCCGCTTTTGCCAGCCAGACTCGGGGGCTCTGCTTGGCCGGTGAGCCGCCCCTCCGCCCCGGCTCCCTCCCGCCAGTCCGTGGAGCGCGCACCGCCTCGCCGCCCTTCCTACCCTCTTCCGTGGGCCTCTCGTCTGCGCTTGGCTCCGGAGACTCCGTTCTGCTAATCCTCTGGCGGTTTTCTGGGTTCTTTAGGCAGGTGTAGGTGGAATCTAAGTGATCAGCAGGACGCGCGGTGAGCCCAGAGTCCTCCTACGCCGCCATCTTCCTGGTCTCTCCTAAGTATTACTTTTCAAGTCTTCCCCAAAGGAAGTCCGCTCACTGAGGCAATTGTAAGAATGTTTGCAGATGACTGAACATGATTCTGAGCTGACATTAGGTATTGGAACACATTAAAATGTCCTGAATAATTCTTTTATTGTACTTTGGGATTTGATTTGCTCGTATCTTTTTGAGAATTTTTACATCCATGTTCACCAGGGATATTGGTCTATAATTCTCCTTTTTAGTGGGGTCTTTTTCTGGTTTTGGAATCAAGATAATGTTGATTTCATAGAATGAGTTTGGAACCTTTCCTTCCATTTCTATTTTTTTGAAATAGCTTGAGAAGAATGGGTATTAACTCTTCTTTAAATGTCTGGTAGATTTCTCCTGGAAAGCCATCTGGCCCAGGACTCTTGTTTTATGGGAGACTTTTGATAACTGATTCAATTTCTTAGCTGGCTATAGGTCTGTTCAAATTTTCTATTTCTTCCTGGTTCAGTTTTGGTAGTTTGTATGTTTCTAGTAATTTGTTCATTTCTTCCAGATTTCCCAGTTTGTGGTATATAATTTTTCATAGTATTCTGTTATAATTATTTGTCTTCCTGTGGTATTGGTTCTGATCTCTCCTCTTTCATTCATTATTCTATTTATTTGGGTCCTTTCTCTTTTCTAGGCTAGGCATTTATCAACTCTGTTTATTCCTTCACAGAACCAGCTCTTAGTTTCATTGATCTGTTGTACTGGACTTTTTTTGTCCCTAGCTACTTTCAGAATTATCTTTTTATCTTCATAGTTTACAAGTTTCACTATGATATCTTGGTGTTGACCTGTTCTTATTGATTTTGAGGGGAGTTCTCTGTGTGTCTTGCATTTGAATGCCTGTTCCCTTCCCAAGATTAGGGAAGTTCTCAGCTATAATTTGTTCCAATTTGTTCTGTCCCTTTTTCCTGTTCTTCTTCTTCTGGGACTCCTATGATACAGATATTATTGTTCTTTATAGAAACACTGATTTCTCTAAGTGTATATTTGTGATCTGCTAATTTTCTTTCCCTCTCCTTTTCAGTTTCATTATTTTCCATAATTTTGTCTTCTGTATCACCAATTCGATCCTCTGTTCCCACCATTTTCATTTTAATTACATCTGGTTGGTTTTGCAGCTCAGTTATAGCAGTTTTTATTTTGGCCTGAGCAGTTTTAACATCTTGTATCTCTGTAGCAAGGGTTTGTCTGTAGTCTTCTATGCTTTTTGCAAGCCCAGGTAGTATTCTTATTACTGTGCTAAATTCTTGCTCAAATATCTTACTTATATCTGTTTTGAGCAAATCTCTGGATGTGGTTTCTTCTTGAACTTTCTTTGGGGGACAACTCCTCTGTGTTGTCATTTTGTCTAGGTTGCTGTCTTTTTCGTGTTATGAAAGCTTGTTATGTTTCCTGCTCCTGAGTGTATTGCTGCATTAAGAAGGGGTTATATACTTTCCAGAGCCTGGTGCTTCTGGAAGTGTTTCTGGTGTATGCTCTGTGTGCCCTGCTGTTGTGATTTGGCCGCTCTCTCCCCCGTATCAGCCCTTTGCAGAGTTCCTCCTTGCTTGCAGTGGGGAATGTTCGGACCTTTGATTAGGTGTGCTTTAATTTGTTTGTGAAAATAAGCATGACTTAAAAAACACAAAGGCCTTGTCCAAGAAAAGAAAAGGCAGAGGAACAACACCAACAACAAAAACCAAACGCAGAGACAAACAAACTACTATAAACCTGATTCCAAGGAAAAAGGAAGCAAAAAAGAAGAAAGGAGAGAAAAAGAAGCCTGTACCAAAAAAAGAGAAAAGGAAATTAACAATCAAACAAACGAACAAAAACACTGTAAGCCTGATCAAAAAAAAAAAAAAAAAAAAGCAAGCCTTGTCCTGTTTCCACCAGAGCTGAAGCTGACACTTTGGAGCACTCTATGATCAGCAGACTTGGTGCATGAGGGGCCTGTGTTGGTCCTCTGGGGGGGAGGTCTGCTGTGCTGCTCACAATCAGACCTGCCCTAGTAAAGATGCACCTGCAGGGGGGAGGAGGACCTGGTTTGATGTAGGCAGCACCAGCACCCACTGCGGGCTGTGTCGCTGGGTGAAATCCCACCTTGCTGGTGGGCAGGGGAAGATGGCATCAGCCTGCCCTCTTGTCCCTGGATGGGAGAGCTGGCACCCACTGCTATTCAGGTAGCCATCACAGACAAGTGAACAGCCCCCTCCCCCCGGGGGGGCTACCCACATGCTGGGCACCACAGCTCTCCTGTGTTTTATCTCTCACACATGTCTGGGATTCAAAATTCCAAACCTTTTTTTTTAATTTTTTAAATATTTTATTTATTTTTGAGAGAGAGAGAGAGAGAGAGAGCATGAGTGGGGGAGTAGAGAGAGAGGGAGACACAGAATCCAAAGCAGGCTCCAGGCTCTAAGCTGTCAGCACAGAGCCTGACGCGGGGCTCGAACCCACGAACGGGGAGATCATGACCTGAGCTGAAGTCGGATGCGAGATCATGACCTGAGCTGAAGTTGGTCGCTTACCGACTGAGCCACCCAGTAGCCCCTCAAAATTGCAAATCTTAAAGGACCAGCAAGGCCCGGACCCACACCCCTCCCTTCCTGAGGAGAGCATCACAGTGTTGCACCTGGCGCCACTCTGCGTCAGAGCAAGCAATCCCATAGCCACGCAGGTGTCTAGAGTTTATGGTGAAGCACAGGGAAAATCTGTGACCACTTTATCCGCCCTTTATAAGTGCCTCCAACCCCTGCTGTTGCATAGCCACTCAAAGGTACCGGCTGGGTCTTTTGACCTTGGAGAGGTAATATACCCATTTCCAAATGCTCTCTGGGAAGGGGAACTTTCCCAGTGTGACCCAGCAGATCCCCACATCTTGCTGTCTCCTCCAGGGCTTCCGCTCCTTCTCCCCGGGAGCACTGCTGCCTGCCTGGGGCTACTCCAGCAAATGGTATAGACTTCCAAACCTCAGCATTTCAGTTTGCAAAAATTTGTGATATTCAGTTCCTCACGATTCTCCAGTCAGTGGTTTTGGGGGAGTGCTTTTCTTGAGTGAGCCCAGTGCACTGCTCTCTCTCCCCTTCTCTTTCTCCTGCAAAAAGGCCTCCCACCCCTCTGTAGCACTTCAGCTTTTCTCCCTCCCAAATCCCCACTCCCTATCCTGTACCTACCATGTTCTCTTCCTCAAATTATGCAGATTGTTCTCTTAGTACTTGGACTGATTTCCTAGGTGTTCAAAATCATTTGATGTTGACGTGGCTGTGTCTGAGGGATGAGACTAGCCCAGTGGCCTCCCGCTATAATGCCATCTTAACTCCTCCACATATTTATCATTTGTTAAATTGTTTGGTAGTACTTAAGTTCCACTTTCTTAGCAAATTTCAATTGTATGTTACAATGTTATCAACTATAGTCACTATGTTTCCCATTAGTTCCTCAGACCTGATTTACTATAATTAAAAAGGTGTACCCTTGACCAACCTCTCCAAATTTCCCCTAATCCCCAGACCTTCGCAGCTACTTTGCTTTCTGTTTCTAAGAATTGGACTCTTTTTTTTTTTTTTCCTTTTAGGTTCCACATAAAAGTGATCTGGTCTTGTCTTTCTCTGTTAGACTCATTGTGCTTAGTATAATAGTGTCAAGGTCATCCAAGTGGTTGCAAATGGTAGGAATTCTTTCTCATGGCTGAATAATATTCTATTGTATATACAAACCACATCTTTATCTCATTTGTTGATAGGTTTTTCCATATTGTGACTATTGTGAATACTACTGCAAAAAAAACAAACAAACATAGAAATGCAGATAGCTCTTCGACACACCAGTTTCATTTTCTTTGAATATATATCCCGAAGTGAGATTGCTGGGTAATATGGTAGTTCTATTTTAATTTCTAGAGGAAATTTCGTATTGTTTCCCATACTTGCTGGCTACATCAATTTACATTCATACAAATGGTACGTAAGAGTTTCCTTTTCTCCGCATTGTTATCAACACTTCTGTCTTTCTGATGATGGTCATTCTACCAGGTGTGAAGTGATATCTCATTGTAGTTTGGATTTGCCCTTTTTTTCTAATCACAGTGTTGTTTTTGTTTTGTTTTTACTATTGAGTTGCATGAACTCTTTATACATATTAAGTATTAACACCTTATCAGATACATGGTTTGCAAAATTTTCTCCCCTCCAATAGGTTGCCTTTACATCAACATTTTGTTAATTGTTTCCTTTGCTGTGCAAAAGCATTTTAGTTTGATGTAGTCCCATTTTCTGATTTTTTTGCTCTTATTGCCTTTCTTTTTGGTGTCAAATAAAAAAAATGCCAAGACTGATGTCAAAAAGGGTACTTATTATGTTCTTCTGGTTTCAGGGTCTCATGTTCCAGTCTTGATGTTTGCATGTGGTGTAAGACAGTAATCTAGTTCCATTTTTTTTCCTTAGAGTTTTTCTAGTCTCATTTGTTGGAAAGACTATCCTTTACTCATTGTATATGCTTGGCTTCTTTGTCATAAATTAAATGAATGTGTGTGTGTGTGTGTGTGTATTTCTGAACTCTCTACTCTGTTGCATTGACCTATGTGTCTTTTTATGCCAATAGTATATTGTTTTGATTGCTATAGCTTTGTAATATAGTTCGAAATCAGGAGGTGTAATGCCTCTAGTTTTGTTCTTCTTGCTCAAGGTTGCTTTGATGATTCAGGGTCTTTTTTGTAGTTCCACACAAATCTGAGGATTGTTTTTTGTATTTCTGTGAAAAATGCCATTGAAATTGTGATAGAAATTGTGTTGAATCTGTAGGTCACTTCAGGTAGTATGGACATTTTAAGAATATTAATTTTTCTCATCTATGAACATTGAATATTTGTCTGTTTGTGTTTTCTTCAGTTTCTTTCATCAATGTCTTATTTTTTTCAGTACAGGTCAGTTTTCAGTGTACCGATCTTTCACCTCCTTGGTTAAAGTTACTCTTACACATTCTTTTTTGATGCAGCGTAACTGGGATTATTTTTCTAATATTAATGTAGATACATAACTGATTTTGAATATTGATTTTGTATCCTGAAACTTTACTGAATTCACTTATTCTAACAGCTTTTTTGGTGGAGTCTTTAAGGCTTTCTCTACATAATAATATGCCATCTGCAAATAGGGACAGTCTTATTTCTTCCTGTCTGATCTGGATGCTTTGTCTGTTTTTCTTACCTACTTGCTCTGGCTAAGACATCCAGTACCAAGTTGAAAAAAAGTGGTGAGAGTGGACATCTTGGCTTATTCCTGATCTTAGAGAAAAACTTTCAGGTTTTCATCTTTGAGTATGAAAATAGCTGTGGACTTGCTATATATATAATCTTTATTATTCCTTCTATGTCTAGCTTGTTCAGAGTTTTTATCTTGAATGAACTTGAATTTTCCCAAATGCTTTTTCTGTGTCTACTGAGATGGTCCTATGAGTTTTATCCTTCACTTTGTTAATGTGGTATATCATATTGATTGATATGCAGATGTTGAACCATCTTTGCATCTCTGGAATAAATCCCACTTGATCATGGTGTATGATCCTTTGGATATATTGTTGAATTTGGTGTGCTAATATTTTGTTGGGGATATTTGCATCTATGTTCATCGGGGATTTGGGCCTGTAATTTTCTTTTCATGGAGTGTCCTTGTCTGGTTTGAATATCTGGATAATGCTGGCCTTGTGAAATGAGTTTAGATCTCTTCCTTCCTCTTCTTTTCTGTTTTATTGGAAGAGTTGAAAAACATTGGTATTAATTCTTCTTTAAATGTTTGGTATTATTTACCAGTGAAACTGTCTGTTCCTGGACTGTTCTTTGTTGAGAAGGTTGTTATTATTTTAATCTCTATACTAGTAATTGGCCTTTTAGATTTTCTGTTTCTTCATGATACAGTCTTGGTAGGTTGTATGTTTCTAGGAATTTATCCGTTTCTTTTTTTTTTTTTTTAATGTTTATTTATTTTTGAGACAGAGAGAGACAGAGCATGAACAGGGGAGGGTCAGAGAGAGAGGGAGACACAGATTCCGAAACAGGCTCCAGGCTCTGAGCCGTCAGCACAGAGCCCGATGCGGGGCTTGAACTCACGAACCGTGAGATCATGACCTGAGCCGAAGTCAGATGCTTAACCGGCTGAGCCACCCAGGTGCCCCGGAATTTATCCGTTTCTTATAGGTTATCCAGTTTGGTGGCATTTAATTTTTCATTATAGTGTTATTTTCTGTGATATCAGTTGTAGTGCCTCCTCTCTGATTTCTGATTCTGATGCTATTTATTTGAGTTGTGTCTCTTTTCTTCTTTATAAGTGTAGCTAAGGGCTTGTATTTTTTTTAAGTTTTTTTTTAATGTTTATTTATTTTTGAGAGAAAGACAGGGTGCAATTGGGGGAGGAGGAGAGAGAGAGAGAGACACAGAATCTGAGGCAGGCTCCAGGCTCTGAGCGGTCAGCAAAGAGCCTGACGTCAGGCTTGAACCGACAAACCATGAGATCGTGACGTGAGCTGAAGTCCGATGCTTAACAAACTGAGCCACTCAGGTACCCCAAGGATTTGTATTTTATGTTTTCAAAAAAAACCCTTGTTCTTAATTCAATTAGTCTCTGTCTTTTTATTTTCCATTTTATTTATTTCTGCTCTGATTGTTATGTCCTTCCTTCCACTACATTCAGTTTTTTTCTTTTTCTGGTTCATTGAGGTAAAAATGTAGGTTGTTTAATAGGAAATCTTTCTTTTTTCTTAATTTAAGCATTTATTTGCTATAACTTGCTTCTTAGTGGCTATTTTCTACTTAGTCATTACAAAATAAGCATTACCTTATGTCCTATCATAAGAAAGTTCAAAATGTAGCCAGAATTCATTTGTACATTTATATTGTATTCTGTTCTTTTTTTTAATTTTTTTGAACTTTATTCAGTTTTGAGAGACAGAGAGAAAGACAGAGCATGAGTGGGAAAGGGGCAGAGAGAGAGGGTGACACAGAATCTGAAGCAGGCTCCAGGCTCTGAGCTGTCAGCACAGAGCCCGATGCGGGGCTTGAACTCACAAACTGTGAGATCATGACCTGAGCCAAAGTCAGATGCTCAACTGACTGAGCCACCCAGGCGCCCCTGGTATTCTGTTCTTAATACTAAATTTCAAGAAGATTTTAAGATTTTATTAATACTTGTTATTCCTTGTGTATTTTTACACATAAAAATTTAACTTCTAAAAACTTAACAAGGGCATAAGAATATTCACTAATCAAAGAATATATACAAATGGCAAATAAGCACATGAAAAGATGCTAAACATCATTAGTAATTAAGGAAATGCAAATCAAAAGCATCATGCGATATCATTACACATACAGTGAAATGGCTAAAATTAAAAAGATGAGCAAAAACAGGTTTTGACAAACGTATGGAGTAACTGAAATTCTCCATAGATGAGATTGAAAAACACTAAAGCCACTTTTAAAACAGCTTGGAAATTTCTAAAAAAGTAAACATATATCTGCCATGTGACCAAGCAATCACCATCTTAGATATTTGTTCAAGAGAGATAAAAACATTCATCACAAAGACTTATATTCAGATTTTCCCAGAAGCTTTGTTTATAATCTCAAAAGATTTTAACAATTCTGCCACTTGCAACAGCATGGATGAACCTTGAAAACAGTATGCCAAGTTAAATAAGTCAGTCACAAAAGGACAAATATGGCATGGTTCCACTTACGAAGAATCCAAAATAGTCAAATCTTAGAAACAGAGTAGAATGGTGGCTGCCAGGAGCTTGGGAGAGAGGGAAATAGGGAGTTGCTGTTCGATGGGTATAAAGTTTTAGTGTTATGCAAGATGAATAAGGTCTGTAAACCTGCCATCTACAATATTGTAACAATACCCTATTGTATGTACATTTAAAAATGTTTTCAGGGGCTAGATTTCATGTTAAATGTTTTATCACAATAATAATAAATACTGGAACAACTTAAATCCCATCAACTGGTAAATAGATAAACTGTAGTACATGCATAACTATAGAATCTTACCCAGCCATAAAAAGGAACAAACTGATGAGATACTGTAAAACATGGATATATCTCAAAAGCATCTTTCTAAATGAAATAAGCCAAATGTAAAACAAGATACCAAAAAATTTCATTTCTATAAAATTCTTTAAAAATGCCAAACTCTAGTGACAGAAACTATAGGACTGTTTTTCAGTGGCTGGGGGTCTAGGAAGGAGATGGGCTGCAAACTGACACATTGGAACTTTTTTAGATGACAGAAATGTACAATATTACCATCATGGTGGGAATTAGGTGACTGTGTACGTTTGTCAAAACTTGTCAGATTAAACCCCGTTTAACCTCACCTAAAAAGTAGCTAAAATATCATAGAAATAATTTAAGTATTTCTGCAATGATGCATGAAATTTCTTCATTTACTCAAAAAAGATAGATATATTTTGTATCTCGCCGGCTGTACGCCAAAATCCATTCTTTCCTCCTAACAGAGTAATAGAGTTCCAACTGGGACATGATTGCTCAGCTGCGGACTGCTTTTCTTAACCTCTTTCTGCCCACTGTGGCCTAGTGATGAAGTTCTATCAATAGCAAAGGAATGGAAAGAATATCAGCGATCAAGAGTTTTGACCCTTGGCTTTCAATCTTTGTCCTCTGCTCTCTAAAATGGAAATGATGAGGACGGTCTTGGAGGTCATATATATAACATGGCACTGTTAGTTACTACCAGGCTCTGGGGCACAGAGCCATGAATTCACTAACATCACCTACTTTGGACTGTTCTTGAATGAGAAATTACATTTGTCGTTAAGTAGCCTATCCTACTCTAACTAAAACACTTCCCTTACTACAATTTCTCTTTCCTCTCAGAATATTCCCATTATATATTGTTACATGAATCAAGCAATTTACAGGACAATGTGTACTGTTGACTACCATCTGTTTCAAACTACTGCTAATATTTGGGGGACAATCAAATGACTAGGAAACAGGGACAGAGGGAAGAATTTCATTATATGCCATTGTGGAATGGCATTCACGGAAAACACTAGGATTTTTATTTTTGTACTGTGTGAATGTGCAATCCATAAATGATAGAGCTTAAATTAGGAAATAATAAAATGCAAAAAATAAATTATCTTGACATTGTTTCTAGCATATTTAATTGCAGAGACTCTGTGGATGCTCTGCACACACCAAGAGATATTATGAACTCAGAAGGACTGTAGAACCAATGTATATAAATGACTTTGCAGAATGCTTGACACATAATAGAATATTAAATGTTTCCTCCTCTTCATATTTGCATGGTACTTCACAATCTTGTCAGTAGCATCCTTCTAGACCACTCTTGAAGTGTGGGCATGCACATTTAAATGGAATGCAAGATGATTTGAGGTTGCACAGGCGGTGTTTATATGTAGTACAAGGAAAAAATTATAGAGCATTCACTCAGCAGGATTCTCTTTTCAGTCTTTCTGATATCAAATTTGACCATAACTTTTTAGGTTATTTGAAACACAATGTTCCATCAGTTTCAGATGTCCAACATAGTGATTCAACAAGTTTATAGATTATGCTCTGCTCCCCACAAGGGTGGTTACCATCTGTCACCATACAGTGCTATTATAACACCATTGACTAATTCCTTACACTATGCCTTCTATTCCTGTGACCATCATTCCATAAGTGGAAGCCTCTATCTCTCACTGCCCTTCACCCATGTTGCTGATCTTTCCATCATCCCCTGTCCTCTGCCAACCATAAGTTCTCTGTATTCATTGGTCTGTTTCTTCATTTTGTTTATTGATTTTTTTTTTTATTCCACATACAAGTGAAATCATATGGTATTTGATTTTCTCAGGCTGACTTATTTCATTTAGCATAGTACACTCTAGGTCCATACATGTCACAAATAGGAAGCTCTCATCCTCTTTTTATAGCTGCATAATATTCTATCTAGTATGCATATATTTATGTATGTATGTATACAGATATATGTGTGATTACACATATACATACATACACACATCACATCTTTTTCATTTGTCTTTTGATGGACATTTTGGTTGCTTCCATATCTTGGCTATTGTAAATAACACTGCAATAGACAAAGGGGTACATGTTTCTTTTTGAATTAGTGTTTTTATTTTCCTTGGGTAGATACTTAGTAGTGGAATTATTGGGTCATGTCATATTTCTATTTTTAATTTTTTTAAAAAAATCTATAAACACTTCTACAGTGGTTGTATCAATGGACATTCCTACCAACAGTGCACAAGAGGTTGTTTTTTTCCACATCCTTACCACCCCTTACTCCTTTTTTTTTATTCTAGTCATTTTTGTAGGTGTCAGGTAATATCTTACTGATTAGTGATGTTAAACATCTTTTCATGTGTCTTTTGACCATCTGTATATCTTCTTTGAAAAAATATCTATTCTGTCTGCCCATTTTTTAATTGGACTTTTCGGTGTTCAGTTGTATAAGTTCTTTATGTATTTTGGATATTAACCCTAATTGGATATTTCATTTGCAAACATCTCCTCTCAATCAGTAGGTGGCCTTGTCGTTTTGTTGATGATTTCTTTCACTGTGCAAAAGCTTTCTATTGTAATGTATTCCCAATTGTTTATTTTTTGCCTTTGTTTCCCTTACCTTAGGAGATATATGTAGAAAAATGTTGCTATGGCTAATGTCAGAGAATTTACTGCTTGTGTTCTCTTCTAGAATTTTTATGGTTTCAGGTCTCACATATAGGTCTGTAATCCATTTTGAGTTTATTTTTGTTTATAGTGTTAGAAAGTGGTCCAGTTTTTCTTTTACATATAGCTGTCCAGATTTCCCAGAACCATTTGTTGAAGAGATTCTCTCCCCATTGTATATTTTTGCCTTGTTTGTCTTGGATTAATTGACCATATAAGTGTAGGTTTATTTCTGGACTGTCTACTCTATTCTACTGATCTATATGTCTGTTTTTGTGCCAGTACCATACTGTTTCTATTACTACAGCTTTGTAATATATGTTGAAATCTGGAATATTGATACCTCCAGCTTTTTCTACTTTCTCAATTGCTTTGGCTATTTGGGGTCTTCTGTGGTTCCATTCAAATTTTAGGATTGTTTGTTCCACTTCTGTGAAAAATGCTGCTGGTATTTTGATATGGATTTGCATTAAATCTATAGATTTCTTTGAGTACTGTGAACATTTTAACATGTATCCAATACTTGTAATCTACCACAAGGTTTGGACCTTTGAAGTAAAGAGTCTAGCTAGAACTTAATAGATACATACTGTTTACTATGTGTGTCTGTTTTATTCTTACCCCATATTAAAATAATTGTTACCAGTGCTCTAGTCCTAGAACTGATTTTTATATATGTGTAGTTAAGTAAAAATTCGGATCAATTAAATATAAAATTCTACGTACTTATTAGCACAAGTTATTCTGTGATGGGACAAAGAATAATCACAGAAGGGCACATGAAGTTTTATGTAAAATGCCATTCTTGAAAAATTTTACCTCTCCCATGAAAGCTTTCTAAACCACTCTTGCAGGAAATTATCTCTCCTTCTGAACTGTTAAATTGTCTGCCTATATTTCTCATTTATTTAATCAATTCTATCTTTTCTTTTTTCCCAAGTTTTATTGAGAAGTAATTGACTTATATCACTGTTTAAGTTTAAGGCAAATGTATGATGATTTTACTTACATATATTATGAAATGATAGCCCCAATAGGTTCAGCTAACATCCATCTTCTCATATAGCTACGGTAAAAAGAAAAGAAATAAAAAATAAAATACTTTCTCCTTGTGATGAGACCTCGTAGAATTTACTGTGTTAACTGTTCTGTATATCATACTATAGTATTCGCTATAGTGATCATGTTGTACATTATATCCCTAGTACTTATTTATCTTTTAACTGGAAGTTTGAACCTTGTGATCACCTTCCTCCCAATATCCTCTCCCCACCCTCTCTCTCTAGTAACTGCAAGCCTTATCTCTATTTCTATGAGTTATTTACTTTATTTTATTTTTTGGATTCCACATATAAGTGGGATTATAAAGTGCCTTTCTCTGTTTGACTTCATTAAGCAGAATGTCTTCAGGGTCCATTTATGTTGTCACAAGTGGTAGAACTTCGCATTTTTTTATTACTGAATAATATTCAGTTGTATATGCAAACATCTTTTTTGTTCCTTCATCTGTTGATGGACCCTTAGGTTGCTATGCCTTAGCTATTGTAAATAATCCTCCTTTCAACAAGGGGTGCAGATATTTTGAATCCGTTTTTGATTCCCAGAAGTGAAATTGCTAGATTATGTAGTAGTTGCATTTTTTAACTCTTTGAAGGTCCTTCATCTTGCTTTCCATGGGGGTTATACCAATCTGCAATCTTACCAACAGTTCACAGCGGTTTCCTTTCCCCGCATTCACACCAGCATTTGTTATCCCTTGTCTTTTTGTTGATAGTCATTTTAATAGGCATGAGGCTCTATCTCAGTGTGGTTTTAATTTTCATATCCCAATGACTAATGGTACTGAGTATCTTTTCACGTTGGCCTTTGTATATCTTCTTTGAAGAAATGTCTCATCAGGTCCTTTAACCATTTTTAAGTTGTGTTTCTTTTCTTTTTGCTATTGAGTTCTTTTGGATATTAACCCCTTGTCAGATAATTGGTTTGCAAATATTTTTTTTTACACTCTGTAACTTGTCTTTTCACTTTGTTGATAATTTTTTTGCTATGCAGATTTTTTTTCAAATTTTTATTTACTTTCTAGTTAGTTAACATATAGTGTAATATTGGTTTCAGGAGTAGAATGTTGTGATTCATAACTTACATATAACACTCAGTTGCTGTGCAGATTTTAGTTTGATATAGTCCCACTTATTTTTTTTTAAATTTTGTTTCTTGTGTTTTGAGTAATATGTCCAAAAAGTCATTACCAATACCCATATCAATTCTTTCACATTCCATTCTTATTCGTACATATATTCTTCTTTATGTGAATATCTAATTAAGCACCATTTATTGAAATGGAGGTTTTTCTCCATTGGGTATATTGGCTACCTTGTCATATATTAGTTGAATATGCTTAGGTTTATTTCTGGGCTCTCAATTCTGTTCTATCAGTTTGTCTGTTTTTATGCCAGTACCATAAAGTTTTGATAATCCTAGCTTTATAGTATAATTTGAAATCAAGATATGATCAAGATATGTGATGCTTCCTGCTTTGTTCTTTCTTGGCATTTCTTTGACTATTTAGGGTATTTTGTGGTTCCATGAAATTGTAGGAGTGTGTTTTTTTTTCTCCCTCTGTAAAAAATGACATTGGAGTCTTGTTAGGGATTGCACTGAGTACACAGATGGCATTTGGTAGTATTGACATTTTAACAATATTCCTCCAATCTATGAACACATGGTACCTTTCTATTTATTTGTGTTCTACCATATCTTTCATAGATGTTTTATAATTTTGAAGATAGAAATATTTCACTTCCTTAGTTAAATTTGTTTGAAGTATTTTATTGTTTTTGATGCTATTACAAATGGGATTAATTTCTTTTCCAGAAAATTTATTGTTAATGTATAGAAATACTATTAACTTTTGTATGTTAATTGTGTACCTTGCAACTTTACTGAACTTATTGATTAAATCTAATAGTGTTTTGGTTGAGTCTTTACGATTTTACACATATAAAGTTATGTTGTCTGCAAAATAGAGTGAATTTTACTTCTTTCTTTCCAATTTTGATACATTTTTTTCCTTGCCTGATGGCTCTAGCTAGGATTTTAATACTATGTTGAATAGGAGTAGTGAGTGTGGGTGCTCTGGTTTTGTTCCTGATCTGAGGGGAAAAGCTTTCAACTTTCACCATTGAGTATGATATTATCTGTGACTTATCATATATAGACCATTATTACGTTGAGATACATTCCTTCTGTGCCTAATTTGTTCAGCATTTTTGTCATGAATGAAAGGTGAATTTTGTCAAATGCCTTTTTCTGCATCTATTGAGATGATTATATGATTCTTTCATTCTATTAGTGTGATATATCATTGTTTGATTTGCAAATATTGAACTATCCTTGCATCCCTGGAATAACTCCCACTTGATCATGGTGAATGATTTTGTTTTTCAATGTACTGGTGAATTCTAACTGCTTGTATTTTATTGAAAATTTTTATTTTTTATTTATCTAAATTTTTTTAAATGTTTATTTATTTTTGAGAGAAAGAGTGCGAATGGGAGAGGGACAGAGAGGGAAACAGAATCTGAAACAGGCTCCCGGCTCTGAGCTGTCAGCACAGAGCCTGAAGCAGGGCTCAAACTCATGAACTGCAAGATCATGACCTGAGCCGAAGTCGGACACTTAAACAACTGAGCCATCCAGGTACCCCTTATTGAGAATTTTTAAATTTTTGTGCATCAGTGGTATTGGCCTGTAGATTTCTTTTTTAGTGGTGTCTTTTTCTGGTTTGGGTATCAAAATAATGGTGGCCTCATAAACTGAGTTTGGAAGTATTTCATCCTCTTTGATTTTTTGAGGGGGGTGTGATTTGAGACAGATTGGTGTTATTTCTTTAAATGTTTGGTAAAATTCATAAGTGAAGCCATGTGGTACTGTGCTTTTCTTCATTGGGAGATTTTTAAAAATTTTTTTAACGTTTATTTATTTTTGAGACATAGACAGAGCATGAGTGGGGGAGGGTCAGAGAGAGAGGGAGACACAGAATCTGAAGTAGGCTCCAGGATCTGAGCTATCAGCATACAGCCCGATGTGGGGCTCAAACTCACGGAGCGTAAGATCATGACCTGAGCTGAAGTTGGACACTTAGCCGTCTGAGCCACCCAGGCACCCCTTCATTGGGAGATTTTTGATTACTGACTCAATCTCCTTATTGGTAATTGGTCTACTTGAATTTCCTTTCTTCCTGTTCAGTCTTGGAAAGTCGTATATTCCTAGGAATTTATGTATTTCTTCCAGGTTATCCAATTCATTGACATGTAATGGTTCATTGTAGTCTCTTCTGATCTTCTGCATTTCTGTGATGTCAGTTGTGTGCTTCATTTCTAATTTAATTCTTTGGGTACTTTCTCTAGGTTTGTCTAAGCATTTGTCCATTTTATTTATCATTTCAAACATCAAACTCTTAGATTGACTAATCTTTTTCAATTGTTTTTTGTTCTCAATTTCATTTCTTTCTGCTCTGTTCTTTATTATTTCCTTTCTTCTTCTAAGTTTGTGCTCAGTTTGTTCTTTTAGTTGCATAAGCCATAAAGTTAGGGTGTTTATTTGGGATCTTTCTTGTTTCTTAATGTAGGTATCCATTGCTATCAACTTTATTCTTAGTAACATTTTTTTGCTGCATCCCACAAATTCTGGCCTTTTGTGTTTACATTTTTATTTGTTTCAAGAAACTTTATTTCCATTTTATTTGATCCATTGGTTGTTCAGAAGAGCATCGTTTAATTTCCATGTGTTTGTGAATTTTCTATTTTTCCTCTTGTTATTTACTTTGAGATTTGTGTGATTGTATCAGAAAAGACATTTGCTATGATTTCAAACTTCTTGAATTTGCTAAGACTTGTTTCATGGCTTAATACTAGTCTATCATAGAAAATGTTCCATGTGCACTTAAGAAAAATGTATATTCTGTTGGGCAGAATGTTCTATATTTGTCATTATTAGGTCTATTTTATCTATTGTGTTGTTCAAATCCACTGTTTCCTTATTGATTCTTTCTGGATGATCTAACAATTAAGAGTGGATTATTAAACCCTCTAACTCCTGTTGTATTACTGTTTATCTTTTTGTCTCTGTTAGTTTTTGCTTTATATATTTAAGTGCTCCAATGTTGGGTGCATAAATATTTATAGTTGTTATATCTTCTTGATGTATTGACCTCTTCATCATTATATGATAGGTTTACTTGTCTCTTTTGTTCCCTTTTTAGTTTAAAGCCTATTTTGTCTAATAACTAGCCCTGCTTATGTTTTGTTTATTGCTATTTGATTGAAATGTCTTTTCCATCGCTTCACTCTCTATGTGGGTCTTTAAGACTAAAGTGTATATTTTATAGGCACAATATTATTGAATCTTGTTTTTTATCCATTCAGCCATTCTATGACTGTTAACTGGAAATTTTAAAGTAATTATTGATATATAAGAAATTCCTATTCGCATGTTGCTCATTGTTTTCTGTTTGTTTTATAGACCTCTTGTTGCTTATCTTTTATCCTGCTGTCTTTTTTTATGTGTTTTGATGTCTTTTGTAATCAATATTTTTGATTTCTTTATCATGTTCTTTTATGTAATTATCACACAATTTTCATGAGTGATTGCCATGAGGCTTATATACAATATCTTAAACTGATAATACTCTATCTTAAACTGAAAACTTCGGTAGAATTTATAAACTTTACACTTTTACTTCTTCTCACCATCATATTTTAGGCTATCACTATTAGAATTTATATGTTTTTATAATATTGTGTCACTATAAACAGATTATTTTATTTATGGTTATTTTTTCTACACTTATTTGTTTTAACTTTTAAACTATTTTTAAGTGAGTTATGCACCACTATTACCGTAATTGCAGAATCTAACTGTGACTACGTGTGATTACCATCACCAGTGAGACCTATGCTACCTTATGTTTTTATGATGTTAATTAGCATCTTTTATTTCCATTCAAATAATACTCTTGAATATTTCTTGAAAAGCAGGTCTGGTAGGAATGAACTCCCTCAGCTTTTGCTTCTTTGGGAAATCTTTATCCCTCCTTTGCTTCTGAAGGACAGCCTCACTGGATTGATACAGAATTCTTTGTTGACAGTTGTTTCCTTTCAATATTTTGATACTCCCTGGTGGTCTAGTGATTACTGGTTAGGATCCAGTAATCAATATTTGGATATATCATCCCATTCTCTCCTGGCCTGAAAAGTTTCCTTCCGTCCCTTCCGTCCCTTCCGTCCCTTCCGTCCCTTCCGTCCCTTTCCCTCCCTTTCCCTCCCTTTCCCTCCCTTTCCCTCCCTTTCCCTCCCTTTCCTCCCTTTCTCTCCCTTTCCTTCCTTTCTCTCCCTTTCCTTCCTTTCTCTCCCTTTCCTTCCTTTCCCTCCCTTTCCTTCCTTTCCCTCCCTTTCCTTCATTTCCCTCCCTTCCTCCTTACTGAAGTATACTTGATTCACAATGTTACATTGATTTCATGTATACACCATAGTGACTCAACAAGTGTATGCATTATGCTATGTTCACCATAGGTATAGCTCCTGTCACCATACAATGCTATTACAATAACATTGACTATGTTTCCTATGCTGTAACTGTTAATTTAATGATGCATTGGTTCCATAGCTAGAAGCCTCTATCTCCTACTCACCCTCACCCATTTTGCCAGTTCTCCAAACCACACCCCCTCTCTGGTAACTGTCAGTTTGTTCTCCATATTTAAAAGTATATGTTTGTTTGTTTTGTTTTGTTTTTTTGATTCCACATACAAGTGAAATAGGTTATTGGTTTGTCTTTATCTGACTTATTTCACTTAGCATTATTACATCTATCTCCATCCATGTTGTTGCAAATGACAATATCTCATCCTTTTTTATAGTTGATTAGTATCCCATTGTGTATATATACCACATCATCTTTATGGCTCATCAATCAATGGATTGCTTCCATATCTCAGCTATTGTAAATAATCCTGAAATAAACATAGAATGCATATATTGTTTTAAATTGAGTGTTTTTACATTCTTAGGGTAAATCCCCAGTAGTGGAATTTCTGGATCATATGATATTTCTATTTTTAATTTTTTGAAGAACCTCATATTATATTCCACAGTGGCTGCACTAATTTACATTCCTACCAATAGTGTACAAGGGTTCCTTTTTCTCCACATCCTTGCCAACATTTGTTATTTCTTGTCTTTTTAATTCTAGATATTTTGACAGGTGTATGGTCATACATTGTGGTTTTATTTGAATTTCCATGATGGTGAATGATGTTGAGCATCTTGTCATGTGTGTGTTGGCTCTCTATATGTCTTCTTCGGAAAAATGTGTATTCTGGTCCTCTGTTCAATTTTAATTGCATTGTTATTAATTTGGTGTGGAGTTGTATGATTTCTTTATATGTTTTGGATGTTAATACCTTATCCACTATATCATTTGCAAATATATTCGCCCAGTCAGTAGGTTGATTTGTTGTTTCACTGATGACTTTTTTCACTGTGCAAAAACTTTTTATTTTAATGTAGTCCCAATAGTTTATTTTTGCTTTTATTTCCCTAGCCTGACCAGACATATCTAGAAAAAATATTTCTATGGCCAGTGTCAAAGAAATTACTCTCTGTTTTCTTTCTGAATTTTATGATTTCACATCTAGCTTTTATGTCTTTAATCAATGAGTTTATTTTTGTGGGTGGTATAAGAAAGTGGTCCAGTTTCATTCTTTTATATGTAGCCGACCAGTTATCCCAGCACCATTTATTGAAGAGATTGTCATTTCCCCATTGTATATTCTTGCCTAATTTGTCATAGATTAGTTGAACACATAGATTAGTTGACCACATAACAGTATTTTCCCAATCTGTGAGCTTAGATTATCTTTTTATTTGTTTCTATCATCTTCAATTTCTTTCATCAATGTTTTATAGTTTTCAGAGTATAGATCTTTTCACCTCCTTGGTTAAGTTTATTCCTAAATACTTTATTCTTCTTGGCACTATTGTAAATGCAATTGTTAATTTAGGTTTTCTTTCTGTCACTTTGTTATAGGTGTTTAGAAATCTAACTGATTTCTGTATATTAATTTTGTATGTTACAACCATACTTAATCTACTTAGAACTTCTAAAAGGTTTTTTTTGGGGGGGAGCCTTTGGTGTGTTCTATGTATAGTATCATGTCTTCTGCAAATAGTTACAGTTAAATTTATTCTTTATTGATAAGAATGCATTTTATTTCTTATCTCTCCTATATCTAGGACTTCCAGTACTATGTTGAATAAAAGTGGTAAGAGTGGACATGCTTGTCTTGTTCTTGATCTTAGAAGAAAACCTCTCAGTTTTCACCATTGGGTATGATGTTAGTTATATAGGTTTTCCATATATGACCTTTATTATGTTGAGGAATGTCCTTTTCAACCTACTTTGTTTAGAGTTTATCATGAACTGATGTTTAATTTTGTCAAATGCTTTTTCTGCATCTATTGAGATGATCATATGATTTTTATCCTTCATTTTGTTAATGTCCTATATCATGTTAATTTATTTCCTAATATTGAACCATCCTTGCATCCCTGGATTAAATCCCTCTTGATTGTGTGAATGATCCTTTTAATGCAGTGTTGAATGCAGTTTGCTAACATTCTGTTGAGAATTTCTGTGTCTATGTTCATCAGGTTTATTTGCCTATAGTTTTCTTTTTTTGTAGTGGTGTTGTCTGATTTTGGTATCAGGGTAATGCTGACCTTGTAAAATCAGTTTGGAAGCTTTCCTCTCCTTCTATTTTTTTGGAATAGTTTGAGGAGAGTAGTCGTTAGCTCTTCTTTAAATGTTTGGTAAAATTTACCCATGAAGAACTCATCTGTTCCTTGATTTTTGTTTTTTGGGAGTTTTGAAAAATTTTATTACTAATTCAGTTTCATTACTAGTAATTTGTCTCTTGAGTTTTTTTATTTGTTCCTGATCAGGTATAGAAGATTGTATGTTTCTAGAAATTTATCCATTTCTTCTAGGTTGTCCAATTTGTTGGCATATAATTTTTCATAATAGTTTCTTATAATTCTTTGTATTTCTTTGGTGTTGTTTGTTACTTTGTTTTGTTCCTCATTTCATTTATTTGGGTCCTCTTTTTTTGATGACTCTGGATAAAAGTTTATCAACTTTATCTGTTCAAAGAATGAGCTGTTGATTTCATCATATTTTTTCTTAAAAACAAAACAAAACAAAAAAAAACACCTCTCATTTATTTCTGCTCTGATCTTTGTTTTCTTTATTCCACTAACCATAAGCTTTATTTGTCTTTTTTTCTAGTTCCTTTAGGTATAAGGTCAAATTGTATTTGAGGTTTTCTTGTTTCTTGAGGTAGCTAGCCCTAGATAGCTATAAATTTCCCTCCTAGAAATGTTTTTGCTGCATCCCAAAGCTTTTACACACTTCTGTTTTATTTTCATTTCCTACATGTGCTTTTTATTTCCTCTTTGATTTCTTCATTGGCCTATTGGTTGCTTAGTAGCCTGTTGTTTAGTCTTCATGTATTTGTGGACTTTTTTTCTGGTTTTTTTTTTATAATTGTTTTATAGTTTCATATGGTTGTAGTCAGAAAAGATGCATGGTATGATTCAGTCTTCTTAAATTTATTGAGACTGGTTTTGTGGCCTAACATATGATCTATCTTGGAGAATGTTCCATGTGCACTTGTAAAGAATGTGTATTCTATTGTTTTGTTTTGTTTTGTTTTTCGGCTAGAATGTTTATATATATGTATAATCTGTTAAGTCCATCTAATCTAACGTATCATTCAAAGACACTGTTTCCTTACTGATTTTCTGTCTGGATGATCTATCCATTGATATAAATGGGGTGTTAATGTCCTCTACTATTATTGTATTATTGTCAATCGTTCCCTTTTTGTCTGTTAATATTTGCTTAATGTATTTAGGTGTTCAAATGTTGGCTGCATATATGTTTACAGTAGTGATACTTTCTTGTTGATTTGATCCTTTTATCATTATGTAATGCCTTTCTTTGTCTTTTATTAAGGTCTATTTTGTCATATATATGTATTTCTACCCTGGCTTTTTGTTTTCAAGTTTATTTGCATGGAATATCTTTTCCATCCTTTCACTTTTAGTATGTATGTGTATTTAGGTTTGACATGAACCTCTTATAGGCAGCATATGGATGGGTCTTGTTTTTTATCCATCCTACCACTGTATTACTTTTGATTGGAACATTTAGGACATTTGCATGTAGAGCAATTATTGATAGGTATAGACTTATTGTCAGTTTGTTAGTTGTTTTCTGGTTGTTTTTTAAAAATTTCTTCTCTGCGGACACCTTGGTTGTATCAGTTAGTTAGGCAACTGAATCTTGAACTCAGCTCAGGTCATGATCTCATAGTTTATGAGATCAAGCCCTGAATCAGATTCTGTGCTGACAGCATGGAGGCTTCTTGGGCTTTTCTCTACCTCCCTCTCTCTCTGCCCCTCTCCTGCTTATTCTTTCTCTAAAAATAAACAAACATTAAAGAAATAAAAATAAATAAAAATTTCTTCTCTGTTACTTTCTTCTCTTGCTCTCTTTCCTTTTTATTGATGATTCTCTCTATTTGGCTTTCTTGCTCTTTATTTTTAATGTATCTATTATAGGTTTCATGTTCGTGGTTACCATGAGGTGCATATATAACATCCTAAATATATAACAGTCTATATTAAGTGGATGATCACTTATATTTAAACACATTCTAAAAGAAGTTTCTTTTCACTTCCTCTCCATATTTTAGGTATATGTTTTCATATTCTACATCTTTTTATTTATAATATTCTTATTTCTATTTTTGGCCTTTTCTGTTTTACCATAAGAAGTCCCTTTAACATTTATTATAAGACCAACTTAGGGATGATGAACTCCTTTAGCTCTTGTTTGTCTGGGAAACCTTTCTCTCCTTCAATTCTGAGTGATAGAATTTCTGGAAAGAATATTCTTGGTTGTTTTTTTTTTTTTTTTTCCTTTTCAGCACTTTGAATATATCATGCCACTCCCTTCTGCCCTGCAAAATTTCTGCTAAACGGTCTGATAGTCTGGGAGTTTCCCTTATATGTAACTTTTTGATTGTCTCTTGCTGCTTTAAAAATAATTTCTTTATCTTTAACCTTTGACAGTTTATGATTATTTGCAGGGATATGGACCTCACTGGCTCCAGCTTGTTGGGAGCTTTGTTTCCTGAATATGAGTGTCTATTTCCTTTCCCACAATATGAGGGTTTCAACTTTTATTTCTTCATATAATTTTTCTGCCTTTCTTTCTCTCTCTTCTTATTTTGAGGTCCCTATAGTGCAAATTTTTGTTCACTTGATCGTGTCCAAGATCCTCATTTTAAACTATCCTCATTTTTAATCCTTTTTCTCTTTGCTCTTGAGCTTAGGTGCTTTCCATTACCCGACATTTCAGATTGTTGATCCATTCTTCTGAATACACTTGATTCTCCAGTGTATTTTTCATTCCATTTACTGTATTCTTCAATTCTGACTAGTTATTTTTTTGTTTTCTATCTCTTTGTTGAAGTTCTCACTGAGTTTTTTCACTCTTCTGTCCAGTCTGGTGAACATCTTTATGATCATTAATTTATTTCTTAAATTTTTTTACTATTTATTTATTTATTTATTTTTACATTTTTTTTAACATTTTTTTTTAATTTATTTTTGAGACAGAGAGAGACAGCATGAACGGGAGAGGGGCAGAGAGAGAGGGAGACACAGAATCGGAAGCAGGCTCCAGGCTCTGAGCCATCAGCCCAGAGCCCGACGCGGGGCTCGAACTCACGGACTGCGAGATCGTGACCTGAGCTGAAGTCAGACACTCAACCGACTGAGCCACCCAGGCGCCCCTACTGTTTATTTATTTTTGAAGGAGAGAGAGACAGAGTATGGACAGGGGAGGGGCAGAGAGAGAGGGAGACACAGAATCTGAAGTTGGCTCCAGGCTCTGAGCTGTCAGCACAGAGCCCAATGCAAGGCTCAAACTCACCAGCCGTTGGATCTTGACCTGAGCTGAAGTCGGATGCTTAACCAGCTGAGGCGCCCCTATGGTCAATACTTTAAACTCTTTATCAAGCATATTGCTTATCTCCATTTCCTCTAGTTCTTTTTCTGAGGTTTTGTCTTGTTCTTTCATTTGCAGCATATTCCTCCATCTCCTCATTTTGCTTGACTTTCTGTATTTGTTTCTATGAATTAGGTGGAACAGCTGCTACTCTTAAATTTGAAAGGTCTGTCTTCTGTATGTTTATCCCCTGTGTAGGCTGTGTGCCAGATGACTTTGACTTACTGCAACTGGAACTGGAATGGACTGTAGGTCCCAGAGAACTCTGTGCTGGTTTAGCCCTGGTGGCCTTACTAAAGGTGAAGTCCTTGTGGCCTATGGCAGTCCTGGAGCTCTCCATGCAAAGGGTGCCTTAGCAGGGGTAGCTGGAGCCAAGGTGGGGCGTGTGCCTGGGGGTCCCAGGGCACTCAGTATGGGGGGGGGTACCCTGGAAAGATAGCTAAAGCTGAAGTGGGTACTGGATGGGGCACTCCCAGGGACATATGCTCAGAGTGTGCCCTGGGAGAATAGCTAAAAGCTGATAGGGGTACAAGCCACGGTATTTCAGCATAAGAGCCATCCTGGTGAGGTAGCTGGAGCCAAGGTGGGGTGCAAGCCAGGGGTTCCAGGTTACTCCACACATGAGGTGCCCTGGTAGGGTGGCTGGAACCTAAGCAGACGCATGCCAAGGATCCTCAGGGCACTCTGCACAGAGTATAACCTGGAAGGACAAGTGGATATGAGTGAGGAGGTCCCAGAGCACTGTGAGCTAGGGGTGCCCTAGCAAGCTGTCTAGAACCAAAGTGGGACAGACCTATGAATTCTGGGGTGGTTTGTGCTTGTGTCATCTTGGCAAAATGGCTGGAGCTATAGTAACCACTGATCACAGATGTGCTAGTTTGTGGTGTACTGGGGCCACCTTGGTGGGACCAGTGAGGCTGGTGTTGGCTTTGGGTCCCGAGCTTACAGAGTTAGTAGGATGGGCAGCTCTCCCAAGGCCTGCTCCCATCCATGCTATCAAGGTGGAGAGGAAATGTCAACCATGGTTCTCACCAGCCCCTACAAACCAGAAAGAATTACATCCACTCTTCTGATGTATTGCAGGGTTCTAGGGCTAGTTCCCTTATATTCTACATGTTCTTTCAAACTGCAGTTTTTGTCTGTACCCTAGGGCATCTGGGGCTAGTGTGGACTAGGTGCCTGGGGCTCACTGAGGTCGTAGGCCAGCTATAGCACCCAGACCCTGTGGTCCATGCTACCAAAGTGGGCAGGGGGATATGAACCATGGTACTCAATAGACTCCTCAAACTGGAGAGAGTTCTAGCAGTGCTCCTGCCATTTGGCAGAGTGCCAGGGATGGACTTTTTATATTGTAGTTGCGCTTTAAACTGTAGCTTTTTTTCCCCCCTGTGCTCTGGGGTAGACAAATCTGCTCATAACCCTTCAGTACTATCCCTCTCCACTGTGGTTTACAGTTTTAGGGGTGGGGGGGGGGTTCCTTGGTTTCCATACCTCTGTCTCTGTTGCATTCTCTGTGTTCTGTCTTTTGTTATGCAGAAGCTGCTCAGTCAGTCCTCAGTACTTCTTCAAGGAAGGAATTGATCTTTAAATAGGTCCTGATTTGGTGTGTCTGTGGAGGACCATCTTGGATCCTGGTGGTGTAATATTTACCTGTATTTTTGTGATCTGACTTGGCTCTGGAGATGAGCAAACTGCTGATTGAGATTACTACTTGGGCACTGCAGGTGTAAACTTGCTCTGTCAAGACCCATGTGCTCATTGCTACACAGCATTGCCCCCCTTTTCTATCACAGATTCCCAGTGTTTGAGTCCCACAGATTTTCCTGCAATTTTGCGGTATGAGAGCAGAGTAAGGAATCCCAGAAAATGATCCACAGTGCTGGGGGAAAGACTGATTGTTTCCTGTGTTCTCTTTTTTCACACTGAAAAAAGAAAAACAACTGAGGGCTTAGGGGGATCCTCTCATCATGTCGCTGTGCTGTCTGGGGGGGAGAGACAATGTCATCAATGTGTAGCTATTTCACCTAGCTTTCTAATGCAGTCTGTCTTGGTATCTGGGTCTTGGGTAATGGATGCTTACCACAGGTGGTGCTGTGTCCTAGGATTCTCTTAGTGGTTTCTTGTTCTTGAATAGTTGTTAATCTTTTTATGAGTAGGAAAGAAGTCAGGAAGAATGTATATTACCATCATGGTGATGTTACTCCTCTTCTCAATCCTGTGTTTTCTGTGTTGCCTTTTGACAGTCTTACTTTGGTATTTCATTTATTTACTATTCACTAAGTATTTATTGAAGAACTGTAGGCAACGTGTTGGGACATTACACAGTGGTGAACATAGGGTTCACATTGCTGAAATATAAAATTTTGGAGAAAGACTGTGTGATAGGCAGTACACCTGAGGGGAACTAAATCTCATAAAGAATAATGCTAAAATGGCATGGCATACCAGTCTCTTTACCATAATCTGATTCTGGTAACCATGCAGTTTTTCAATCTGTCCACGTGAAACTCATCCTTGCACAAATAAAACATCAAGGATATCCATTCTAGCTAAAAAGAAAGACAATAAAGCATAGGTAGAATAAATCATATATTTTTTACATTAAAAATACATAGCAAGATACTAGAAATGGGATGAGTTTTAAATAGAGTGATCTAATTTGTTTAATGCTTTCCATTATGTCGTCAGATTCTTGTCACTTTTATCATTTAAATGATGTGTATTCACCTTTGTTTTTCAGTTATGTACTTAACAATATAAAGGATAAAACATTTTGCTGAATTGGGAGAGAGATTTCAACATTTTCTAAAGGAAATTCACACCTAAAATGTAAGTACTGAATATTTTTTAAGTATAGGAGTGAGGTCATTACAAAGTCATTGGTCCTTGAAGCACTTACTAAAAGTTTGTCTCAAACGCATTACCATAAAACAGCTACTCTTTACCACCAATCCACTAGTATTCAAGAGTAAAGCCATCTTCCTTAAACTTTACCTACTTGTATGCAGTCCCTAGATGACCCAGCTTAAGCCCGCTGCCTCACACATACAGGACAATGATTGAGTGGTTTCCCATACATTAACATATGTTTTCTTAACAGGTATTGGTAAGTTTTAGGTTGATGGTATCATGAGATATTTAAAACATAGGTTTCCTATAGGCTTATTTAAGTAATTTTGAAATAAATAAATAATTCCAATTTCCTCTCTCTGTCCCTTCCATTTTTTTCCCTTGCCTTCCTTTTCTCTCTTTTCCCCCATCTTTTCCATCCATTTCTGTTTTTTTTTTTTTTCTCCAAGTCAAAAAGTTGGTTCTTCCCCATGTGATCCATTCAGAAGTCTCACTGGTATAAAATATTATCTTTTAAGTTTCTCAAGGAGACCATAGGGGAAGGGAGGGAGAAAAAAGAGATACAAACAGAGAGGGAGGGAGGCAAACCACAAGAGACTCTTAAATACAGAGAGCAAACTGAAGGTGGATGGGGGGGAAGTGTGGGGAGAGGGAAAATTGGTGATGGGCATTGAGGAGGGTACTTGTTGGGATGAGCACTGGGTGTTGTATGTAAGCCAATTTGGCAATAAATTATATTAAAAATACTATCTTCTAATTTGGAATCGAATCCAAAAGAATAAGAAATTTAAGAATCCCAGTCATCAAATCTATTTGTCCAGCAGTATCCCTTTAAAATATCTTAATAAAAAATATCCCTTTTTCTTGAGCTGTTCTGTCCAAATCCAGATACTTTTTTATAGCCTCGCTATTCTTTTGAAATTAAGACTCTAATAACACGATGTCTACACATCCTGTAACAGCAGGCAAATGGACACTGTAGTCCTCCTTGCTAGCAGATAGTACTATGGCATTGACCCCTTTCTATTGTCTGTTGAATGACAGCTTTATGTTCTTCCATGGCTATTTGGGATAATCATGTGGAAAATCATTACAAATGATGCATGTTTAATCAAGGAACTATCAAAATTCCTGTGTCTTTTAGATTAGTTTGGAGGAAATTTAAACCCATTCTGAAAACCAACCAGCAGTCAATAAAATAGCATATAAGTCTCCTGTGTAAATATGTTTTCAACAACTATCATGAATACAAAGCTGTTTAATTTGAATTTCAACACAATCATTGTTTATAAATATACATTTTAAGAATACATTAATTTATATTAAAATTAATCATACATTAATAAGGAATAGTTTCTTTTAATATCAAAAAGAATATTCCATTTAATTTTGATTTTTCGGTGAAGTAAAAGAAATACAGCACAATTTTACAAATATGATCTTTAAGACATTAAATAGAATGGATTTCTATGAATATAATAATATAGAAGTCCATGGCAAAGTTCTCAAGTACAGTAAAGTCTTTTCAAATTTTTCTATAATAAAAATGAGTACCGTATCATTTAAAGTCATTGACCTTTGCTGTTCTTTCGTTTTTTAATTTTGTAAAAGTCCAATGAAAGCTTTTCTTCTCCTGTGATGTAGTTTTTTCCCTCAGCAGGTGAAACTTTGAGAAATCTGAGCATATGATTAGACACCATAAATTTTCTCACAATAGGTACATATGATTAAATTATCTTTCATGAGTATGAGATCCTGCATGCAAAATAAATAAAGTTAAATATGTACACAATTGCCTATAATCTGGAAACGAAGTACATGTTGTTCATGAACTTATTTGCTCTCCCACATGAAGATTTTTCTGTGGGGTAACTTTGACTTCTATTAGAAACAGTTCATTGAATGCTGGTACTCATACTTACCCGTTTTTAAAGCAACATAGAAAAAAATCTTCTGTTCTTCTTTTAAAAAATGTTGGGGTTTTAAAATATGTTTGCTCTTACCATAACTTCTAAAGACTTGATTTTATGAGCAATTAAGAGAAATTTTACTCACTGATAGAAATTATATTAGCCTAGAAAGCATGATGTGTTTTTCATAATTCTCTGTCATTCTTGCCCCTGAAATAAGAAAGATTTCCAGCCAGCTAGTACTGGGTTTCTTTTAACACTAGTATTTCTACTTTTTGGCTGTTCTAAGTTTCTCTAGTGATATCATTGAAAATGTAATTGTTGCACTCAAATATTTATTTTATTTCCTTGAACTATTAAGTTTTCATGAGATGCTCATAGAATCTTTTGTTTCATGGACCATAAATAAACCCCCAAAGCACCACTTCAGCACATTTCTAATTGTAATGCACCGTGTAATGTTATAGGCCATTATACAGATGTTTTCTGTTATTGTTAGGTGGCAGACAATGACATTGAAATGTGTGCTTGCCTTAGAGAGATAGTGTGAACTCAATCACGAGTCTTAATGTAATAGTTTTTTTTTAACTCCAGAAACCCAAATTTATTTAGCTGTGTTTGCCCTTCAAGTATGCGGTTACATTTGGATTCTTAGGAATAACAACCCAAGCCCTGATTTCCCTGAATTAAATACAAATGAATAGGTAAGAATGGTTCTCTGATTTATACTTCACTGTATCTTTTCATAAGAGATGTGATAATGGATATCAAGCATACTGTTGATGTGGAAAGTTCTTCAGTTACATTACTTGGGTTTAAAATAAAATAGTGCTACCCTCCCTTTCTCTGTAATAAAACTGGAATCTGAGATAGGTTTTTTTTATTTCAGTATATAGTTCTAGTTATTTTTGTGTAGAATAAATACCCTGAGTACAGATGGAGGTACCCCACTCAAAATGAATAATGTACAATTTTGTTTCAGAACTAAACTTTTCTTGGAAAGGAAAAACCCAAGTGTTGGGTGTTAGTAATCCATTTTTGGTGGCTAAAGAATCAAACCAGGCTCACTTTAAGGTCATGATATACTGGCTATTAACTTTCAGTCGAAAGTAAAAGGTTTCAAAGGAAAAAATATAGAGAACACTAAGAGGTCTAAATACAATCCATGCCAAGTTTTTTGTTTTTGATTTTGTTGTATCTCTAACAATGATAAATTGATAATATTGTTATGAGGTTGCTAATTACCAGGGATTATGCCGAGGAGTTTCTGGCTATTACTTCACTGAATTCTCAAAACAACACAATGAGGTAGCAACTGACACTCATTAAAACTCAAGTAAGTGCTTTATTGTAATTATTGTATTTAATCCTCAAGACAAATGCATACTAGTATTATTACTTTTATTCTACTAGTGAGAAAACAGAATGATTATGTAATTTATCAAAGGTCTTTGTAGTAGTTAAAAAAAATTTTTTTTTTTACATTTATTTATTTTTGAGAGACAGAGAAGACAGAACACAAGTCGGGGAGGGGCAGAGGGAGAAGGAGACACAGAATCCAAAGCAAGCTGAGCTGTCAGCACAGAGCCCAATGCGGGGCTCGAACCCACAAACCATGAGATCATGACCGGAGCCAAAGTCGGATGCTTAACCGACTGAGCCACCCAAACGCCCCTATTGTGGTTTTCTATTGCCAAATAACAAACTACTACAGACTTACTAGCTTATATCAAACACCTGTTTATTAGCTCATAATTCCATAGGTCAGAGGTCTGAGCACCATGTGGCTGGGTTCTCTGCTTAGGGTGTCAAACAAGGCTGAAATTAAGGGGTCATGCCTACTGAGGATATTTTTTCCTTCTTAAAGTCAATTGTGTCATGCAACATAACCTAATCGCAGGAGTGATATCACATCATATTCTTAGTTTTGGGGATTATCCAAACTGTACACAGTGGAGCAGTAACCTCGAGAGACATTTTAGAATTCTGCCTACAACAGTCCCCTGGTTAATGGGGAGCAGACATTTCAAACTAAAATCTCAATATGCAGCATCCTAGCTTAGTCATTTCTCAATTCTAGATGAAGACTAGGAACCTATAGGTTCTCTGGAGTTGCTTCAAAGAGTGAGTGAGAAAGAGATTTATTTTACTTTTTTCATTGAGATAAAACTGAAATACAGCCTCTTCATTTCAGGGATACAACATAATGATTTCATAAATGTATATATTGTGAAATAATCAGCAAAATATGTCTAGTTAACACATATAGTTACAGATTTTCTTGTGATGATCTACTCTCTTAGAAACTTCCAAATATACAATATGATATTATTGACTGTAGTTACCATTCTATATATTACATCTTCATGATGTATTTATTTATAACTGTGAGTTTCTACTTTTTGACCATTATAACTCATTTCACCCACTTACACCTTCCACTTCTGGAAACCACAAATAGATTCCTTGTTTTTATGGCATTTGTCCTTTCTTTCTTTCTTTCTTTCTTTCTTTCTTTCTTTCTTTCTTTCTTTCTTTCTTTCTTTCCTTCTTTCTTTCCTTCTTTCTTTCCTTCTTTCTTTTTGGATTTTAGGTATAAATGAAATCATATAGTACTTGCCCTTTTCTGTCTGACTTATTTCACTTTGCATAATGTCCTCAAGGTCCATCCATGTTGTTGCAAATGTCAAGATTTCCCTTTTATTTATGACTGAATAATATTCCTATATACATTTTCTTTATCCATTCATCCATCAGTGGACACCTTGACTATATAAATAATGATGAAAGGGACATGGGGGGTGAAAATGTCTTTTCAAGTAATGTTTTTATTTCCTTCAGATAAATACTCCAAAGTGGAAGAGCTGGATCATAGGATAGTTGTATTTTAAAATTTTTGAGGAACCTCCGTATTTGTTTTCACAGTGGCTGCAACATTTTACAGTGGCTTCACATTTTCCCTTTGACAATGCACAAGAGTTTCCCTTTCTCCACATCCTTGCCAACATTTATTACTTGTCTTTTTGATAATAACCATTTGAACAGATGTGAGATGATTTGCATTTCCCTGGTGATTAGTGACGTCAAGCACTTTTTCATGAATATGTTGGCCATCTGTATGTCTTCTTTAGAATGTTGTCTATTCAGATTCTCTGCCTACTTCTTAAATGGGTTGTTTTTGCCATCGAGGAGCAAATATTTTTGCCATATAGGAGCAAATATTTTCTTCTATTCTGTAGATTGCCTTTCCATTTTGTTGACGATTTCCCTTGCTTTGCAGAAGATTTTAAGTTTGATGTACTCATTTATTTTACTTCTGTTGTCAAATCCAAAAATCAATGTCAGGGAGCTAACCACTAGATTTTCTTCTAGGAATTTTATGGTTTCAAGTCATGTTCAAGTCTTTAATCCATTTTGAGTTGATTTTGTGTCTGGTGTAAGATAGTGACCCAGTTTCTCCTTTGCATGTGGCTGTCTAGTTTTCCTAGTACCACTTATTGGAGAGACCCTTCATTCCCCATTGTATATTCTTGGCTCTTTTGCTTTAAATTAATTGGTCACATATATGTGAGTCATTTCTGGACTCTATTCTATTCACCTATTTTTCTGTTTTTATATTAATACTATACTGTTTTAATTACTATAGCCTCATAATATAGTTTGAAATCAGGAAGCATGCTGCCTTCTTGTTCTTCTTTCTCAAGATTGTTTGGCTATTCTGGGACTTTTGTGGTTCCACACTAATTTGAAGTTTTGTTTATGTGAAAAATGCCACTGGAATTTTGATTGCGATTGTATTGAATCTGAAGATTGTTTTGTGTAGTATGGATATTTGAACAATATTCATTATTCCAACCCATGAAAATAAAATATCTTTCCATTTATTTGTGTCATCTTCAATTGCTTCCAATTGAATGTCTTAGAGTTTTCAGTGCACAGGCTTTTTACCTCCTTGGTTAACTTTATTCCTAGGTATTTTACTGTTTTTGGTCCTGTTACAAATGAGATTTTTTAAATTATTTTCTTCTGAGAGTTCATTATTATTGCATATAAATGCAACTGATTTTTATTAATGTTTTTCATCCTAAAGCTTTATTGAATTTATTGTCTAGTTCTTTAAAAAAATTTTTTTTTACATTTATTTATTTTTGAGAGACAGAGAGAGACAGTGTGAGCAGGGGAGGGGCAGAGAGAGAGGGAGACACAGAATCAGAAGCAGGCTCCAGGCTCCAAGCTGTCAGCACAGAGCCCAACGTGGGGCTCGAACCCACAAACCGTGAGATCATGACCTCAGTCGAAGTCAGACACCCAACTGACTAGGCCACCCAGGCGCCCCTTATTGTCTAGTTCTATCAGCATTTTGGTAGAGTAAGGTTTTCTGTATATGTTATCTGTAAATAGGGAGAGTTTTACATCTTTCTTTCTGATTTGGAGGTCTTTTATTTGTTTTGTTTTGTTGTTTGTTCAGCCCTATCGCTCTGGCTATAACTTCCAGTACTGTGCTGAAAATATGTAGTGAGAGTGGGCATCCTTGTCTTGTTCCTGATCTTGGAGAAAAAGTTTTCAGCTTTTCACCATTCACTGTGTATGATATCTGGGGTTTGTCATATATAGACCTTATTATGTTGAAGTATGTTTTCTTTATAGCCACTTTGTTGAGAGTTTTTCTCATAAATCAATGTTGAATTTTGTCAAATGTTTTTTCTATTAAGACGAGAGTATAATTTTTATCTTTGATTTCAAAAATGTGTTGTATCACACGGATATGCAGATGTGGAACCATCCTTACATCCCAGGAATAAATCCCACTTAATAACATATGAACCTTTGAATGTATTGTTGAATCTGCTTTACTAATATTTTGTTGAGGTTATTTGCATCCATGCTTATCAAGGATATTCACCTATAATTTTCTTGTTATGTCCTTTTCTGGCTTTGGTATCAGGGCAATACAAGGTATTACAAGGCCAGGTAATACCTTGTATCAGGTAATACAAGGCCAGGTTTACAAGGCTGGCCTTGTAAAATGAATTTGGATATGTTCTCACTTCTATTTTCTGGAAGAGTTGAGAAGAATTAGTATTCATTCATTTTAAAATGTTTGGTGGAATTCACTAGTGAAACAATCTGGTGATGGACTTTTCTTTATTTGGAAGGTTTTGATTACTGATTTAATCTCCTTACTACCAACTGATCTGCTTAGATTTCTCTTTGGTCCTGATTCAGTTTTGGAAGGTTGTATGTTCTTAGGAACTCATACATTTCTTCTAGGCTGTCCCATTTTTTTTTTTTTTTTTTTTTTTTGCATACAGTTGTTTACATAGTCTCTTATCCTTTTGTATTTCTGTGGTATCAAATTTTAATCTCTTCTCTCATTTCTAATTTTAAAAAACATTAAGACCTCTTTTTTCTTGATGATTCTGGCTAAACATTTGTCTATTTTGTTGATGTTTTCAAAAAACAGCACTTACTTTCATTTATCTTTTCTATTGCCTTTTTAGTCCCTATTTCATTTATTTTTACTCTGATCTTTACCCTCCTTATTTCTAGTAACCTTAGGTTCCATTTGTTCTTCTTTTTCTAGTTCTTTGAGGTGTAAAGTTTTGTTCATTTGAAATCTTTCTTTTTTCTTTACGTAGGAATTTATCGCTATGAACTTCCCTTATGGAAGTGCTTTTGCAGCATCCCATAAGTTTCAGTATCATATGTTTCTATTTTCATTTTTCTCAAAGTATTTTTAAAAATTTTTTTAAGTTTATTTATTTATTTTGAAAGAGACAGAGACAGTGTGAGCGGGGGGGAGGGGCAGAAAAAGAGGGAGAGAGAGCGAATCCCATGCAGACTCCACACTCTCAGCTCAGAGCCTGATGCAGGGCTTGAACTCATGAAACTGAGAGATCATGACCAGAGCTGAAACCAAGAGTCAGACTCTTAACTGACTGAGCCACCCAGGAGCCCCTTTCTCAAGGTATTTTTAAATGTCTCCTATTTCCTTTCATCGGCATGTTGTTTAATCTCCACATAGTTGTGATTTTGCCAGTTTCTTGAAACTAATTTTCAGTTTCATACCATTGTGATTTGAAAAGGTAGTTGATATGATTTCAGATCTTCTTAAATGTATTATCTTCTTTTGTGGCCTAACATGATCTATCCTGAGAATATTTCATGTGTGATTCAGAAGAATGTGTATTCTTTTGCTTCTTTGATGGAATATTCTGTTTATATCTGTTAAGTCTATGTGGTCAAATGTATAGTTTATGGTTGCTTACTGATTTTTTTCTGTCTGTATGACATTTAGACAGTGATGAAAGTGGGGTATTAAATTTTCCTACTACTATATTGTTATCTATTTTCCCCCTTAGATCTGTTAATATTTACCCTATATTTAAGTGCTTCTGAAAATTTTGCTTTATTTATTTTATTTAAATTCCAGTGTAGAAAACATAGTGTTATATTGTTTCCAGGCATACAATATAGTGATTCAACAATTCCATTTATTACTCATTGCTTATCAAGATAAATGTACTCTTAATCCCCTTCATCTATTTCACCCATCCCCCCCACCCATCTCTCTGGTAACCATCAGTTTGTTCTCTATAGTTAAGGGTCTGTTTCTCAGTTTATCTCTTTTTTTTCCTCCTTTGTTCATTTGTTTCGTTTTTTAAATTCCACATATGAGTGAAATCATAAGGTATTTGTCTTTCTCTGACTGGCTTATTTTGCTTAGCATTGTACTCTCTAGATCCATCCATATTGTTGCCAATGGCAAATTTTCATTCTTTTTATGGCTGAATAATATTCCATTATATATATACATACACACACACACATATATATATATATACATAAATAGATATATGTATATATAGATAGATATATACATATATATACATGTGATATACATGTATATAGATATACATAGCTATAGATATATGTATAGATATCTATACATATCACCTATTGACGGACTCTTGGGCTGCTTCCATAATTTGGCTATTGTAAACAATGCTGCAGTAAACATAAGGGTACATATATATCCTTTGAGATTAGTGCTTTCAGGGGTGCCTGGGTGGCTCAGTCAGTTAAGCTTCTGACTTCAGCTCAGGTTGTGATCTCATAGTTCATGGGTTCAAGTCCCCACGTCCGGCTCTGTGCTGACAGCTCAGAGACTAGAACTTGCTTAGGATTCTGTGTTTCCCTCTCTCTCTGCCCCTCCCCTGCTCATGCTCTGTCTCTCTCTGTGTCTCAAAAATACATAAACGTTAACAAATTTTCAAATTGGTGTTTTCACATTCTTTGGATTAATATCCAGTAGTTCAATTACTGGATTATATGGTAGTTCTATTTTTAATTTTTTGATGAGCCTTTATACTACTGTCTTCCACAGTGGCTGTACCAGTTTTCATTCTCACCAACAGTACACAAAGGTGCCTGTTTCTCCACATTCTGGTCAACACTTGTTTCTCGCATTTATTTATTTTAGCCATTCTGACATGTGTGCAGTGATACATCATTGTGTTTTTGTTTGTTTGTTTGTTTTTACCTTCATCAGCTTTGCCTTAAGGTTACTTTTATATGTTGTTTTTAATCAGTAAGATTTCATTTGAAGACTCAGCAGTTAATTTTGAAAAAAATTTGGATATTAGTCTCCTATAGCACTAATTCTGTGTGAATTTTATTAATGAAACTGTATATGTATGCTCAAAAGTATAATTTTTTAGAAATAATTTACATACTGTTTAATATAAAGCTCTTACGTGTAGTTTGATGAGTTTTAGCAAAGGCATATACCCACATAACCCAAACATTGTTAAAGAACATTTTCATTGCTCCAAAAATTCCCTCTAAAACTTCTCCAGTCAGTCTTTTACTTACATATAGAACTAGTCACTGTTCTAACTTCTATCATCATATTTTAGTTTTTCCTATTCTAGAACTTCATGGAAGTGGAACCATATAGTATGCACATTTTTGTGTCATCTTTGGTTCTGCCTGTTTTTGAGATTTATCCATATTTTGCAAGGCAGTGTTCATTTCTTTTTATTTCTAAGTCATATTCCATTGTATATGACATGGTATGTTTATCCATTCTCCAACTGATGGATATTTAGATTATTTTTTTTTTTACCAGTTTGGGGCTATTATGAATTAAGTCGCTATCCATATTTTGTGTACAAGTTTTCTGAGTCTTTCTTTCTCTTGGATAAACACCTATGAGTAGAATTTTAAGATCTTAAGATACATAAATGCTCAAATTTCTTTAAATGCTGAAATAGATTTAGACTTATCCCAAAGCATAGGGTTTGTGTCTTTGAGAATTGTGTACTTAATTTATCTAATCTGCTTTATATCACAAATCGCTCCAGAGATTAAACCTTTAGAAAATAATTGTACGTGAATGCTTCCTCAATATTTAACTCTTCTCCCACCCCAATTAATTTTCCTATCATTAGTGTGATCTTCTGTTTCAGTCCTCCTCCCCCATCAGGATAACATATTTGCCCAAAGCAAATTGGAATACAGGTCTCCATCCTTTCTTGGTTCACCATGAACTTTTGCATCAGTTTCAAGTGGTTGGAAATGAAACCCTCACATGACTATTAATTACTACTTCAGACAATAAATATGAGTTCTTTTTTTTCAAAGATCATCTAAGTCACTCTATGTGAGACTGATGGGAAAAATAATGTTTTATCTCTTAACATGACTTTCACGGTATTATTTAGAAAATAATAATTCTGTTATGCTGCGATCTACCAGTCTTCTAGCCAAGCTTTCACCCGAATAAATGGAGTACCTCTCTCTGCTTGAGGTGAGAGGCACCACACTCATATCATTTTTTGCCGTGAGCCTCTCATTTCCCCTCGAATAGCAGGTACATGGGTTTCACTTTACCTGGCTTCACATCTCTCCTCTCCAACAACCATTGCCTTATAGGTCAACTTTTTTTCTTCAACCTTCTCTACTGGTTCCTTCCCATCAAGATTTAAACCTATTTAAGTCTGTCTGGAAAGACTTAACACTAAATGTTATTGATCCATATGGAATGCCTGCTATCTGTGTCTCTTTCTGCCTTTTGTAGCACAGTTTTTTGTTTTCTTTGCAGTCTTTAGTCATTCCACACACATTCATTAATTTATTACTCTCTGGTTATTGCTCCAAATTTATTTCCCACATTTGTCTCTTCCACTCATCCTTTAAGCATACACCATATTTTTTTCAGTTCTCCAAGCCTGTACTATGTCTACTTATCTCTGATCTTCTTGTGTGTGGTTCCCTCTTTCTAGAACACTCTCTCCACTGTCCATCCCCATCCATTACATAATGGAAACTGTTTGTGCCAATACCATCATTGGTAAATCCAGTGTTCCTTTCTCAGTCTGTTCTGTAGCACTTGATGGTTTTGAAATACTCTTTTCCTCTGGGCCTGTGAGCCTGTGTCCTCTTAATTCTCATCCTACCTCTGGCCGTAATTGTGTTGCTTTCACAGCCCCTTCTGCTTACTTAACTAAGTAGAATTCTCTCTCAGCTTCAATTGCCATCTCCGTAGTACTTCCAACTCCTTTCCTATTCTGTACATCTCTGCAGAGTTTCAGATTCATATACCCAAATGCCTACTAGACATTTGCATGTTTCCAGTGACCTCAGCTCACGAGATCCAAAACCAAACTCATCATTTGTCCATGGCTACAACTTCCCTTTTTTCCCCCCATCTATGTGAATGTCACAATCATCCTCCCAGGTACCTAAATTAGAATCCTGGGCATTATCCAGGACCCCGTCTTACCCTTCTCATAGCTAACCAGTGAATAAAACAGTCAATTCTTAATCCATTATATCTTATAATTCTGTTCATTTTTCTTCATCTCCATCATTATTTCTTTAATAATAAAAGTTCCTATCATCTCCTAACTACAGAACACTAGTATAAGTACCAACTGCTCTTCTCCCTCATTCAGCCCTTCCAATACGTAATGCTGCCTCAAAGCTTGCATAAGTACAAGCTTGCATCTATCATACCTCAGCATAAAAATTTTCTAAGATCCCTCCCTGTGCTAAGCACAAGTCCAAACTCCTTACGCTAACAAGGCTTGTATGGACTAATCCCTGATTATCGTTCCAGGTTTACTTCTCACATTTGTCTCTGCCACTAATCCTGTAAGTATCAGCCATACAGCATCTACTATGCCTGATTGCCTAGAGGCCTTCTCATATAATGTTCCCTCTTTTTAGAACACTCTCCCCACTATTCATCCCCATTCATTGGGCTAATTCTCAGGTAGATTTCAGATCTCTTTCTGTATGCTAATTTTCTATGGAAATTTTCTGTAATCCCCTAAGTGATCTGGGGGTTTCATCCCATGTTTCTAACATTTCCCTGTAAAGGAACACATATTATCTGCCTCTCCTATAAATAATAAACAATTAGAATATAGTTGCTCATACCTTTCTTGTCATTGTGTCTCCAGTGTCAGGCACATTGCATGGCATATAAATATATGCTAAAATGTGAATGAATGAATATATGCGTGAAAAATTCCTCAGAAAACCATTTTTAAGTGCCTTCTTTACTTTGTCTCTCTTTCTGGCCTCCTCACCTCCACACAGCCCAAGATGGCATGTTAGCCATTCACTTTCAGTTTTCCAAATGGATTACATACTCTGCTGTGTGCCTTTGCATATCCCCATCCTTCACTCTAGAATGCCCACTCTAGAACATTTAGTAGAGGAACTGGCACATACTAAGAATCAATTACTGCTTACTGAATGAAAGAGGAAAAGAACAATCATATTGGCTCATATGCTGTCCCAGTGATCTAATGAGAGTAGATAAATATGGCCATGAACCTAAAATGCCTGAAAGTCAATTCTCTGGGGGTAACTAAATAAAATAAAAATTATATATTGATGTCTTTCACATCCCGTGTTCGTTAAGAGCAAATTTTGTTGTACCATTTTTTTCCATAATGTTAGGGAAAACACAACCCCTGAATGGTAAAACACAACTGTCCCTGAGAAATCTTACCTGATTGAATAAACCAAATAGCCTGGGTACCTTCATTTACTGAATAGAAATTCTGCCAACTATATTTTCATTAGATGAAACGGAATGCTGAAGATTTCCTTCATTCAACTACTCAACTGTTCCTCAGCATGAACTTGATGTTAGCCAATTAAACAAAATTTTGGCCAAATTTTTAAATATTTCAATATTTCCACTCTTTAAAATATTTTGACAATATTTGGATGTCCTAAAAACAGAAGCCAAATCTGTACAACATATGCATGAAAAAAGATTTTGACCCTTTTTTTATTTAAAAAAATTTTTTTAATGTTTATTTATTATTGAGAGACAGAGCATGAGCAGGGGAGGGGCAGAGAGAGGAGGAGACACAGAATCCAAAGCAGGCTCCAGGCTCCAAGCTGTCAGCACAGAGCCTGACGCGGGGCTGGAACTCACAATCCGCGAGATCATGACCTGAGCCGAAGTCAGACGCTCAACCAACAGAGCCACCTAGGAGCCCCAAGATTTTTACACTTTTAATAAAACTAGGAGGTTTACCAATTCAGGTAATAATTAGTACATGAGATCTTAGAGGAATAGAAGAGAACCAAGGTTGTGAGAACGTTAGATTTTTTTCAAAAGTAAAACCGCATTTATTAGTTGTGCACCTGAAGCACTCAATGTGTCTTTGTTGTGATTAATTTTGAAGAGCTGTATCTAGTTTTAAAATTTTGACACAGTCCAGTTTTAAGCTGATAATGTTCCAAAATTGAAAAGAGAAAAATAACATATGAAATGCTCGTGATCGCTTTAATGTATAGGTTTGAGAATCATTAAGTAGCTGTCACTCTCTCTTCCCCGGCATCAATTACTCTGCTCTGGATTTACTTACTCCACTCCGTATAATGAGCCCCCAGAGCATGTTTCATTGCAGGGGAAAGCACACATTCTTCACTTGCGGTCAGTGGGATGTGGTTAATTTGAAATCACTTAAACTATTCTATCTGTCAAGTGCAGTTATTTTATTTTCAATTCACATCAGTGTTTTAGTATGCATGTCGGTTACTGGGTCAAACTGGCAGATTAATTTAGGAGCATTCTGTTGCAACGGTCTTCGCAACTGTCATTATATGGAGGCCACTATTGAAAGTTAATACCTGCCCATTAAAATTGATTGCCAAAGATACCACGCTTAATGTAAACAATAACGTATAGATCAGAAAATGGTGCTAAATTAGAGATCGTGGTACACAGCTCCTATAGTATGGGGGCACTCAGTTACGGAAAATATTTCAGGAAGATTGGACTTGGAAAGCAAAAAAATGCTGAAAGAACCCTTCAGAATGCTCTAAGAGACCTGGCAATAGCCTGGTAGAGCTTTTTGTGTTCTTAGATCCTGTTATTCTTCATGATAGCCAGGATTTCGAATAGTGTGTGTGTAGTGTGTGATTGTGTGTGTGTGTGTGTGTGTGTGTGTGTGTGTTTGTGTGTGTGTAGAGAAAGAATATCAAGGTATTTAAAGGCATAATTATTTAAAAGTGAATATTGCATTGGAATAGTGTAGGTTAGACTTGAAGAAGCAGAAGGATCTGAAACACTAGCATAGTCTATACCGTTAATAAACAGCCAAGCATTACTAAAAAGTAATTGAATTGAAATGAGCATTTGGATAATATACTACCACAGTATCACATATATTCCATTGGAAAAGTGTATTTTTACCATACATAGGCCTGCTTTCATCATTCTTTAATACTGCCAATAACATAGGACATTTGAAAGTCTATGACTTTCTTGGAAGTTTTGAAATAAGGTAAAGCCCTGATTAGTAATATCTGAGTTGCAAAGATTTAAAAAATTAAAAAAAAACAACAACAATAAAAGCTGATCAGATTCAAAATTTTTTCATTTCCTCGAAAAGGTAGAACTATATACTCCAGAAACAGTGCTTTGAAGTTATACTTCTTTTATGGAAGTTGTAGGACAGCAGGAAATATAGCATCACCTTTGTTCACAGCACCCAGAAAACTATAACAAACATCTGTGCATAACTGGAACACACACACTCACACACACACACACACACACACACACACACACACAGCATAGCTAGCCCAAGAAGACCTGGAAATGTATAGAAGCAACCCACATGAAACCTTCTGACCATGGCAGAAACTTCAAAAGCTGTAGTTTTGAAACACTACATAATACTGCATCAAGGATGAGAGAGCAAGAAAGTACAGCTGGTGGGAAGCTGAGATTTTTGCTATCTGGGGAGTGTAAGTCCATTCCTAACCCATTTCCCTGTCACTTCCCTGACACTTCAGCAATATCCTGCTTCTTGTCCGTGAGTTTTGATCCATTACATGTATCTCTTAAAAAGTCATCTATTTCTAATTTAGGGTAAATAACAAGCTGCTATACAATAAAAATTGCTGTTTTAAATTAAATGTATTAACGACAAAATACTTGACACACTTAATTATGTTCTTTTACACTTTGTGTTCTACCTGTGTGTTCTTTGGGGAATATATTGTTTTTTGATACCTTGATTTATTCTGTTAGCTAAACTTGAGAGAAGCAATTGTCATTTTGCTTTTCTTGAATGCCTTTCTAGACATTTTGACCCTGAAGATTACGTTCTAATCCAAAAGTATATATTTCTATATATACTTCAATATGGACTTTTGCATTAGCCCCTAGAATGTAATCTTCAGTCAAAATTTCTAGGAAGACATTCAAGAAAAGCAAAATTATAATTGCTTCTCTCAACGTTTAGCTAATAGCATAAGTTGGAGGGCACTTGTGTTGAGCACCGGATGTTATATGTAAGTGATGAATCACTGAATTCTACTCCTGAAGCCCATATTACTCTATATGTTAACTAACTAGAATTTAAATAAAATTTTGAAAAAGAAGAAAAAAGTATATACTTCTGGAAGAGAAAAGAGTTTTAAAATAAATATCTTTCAAACTGTGTTGACTCTAGTTAATGATCGAGTTGCTAGGTTAAAAGTGGTTAACTGAAAAATACCTTAATTTTTAAGTCTGCATGGTCCTATTTGAGAACCCCTAACATGAGTTTCTATTCACACTTGTTACTGTGGAAACTAACTCAGTAGGACGATAATTAGTATAACATTACTAATAGGTTTGTAGTCAAGTTTGAGAAAACTGTTACACTGCTTTTTGTGTTTGGTGTAGTTTTACTGTGCTAATATGCATATGATCATTAAACACTTTATTGAATGTGTCACACAAGCATACTTTGGGGCATTATACACATACATATAGTAGCATTGCTGAATATGAGGGTTAACCCAAGTGGTAAGTTACCTTTAGCTGAGTTGTTCTCAAACAATGCTATTCATCAGAATCCTCTGTGAGGCTTTCCATAACAATGCTGGGAACACATCCCAGATTGATTGAACAGGAGTAATGGGGGTAGGTTCTTTAATCGTGTCATTGTCACAAGTACCATGGATGATTCTAAAGTGAATCCCTTTTGAGGAAACATTATTGTTATTTTACTTTTGCATATTACTGTTGCTTTTCTCTGCAGTTTCCTTCTTCGCTTAAGTCTCTATATCCATCTAATGTTGTCTGTGTTTTGTAGCTCAAGATCTTCCCTTACAAGCCAAATTAGAATAGCAATATTCCAGGGGCGCCTGGGTGGCTCGTTCAGTTGAGATTTCAGCTCAGGTCATGATCCCAGGGTGGTGGGATCGAGCCCTGCCTCGAGCATGAAGCATGTTTGAGATTCTCTTTGTCCCTCTGCCCCTCTCCCCCACTTGAGCTCTCATGAAAAAAAAAAAAAAAAAAAAAGCAGAATTCTAGATGAAAGTATATATTAACTATCTAAGAGAAATATTTGTAATATTAGATATTCTAACAGTATAGCAACCTATAAAGGGTGAAACTATAATAAGGGAATTAAATATAAAATAATAATGTCTTTAAGAACTGAACGCTCTTCTTCCTTCAAAATCCAACTGAATGCTTATCATCTTTTAAACTCTATTTCCACCAAACTCTGATCACTTGTCATACTTAAATTTACTTAAATATTTTAACATTATTGGATTTGTCTATAATTTTCAATTTTTTTTAAATCATAGAACCTCATAGTTAGGAGGGATCTTAGTGATAATTTGCTATAACTTCCCAGCACATGCTGAAATATTCTCTAAAGTATTTTGTACTTTTGGTTTTATGGATCTCATTGTGTATGTTTTTCTTCTATTTCTGAGCATTATAAAAAACACTCCTATTTCTTTTCTAGCTGCATTGGATGCAATTAATGAATGTTGGCAAATGAATTAGTCTTCCATAAAATTTACTGTTTGGTCCTCATTATTTTTTTTTTTTCCTTTATCAAAATGAATAGACTTTAAGTGCTTAACTTAAAAGCAAGTAATAAAATGACCAGTAAATAAGTGGTGATTTTATCATCTACTTGTTAATAACCAGGGCTCTTGGTTGCCAATGACAGCACTCCAACTCAAATTACTTTAATCAAAAATGGAATGCATTGTTTTTAAATGAAAAAGCCAGGCTAAGGCAGCCGTTGGCAGAGTTACACCCAAGTGCCCAAAGACATCAGCAATCTTTCTCCTCTCAGCCCTGCTTCTCTGGGATTGGCATTTTTCTCACTGACCTTCCTCAGTTAGCATCAAAAATGGCCAGCCAGCCACTTTAGGGTTCTATTTTAAATACAGTACTTGGCTAATCCAGATGCAAAATACCTCATGCCCAAAATGTCTGGCAGGAATTCTAGCATGGACCCTTACTGGCTCAGCTTCAGTTGCAGACCCATCCCTGAGCCAATTATTATAGCTTGTGTTGGTAGATGGCCAGATAATTACGTCCAGATTTGCCCCCAGTCCCTCTGACTGAAAGTGACCAGTGAGTGACAGATCTTTTTTTCAGAGGAAACAAGGGATAGTGTTACTAAAATAGAAGGAAGAGATGCTAAGTAGATGAAATGAACGGTGTTTTTGAGGTCTCATCAGCTTATTACACTCTGCCAGCTTTGGCCTGTGTTCTCTATGAAATACCCTGTTTATTTAGTTGATGAGTTTAGACTTCATTGATGGCAGTTAATACTTTGAAAAAGGCAGTTATTTTCAATGCTAGTGAGAAAATATGACTTGACATATTCTTCATATCATATAATTATATTTTAAGAGTTAACTTTAATCCCAAAAGACATTGAGGCTAACCATTTGATTAATAGCTAAAGTTTCAATATAAAGTGAATCCACTTACCAACTGACTAATCATAAGCATTTGCTATGGTACATGGAGGATGCGCGATAGGTGTTGTGATTTCATAGTCATGAGAATAAAATATACAAAAATATAATGTGTCTTTTTACTGTAAAACATGAAAACCAACTGTTCAAGTATTATGCATAAAATCCCATCTTTCTGTGGCTCCCTTTCTGAGCCTTAGCACATGGACTTTTTCTTCTAAAATAATTACAGCAAAAAAAAATATTAGAACCAATCATATCAATTATTGTACCTATGGATAAGGAGTTAAAAACACAACAAAATACACTTTCAGAAAGTTAATGTCAAAATAATGTCCTTCATAGTATATTCACCATAACAGATTTTACTTATTCTGTTAACTTTCCCATTATATTAACACATTTTGAAGCTCCCTTTTTGGGAAAAGCCCTCAAGACGAGTTTATCTTTTTTTAAAAAAAATTTTAATGGTTATTTTTGACACAGAGAGAGAGAGAGAGAAAGAGGAAGAGAGAGAAAGAGAGCATGACAGGGAGGGGCAAAGAGAGAGGGAGACACAGAATCCAAAGCAGGCTCCAGGCTCTAGGCTCTGAGCTGTCAGCACAGAGCCTGATGTGGGGCTCAAACTCACAAACCGCCAGATCATGACCTGAGCCCAAGTGGGACACTCAGTCGACTGAGCCACCCAGGTGCTCCAAGACCAGTTTATAAAGGGCACTTGGGTGGTTCAGTCAGTTAAGTGTCTGACTTAAGCTCAGGTCATGATCTCACAGTTCTTGGGTTCAAGCCCCGCACTGGGCTCTCTGCTGTCAGCACAGAGCCCACTTTGGGTCCTCTGTCCCCCCTCTGTCTCTGCCCCTCCCCTGCTTATGCTCTCTGTCTCAAAAATAAATAAACTTAAAAAGTTTATAAGCCACTTGAGAAAGCAGGGTTGTTATCACATTGCGTATGTGATAATAGTTAATTAAAACAACTTAAATCCACACCTTCCTCAACAGATTTGACTCAAAGTGACTCCCAGTTAATTCCTATAGTCATACATATCTCAAAAAATGAAGACTTGTCACAGTAGAAGACATTAAAAGAATGGGCCACAGAAAGTCACTTCCAAAGAAAAGTCTTTTCTTGTCTAAGATTATCAAAAATATTTTAAATATTGGGGAAAGTTATAGGAATAAGTAAATAATTACAACATCATCAAAATAGGTGGCCAACCTTCAAGAAGGACAAAGCTAAAGAGAAAAACTTCCATCTGAGAAATGTCATTACTTTATAGTCACCCTTAATATTTACATATTTACTGTGCATTATAGAAATTGGTAATAAAAAGGGGTGCCTGGATAGCTCAGTGGGTTAAGCGTCTTTTGATTTCATTTCAGGTCCTATTCTTCTGGTCATGGGATCGAGCCCCATGGGCTCTGTGCTGAGTGTGGAACCTGCTTGGGATTTTCTCTCTCCCTCTCTCTCTGCCCCTCCCTTGCTCATACTGTCTCTCTCTCAAAAATAAACTTAAAAAAAATTAGCAATAAATATAGCTATGTAGGTAAAATACACTTCACTTTTTAAAGCTGAAAGACCATATTAAAGGTGAGGCCTCAAATATGAACTCATTTTAGGCTAAATGCCCTTACTTGTATGAGATTATTTTTAATACATAAATATTCTTTTAGCTATTTTTTGATTGACTCTTAAGTTTTAGAATACACTTTTTAAACTTGAAACTTTTTCTTCAGCTGAAGAGCAGAACGAGTTCACAATCCTAACTTGCAGGGAAATCAATCAGCGGATAAAATGGCAGGCTCATGCCTCTGCTAGGATTAGTGTGCTGATGAAGGCAAGTTCACAGGTTTGATCCCTAAGTGGGCCAATTTACTTTGCTACAGGCAGTCCCTTAAACCCTGGCCTGACATCCTGCAAATGGGAACCATCAGTCATAAGGAAAAGCTGGGAGAAAAGTAGGGGTGGAGTACGGCCAACTCCTTCCCACTGTGGGAAAACAAGTCCAGGCCTGCCGATAATGCTGTGGTAGCATTTCTCCTGTTAGTAAAAGAGGGAGCTGTCTTCCCAATGATAGTGAATTGGCATGGGTCAGAGTGTAAATCTGATCTCCAGAAATGTACTTTAAGATAATGTCAACAATTACCGAACTAGTCATTCATTCTTTCTTTGATGAGGGCTGAATCAAGTATGCTAGGTTTAGAGAGACCCCAGATGAATTTACTTATGTATTCATTACTAACTTCCAAAAAACATTGGCTGCTGCTCAAACAAAAGAGAAAATGTAGCTGCTAGCTGTGTAATTATGTTAATAGACTGGATAAAACAAAAACCATCAAAGCATTATGTGTCAAAAGTTTTATTTAATTCATTAATGAGGGAACTAGAAAGATGAAAAGGCAGTTCCAAATAAAATTTTAGAAACTGAAATTTTTTGAGTAGAAAAAATATAAAAGCTGAAGTACCAAATTAAGTACAAAACTGGTTAAAATCCCATAGGCAATAAAACCATCGCACCTTACGAGTTTACAGAACTGTAAAATGGCCCTGATCAGTTGGGCAAAAAAGCTATATTCCCTCAGAGCATATTAGAAACAGCTGGAGAGTTTTAAAAAACACTGATGAATAGGTCTTACATCCCCCCCCCCAATACTGTAACTTAATTGGAAACTGGGTGAGGCCTGAGCATCAAGATTTCTAAACCCCCTCCCCCAAGTGATTCTAACAGGCAACCATGTTTGAGAAGCACCGCCCTAGGATGTGACATCGCCTTGCTCAAGGGCTTTCAACAATGTGCTACCCATTTTGAGTAGCAGGGTGGAAGGTCATTGTCCCATAGAACTGCTCTCAGCTGAGAGCTGTTTGAAATTCAGAATCTGGGTTCCCACCCCCCATGTGTGAAGTCAAAATCTATGTTTCAAAACTATCACCAGGTAGTTCAGGTGCACATTGAAGTTTGAGAAGCACTTTTTTTTTAACATGATATTGAAAGGACTTGGAATTACTCTTTCTTCTTATTTCCAAGCTTTAGGAAAATTTTCCCGACATGCCAAATGTCTCTACAGCAGCCCAAAATAGCAGTTTAACAATAGTGATGTTTGTGGAGAGGGAAATCAACTCTAAGGTGAGAAATCTGAACTAGATCAATCAATGACCCCACTTCCCAGGATCCTCAGCTACCAGGGGCACCTGGGGTAATGTATTACCTTTTTTTTTTTTTTTTTTTTTATGTTTATTTATTTTGAGAGAGACAGAAACAGCATGAGTCAGGGGTGGGCAAAGAGAGGGGGAGAGAGAAAGAATCCCAAGCAGGCCCTATGCTGTCAGCACAGAGCCCAGTGTGGGGCTTGAACTCATGAAATGTGAGATCAAGACGTAGCCGGTGGGGAAACCAAGAGTCACTTAACCGACTGAGCCACCAGGCACCCCTGTATTACCTTTACTAAGAGCTGCTGGAAACTAGGAAGGTGAAGTTATCAGAAATGTGCCAATTATTTTTAACTACTAGCCAATCATGTTACAAGCAGAGTATACTAGTTATGGAGAAAAAATGTGTTTGAATGCCTAATTAAGACAGAAACAAACTTTTTGGTGAAAATGTTTTATACAACTTAGCATCAAGTTCCTAAAATTTTGAGGGTTAATGTATCAACCCAGACTTAATGTTAGCTGCATTTTGTAAAAGGTTGACAAAGGAGTTCACTCCTTGAATATGAAAATTTAGGGCATAGTTATCAGTCAATAAGACCCTCTATATGGCTACTGACATCTCAGAAAACATGAATAATGTTCTAAGATGGAAATTTCCAGAAATGAGTTCTTTACTTTGAAAATCCAATGTAGTTATCATACTTAGATGTCAAAGTCTTAAAGTAATTTCATGTGTTTATTAAGTATTAGGTTTATAGCAGTAAATTAAATCCCTAGGTTTACAGCAGTGAACAAAAAACACTCCTGTCTTCATGGACCTTACAGTCAAGTATAGGAATAAGGATTGTAAACAAATAACAAATATTTTTGTTATAACAAAGTTTAGTAAGTATCATAAAGGAACAGGGTGACTTAAATGAAAATGATTTATTCAATGTGTAAATAAATTTATTATCTGTGACTTTGCAAGTGTTTACAAATCATAAAACAATTTTAATCATAAAATATGAGTTAGTAGCCATATATTTCACTAGGGCCTGCCAGATGTACTTGACTCTGCTTAACTCTTCTGATGATAAATATCCAAAAGCTTGGAAAATGCTTCTCTGACCTTCTTTTTCTTCACTATGGCAAATATTGATGGTTTTCTCTGAGAAGCTGAATGTGTGAAGTATGTTCCAAAGACCTAGAAAATCACAGAGACTTTCGTTAGAGCCAGAGATGAAATGTGAATATTGATTCAGGTACCTTAAATCCTCTCTGGAACAGAAATGGAAAGCATACGCGCGCGCACACACACACAAAAGGATGATGTCCAATTTCGAAGGTGCTAATTTGGTATCATATTTCATTAAACCCCGTAGAGAACTACAAATAATATCACAATTCAAAAGGTATGAAGCCCCTGTGTGATAAAAAGATTATCTGATATTTTTGTTTTGGCTTTCTTTTTTTGTTTTTCCATCACTATATAAGTGCGATTTTTCTCCCAAAAGAATATTCTTAGACTTTCCATGCTTAATTTGTCATGAGTATAACTACTTTCATTTGCATTATTTATCCAGAATGTATCCTTTCCCCTTAGCTCATTTATTACTACTGGTTCTTCTAACCCCATACTTCCAAGCTTCTTCTGAGGTCTGTTTCTTACCCTGTTTACTCTTGAGACACACTCTCAAGTTGAGAACATGTAGATCTAAACTCCTATTCTCTTTCTTTCAAAGAGCCCAGGAAGAGAAAAATATGCCAGATGACACAATAGTGAACGTATCTACACATAATCAATAAGGAGCTTCTTCAAGTAGTCCTGCTACATTGTCAATTCATGATTTTTTTTCATTTTTTTTCAGTTTTATTGAGATATACTTGACATATAACATTGCATGAGATTTAGTTGTACAACATGGTGTTTCATATACTTATATATTGTAAAATGATTACCATACTCAGTTTAATCATCACCACACATTGTTACATTTTCCTTGTGATGAGAACCTTAAGATTTACTAACAATTTTCACATACAAAATGCAGCATTGCTAACTTTAGTCACCATGCTCTACATCACCTTCCTATGACTTCTTTATAAGTGCCTTTCACCCATTTCTCCCACACCCCAAATCTGGCAATCACCAATCTGTTCTCTATATCTATGAAATGCTTTCTTAGATTCCACATATAAGTCAGATCACCAAGTATTTGTCTTTGACTCATTTCACTTAGCATAATTCCCTCAAGGTTCATCCATGCTGGATTTCCTTTTTTTTATGACTGAATAATATTTATGTGTATGTGTGTGTGCACAAAATGTAGGTATATACTTTCTTCATTCATCTGTCAATGGTTATATCCATGCCTTAGCTATTGTAAATAATGCTGCAATGAACATGAAGGGCATAAATATTTTCAAGATAGTGACTTCATTCCCTTTGGATATATATCCAGAAGTAAATTTGCCAGATCAAATGGTAGTTCTATCTTGTATTGAGGATCCTCCATACTGTTTTCCATAATGACTGTAACAATTTACATTCCTAACAGTGCACAAAGTTCCCTCTTTTGTACAGCCTTGCCAACAGTCTTTTTTTCTTAGGTCATTCCAATTACGATGGTTATCCTAATATTTTATCATGGTTTCCATTTGCATTTTCCTGATGATTAGTGATGTTGAGCAACTTTTCAGGTATATGTTGGCCAGTTGTAGGTTTTCTTTGAAAAAATGTTTATTCAGGTCCTTTCCCCATCTTTAACAAGTTGTTTGTTTTGTTTTGCTATTGAGTTGTAGGTATTTTTAAATATATTTTTAGATATTAACCCTTATGAGATAAGATATACAAATATTTTCTCCCATTCTGTAGGTTGCCTTTTCATTTTTTTATTTGCTTGCTGTGCAGAAGCTTTTGAGTTTGATGTATTCCCATTTGTTGAAAGTTTTTCTTTTGTTGTGTGTGTTTTTGGCTTTGTTTCCCCCCAAATATTGCCAAGACATCTTACTGAGCTTCTTTCCTACGTTTTATTTCAGAAGTTTTAGGTTATCAGGTCTTATGTTTAAGTCTTTGATGCATTTCAAGTTCTGTATGTGTTTCTCCAGTTTCCCAGCACCACTTATTGAAGAGATATCTTTTCTACATTGAATATTCTAGGCTCCCTTGTCAAATATTAGTTAGCTGTATATGCCAGGGTTTGACTCCAGGCTGTTTTGTTCCATTGGTCAATGTGTCTATTTTTGTGCCAGTATCATACTGTTTTTATTATTATGGCTTTGTAGCGTAGTTTGACATCTAGAAGCATGATATCTCCAACTTTGTTTCTTTCTTTCAGGATTGCTTTGACTATTTGGGGTCCACACAATTTTTAGGATTATTTCTGTGAAGAATGCCTATGTATTTTGATGGGGATTCCATTGAATCTGTAGATAGCTTTGGGTAGCATGGCCACTTAACAGTATTCTTCCAATCCATGAATATGGGATATCTTTCCACCTGTTTGTGTCTTTGATTTTTTACAGCTAGGTTTTGTAGTTTTCATTGTATAAATCTTTTACTTCCTTGGTTAAAGTTATTCCTAAGTATTTTATTGTTTTTAATACTATTGTGAATGAAATGATTTTTTTTTTCAGATGTGTCATTGTTAGTGAAAATTAATGCAATTAATTTCTGTATGCTGATTTTATATCCTGCCGCTTAACTACAACTGATTAATAGTTTTTTAATGGATTCTTTGTGATATTCTAGAAATAGGATCTCATCTTCATGAAAAAAAGGACAATTTTAATTCATCCTTTCCTAGTGAGATGCCTTTTTTTCCCCTTTGTCTTGCCTAATTGCTCTAGCTTGAACTTCCAGTAATATGTTGAATAGAACTGATGAGACTGAGCATTTTTTCCTCATTCTTGATCTTAGGGGAAAACACTTTCAACTTATCTCCATTGAGCACTATGTTAACCATTAGTTTCTTCTATACCCAACCTGTTAAGGAGTTTTATCATGAAAGGATATTGTATCCTGTTAACTTTTTACGCATCTACTAAAACAATTGTGTGATTTTAATCTTTCATTTTATTGATATAATGTAGTACATTTATTGATTTTTATATGTTGAACCATTCTTGCATCCCAGGGATAAATCCCACTTGGTCATGGTGTATAATCCTTCTACTATGGTCTTGAATTTGTTAGTTTACTAATAATTTGTTGAGAATTTTTACATCTATATTCATCAGGAATATTGATCTGTGGTTTTCTTTTCTTGTGGTATCCTTATCTGGTTTTGGTATCTGGCCTCATAGAATGTGTGTGGAGATGCTCCCTCCACTTCAATATTTTGGAAGAGTTTGAGGAGGATTGGTGTTAATTATTCTTTGAATTGGTAGAATTCTCCAGTGAAGCCATCTGGTCCTGAAGTTTCCTGTTGAGAGTTTTTGACTACTAATTCAATCTCTTTATGCATTATTGCTCCGTTCAGATTTTCTTTTTCTGCCTGATTCAGTCTTGGTAAATGGTGTGTTTCTAAAAATGTATCCCTTTATTCTAGGTTATGTAATTTGTTGGCATTTAATTGTTCATAGTAGTCTCATATGATTTTATGCCTTACTGTACTATAAGCTATAATGTCTCCGCTTTCATTTCTAAGTTTATTAGACTCCTTTTTTTTCTTAGTCTAGCTAAAGGTTTGTCAATTTTGTTTTTCTTTTTTATTCTTCTTGTCTGGTCTCTAGTTCATTTATTTCTGCCCTGATCCTTATTATTCCCTTCCTCCTACTAACTTTGGAACTGAAGATTTTTTCTAGTTCCTTGAGTTGTAAAGTTAGATTGTTTACTTGATCTAATTTCCTAATATATGCATTTATTGCTATACACTTTCAGAACTGCTTTTGCTGCGTCCCACAGTATTTGTTTTTATGGTCATATGTTTCTGGATAAGTTACTTCCATTTTGATTTCTTCTTTCACCTACTGGTTGTTTAGAAGTGTGTTGTGTAGGAGGCACCTGGGTGGCTCAGTCTGTTAAGCATCCAATATTGGCTCAGGTCCTGGCCTCCAGGCTCATGAGTTCAAGCACTGAATGGGGCTCCACACTGATGGTGAAGAGTATGCTTAGCATTCTTTCTCTGTCTCTGCCCCTCTCTCACTTGAAGTCTCTAATTAAATAAACTTAAAAAAAGTGTGTTGTTTAATTTCTGGGTCTCACTTTTCTCTTGTTGGTTCTAGTTTCATACCATGATGGTCAAAAAAGATGGTTGGTATGATTTCATTCTTCTTAAATGTGTTAAGATTTGTTTTGTGGCCTATCATATGATCCACCATGGAAAATGTTCCATGTGCACTTGAAGAATGTGTATTCTTCTGGTTTTGGATGGAATATCCTATAGATGTCTTTTAGGTCTATTTGGTCTAATGAGTAAAGTCCTATATTTCCTTACTGATGTTCTGTCTGGATGATCTATGCATTGTTGAAAGCAGGGTATTAAATTCACCCACTGTTACTATATTGCTGTCTATTTCAGCCTATAGGTCTATTAATATTTGCTTTATATATTTAGGTAATCCTGTGTTGGATACATAAATACTTACAAATGTTGTATCCTCTTGTTGGATTGATCCCTTTATCCTTATATAAGACTTATTATTGAAATCTTGAAGTCAATTTGGTCTGATATAAGTATAGCTACTTCTGCTTTCTTTTGGTTTCCTTTTGCATAGAATATATTTCTCCATCTCTTTATTTTCAATTTATGTGTATCCTTAAAGCTGAAGTGAATCTCTTTTAGGTGGCAATTGGTTCTTGTTTGTTTTTTAATCCATTCAGCCACTCTGTGTATTGTAGAATCTCATCCATTTACATTTAAAGCAATTATTGATAGGTATGATAGGTCCTTATTATTGTCATTTTCTTAATTGTTTTCTGGCTATTCAACAGTTCCTTTGCCCCTTTTTCTCTTGCTCTCTTCGTGATTTGATGATATTCTGTTCTAATATGCTTAAAATTCTTTCCTTTGTAGTTACCATGAAGCTTATATAAAACATATATTTAAGCAGCACTCTCAACAATAGCCAAATTATGGAAAGAGCCTAAATGTCCATCAACTGATGAATGGATAAAGAAATTTTGGTTTATATACACAATGGAGTACTACATGGCAATGAGAAAGAATGAAATAGGGCCCTCTGTAGCAACATGGATGGAACTGGAGAATGTGATGCTAAGTGAAATAAGCCATACAGAGAAAGACAGATACCATATGGTTTTTCACTCTTATGTGGATCCTGAGAAACTTAACAGAAACCCATGGGGGAGGGGAAGGAAAAAAAAAAAAGAGGTTAGAGTGGAAGAGAGCCAAATAATAAGAGACTCTTGAAAACTGAGAACTGAGGGTTGATGGGGGGGTAGGAGGGAGAGGAGGGTGGGTGATGGGTATTGAGGAGGGCACCTTTTGGGATGAGCACTGGGTGTTGTATGGAAACCAATTTAACGATAAACTTCATATGTTGAAAAAAAACCAACATATATTTGTAACAGTCTATTTTAAATTGATAGCAACTTACATTTAAACACATATTAAAGCTCTACATTTTTACATCACAGTTTATCTTTTTACCTTTGTATTCACTAACAAATTATTGTAGGTATAGTTTTGTGACTTTTGTCTTTTCATTTTCATATTAGATTTATAAATACTCTTCCCACCACTATTACAACATTAGAATATCCTTAATTTAATATTTACCTTTACCAATGAGGTTTATACTTTTATATTTTCTTGTTGCCAATTAGTGTCCCTTTAATTCAGCTTGACTAATTCCCTTTATCATTTCTTACAAGTCCAGTCTATTGGTAATGAATTCCTTTATTTTTTACTTGTCTGCAAAACTTTTTATCTTTTCTTCAATTTTGAAAGACAACTTTACCAGGTAGAGTATTCTCAGTTGGAAAGTTTTTTTCCTTTAGCACTTTGAATATATTGCACCACTCCTTCTGGTCTTCAAAGCTTCTGCTGAAAGATCTGCTGATAGTCTTATAGGGGTTCCCTTATAAACAGCTACTTTTGTTGCCTTTAAGATTATCTTCTTGTCTTTAACTTTTAACAATTATAACGTGTCCAAGTGTGAGTCTTTGAATTTATCTTATTTGGAGCTCTCTGGAATTCCTGGATCTGGTTTTCTTCCCCCATTCCCCCAGGTTAGGAAACTTTCAACCATTATTTCTTCAAATAAGCTTTTTGCCCTTTTCTATCTTCTCCTTCTGGGACTCCTATAATGTGAAAATTGATCTGTTTGATGATGTTGCATAAATCCCTTAAGCTATCTTCACTGCATTTTTTTTTCTTTTTTCTTCTCTGATCGAAGTCCATTGCTCTTTGAGTTCATTGATCTTTTCTTCCACTTCATCTAATCTGCTACTGAACCCTTCTACTGATTTTTTCAGTTCAGGTATTGTATTCCTCTATGATTTCTGCTTTAATGCTTTCTTATATTTTCAACTTCTTTGTTGAAATTTTCATTTTGTCCATGCATTGGTCTTTTGACCTTGGTGACCATCTTTAAAAACTTTAAACTCTTTACCAGGTAAATCACTTATCTCCATTTCATTAAGTTCTGTTTCTGGGGTTTATTCTTGTTCTTTCTTTTGGAACATATGCTCTGTTTTTTCATCTGGTTGTGTGTGTGTGTGTGTGTGTGTGTGTGTGTGTTTAAAGATTAAACAGCTAGCTTTCCCAGTCTGGAAGATGTGTAGGAAATGAAACTTGTTCAGCCCAACCCTAGCTCTTTGTTGTCTCTCAAAACTTTGTGATTGTCCAAACAGCCCTGTTTGTTTTTAGTGGTTCCCAGTAATTGAGGGTGTGCCAAGACTTGTTAGCATTGCAAAGGGGGAAGACCTCACTCAGCACATAGATGCAGGCTAAATGGAAGACAGATCCTCTGGAAGTGGCTTTTAAGTATGCAAATAGACCTCTTTTAGGAAAGGACTAGGAGATAGGTTCCTCTATCTACTCTCCCCACTCCCTCTATGCTGACTCTTGGAGGGATAGCCAGCCACTAACTGTCTCTTTGCTTGCCACAATCCCACTAAACCCAAGAACACAGCACTGCTGGTTAACAGAGCCAGGCTATCAAGGGATGTGTCTTCTGGTTTTCAGCCACAAAATGTGGGGCTCCAGATACATGCACAGACTTGTTTTCCAGACACTGGTGACCCATTTTGATGTGTGTGTGTGTTTTTTTTCTCCTTCATTTGATGTGTAAGAGTCACTCAGCTAGTTTCTGGATTTCTTTCAGAATGAATTATTCCATAATAGTTGTAGATTTGGTGTGTCTGTGGGAAGAGGTAAGTTCAGGAGCCTCTTATGTTACCATCTTAAACCAGAATCTGCTCTGAACTCCTTGAAGGTAGGAATCATTTCTTATTTGTTGGGAAACTAGAGGTACAATGAGTCATATCCCTCTTCTCTTACTGAACCTTTCTATATGAAGGTTCTATACCTCTTTCTATACCTCATCAGGTAGGTAAATTGCCCATACTTCTCTTCAAAGCTAACACCTTCCCACATTCACAAAAACTTATTTTTGTTTTCTCTTGTACTCAAAAACAAAGACAGGAACAGTGTTTTTGAGCTGAATTTTTCTTATTTAGAAGAAGGAATGTAAGAAATTTCTCAGGAAAAGTTGCTTTTAGATGGTATAAGTAATGAAGGTTCTGGGATGCTACATATAGATAGATTTTAGTGAGAATTAAAACTCTATTAAGTGTTTAATTTATTCATGAAACTCAAAAGTACCAATATTTACTGATGACTTTTATAATGGTAGGAGCTGGGCATGTAAAATATATATATATACATATATATATACACACATATATATACATATATATACATATATATACGTATATATACATATGTACATGTATATATACATATGTACATATATATATGTATATATATGTGTGTATATATATATGTATATATATATTTATATATATATATCCTTTCATGGAACTAGTAGTCTGATGGGATGAACAGATAGTAAACAACAATAACAATTTTGAGTTTATCATAGTGTTAGAAGAGGGACGCCTGGGAAACTCATTTGGCTAAGCATCTAACTTTTGATTTTGTCTCAGATAATGATCTCAGCATTCGTGAGTTCGAACCCAGCATCAGGCTCTGTGCTCACAGTAGACAGCCTGCTTGGGATTCTTTCTCTCTGCCCCTCTCCCGGTCATACTTGCTCTCCCTCTCAAATGAATAAATAAACTTGAAGAAATAAAAGAGAAAAAAGAGCATGTCATGATAGACAGTAATGAGACAGGAAATACTTCAATAGTGTGGTTCAGAGAACATGCTCTCACATTTTAGTAAGGTGCTGTGCCCTAAGATTAAGTTAAAATAGCAACTTGCCCTGCCCTTAGAGCTTGACTGACACCCCAATATTTCCTCTGGAATCTTCATTTCCAAATCCCTAAAACCAAAGCAAAACTCACCATACATTTAAAAAATTTTTTTTCTACTTCTATTGGTCTTACCCTCTAGGGTAATGTCCTATGCCAGGTCTTTTTTAGTTAATAGGTTTTACACCCCAATCTCCTAATATGCAAATAACATCAGGTCTGTAATTTTAAGTGTATTCTCCTCAGACCGATACAAATTTTTTAACACAAGGTTTCTCAGCAGTGGCGTGATTGACATTTTGAGCTAGATAACTCCTTACTGTTGGGGGGCTGTCTTGGGCATTGTGGGGTTTTTAGCAGTATCCCTGGCCTCTATGCATTAGATACCAATAGCACCTGCCCCCAAGTTGTAGCAATGAAAAACATCTACGGACACGTGAAGTGTACCTGGGGGGCATGGGCGAAAGCCCCTCCCTTCCTACTGATTTAACACTTTGGCTACTCTGTTTCTAGGTAGAAATTCAAGTCTAACTAGTGATTTAAACTACACAGGACAGGCTCTCCCTGAGTTTTATGTAGAGTACAGACCTTAGGACCTCATGGTAATTAACATTCAACTTTTGGTATTTATCGAAACTGTAACCTCATTAAAATAGCCACATTTAAATACTGAAAAATTAAAATACACTGGAGCATTGGGGTAAGTGTTTAAATAAACACATCTGAAGGCACATTCTTATCCTGACATGTCATGATAAGACAGTAATGAGACCCAAGGTACTCTGCTTAATTTCCCTCAGCTGCTGCAGCCCCTCCTGTTTCAACAACAGAATCTTCTATCAGTGCTTCTTACCACTAGTCAGTGAGGAAGATCTTTCTCCTGGTTGTCTGTATTACTCAGTCTCTAGGTCTTAAATACTTTCATTCAAATGGGTCAAGCTGGAATAAAAAAAAAAGGGGGGAAGAAGTTGAAAGATGGGTACAGAGCACAGCCTAGGATCATTGAAGTTAGGAATGTAACTTCTCACCTAAGCCAGGGAACTGAGAAAGTTCCTTCTCATCTCTGCTTTAGCCAAGAGTTTATTAAATCGACTTGCGTATAATACTTAGTTAAGTAATGAACAATCGCTTCAGAGACTGTCCCAGCAGTACTTATCAATCTGCATCTTCTATACATTGCTAAGTTAAGACATTCAAAAACTACCACTTAGAGTGTTTTGACAAGATTTTAGAGCAGGGATATGTATTAAAAAGTATAATGGATATTAAAATTATGTAATTCTCAGTTTTAGTTGTTTTCTAAAATATTTGCCCTATTTCCGGTTTCAAATGTATTACATGCGGATTGTAAAATGGTATCATTGTTTTTCAAAACTTGTTGGCTATTTCTTATAAAGTTAGATTACATCAACCCTCTGTCCAACAATTCTACTCCTAGGTAACTATCCAAACAAAATGCAAACACACATCCACAAAAAAGTTTGTATAATCATGTCCAGAGCAGTCTTATTCAAAATAGCCTAAAGCTGGAAACAACCCAAATGCTCATCAGAAGAATGATAAACTAATCATGTTTTATTCATACAAAGAACACTACCCGGGAGTAAATAAGAACAATAACTGATACATACGACAAAGCATAATTATGTATATTGTAGACATTACGCTGAGGAAAAGCAAAACAATCTACAGTGATAGAAGTCAGAAAATTGTTACATTAGTTTGGGGGTGGGTATAGATCAGAAGGGCCCATAAGAGGATTTGGGGAAGTAATGGAAGTATTCTATATCTTATTTGGATGCTAGTATAAAAGCTTATATAAATTATAAAAACTCACTGAACTACAAACTGTTTTACTGAGTATAAATCAAATTATAAAAACACAAAAATGTATTGCCCACTAATTTTAGAAAGTAGAAAAAATAGAAAAAATATTCATAATCCTACCACTTGAGGATTGTTGTCAACCTGTCTGAAAATATCTTTATTTTGATTATTCTTTCATATCTCCTTAACCTGTAATCAGAGAAGTATTCCAGGGATCGATCCTTAAACACCTTTTCTTTCCTATTTTTACTCATTGTTTGTGATTTCATCTAGTGTCGTGACTCTTACTTTATTTTTTTAATGTTTATTTATTTTTGAGAGAGAGACAGAAGAGAGCAGGGGAGAGGCAGAGAGAGAGCGGGAAATACAGAAACCGAAGCTGGCTCCAGGCTCTGAGCAGTCAGCATAGAGCCCAAAGTGGGGCTCGAACCCATGAACTGTGAGATCCTGACCTGAGCTGAAGTCAGATGCTTAACCCACTGAGACACTCAGACACCCCTAATGTCCTGGCTCTTAATATTATCTGTATAATTAATGATTCTCTAGTTTACCTTACCTACTTGACATCCACATAGATGTGAATGGACATCTCAAATTTAATATATCTAATACTGAGATTCTCAATTTGTCACCAAACCTACTCTAATCTCAAAGTTTTTCCATGTCAGTGAAAAAAGAACCCCATTCCTCTAGTGGCTCAAAGCCTAAACTCAAAAGCACATTTGACTCGTTCCTTTTACTTATATCCACATATTCAGGAATCCAACCATTTCTGATTCTTTTAACCACTACCATTCCATTTTGAGCCACCAACATTTCCATTCTGGATGCTTCTAAGTCTCCTTGCATTTACCCCTTCTCTACAGTCTTCTCCACACAGCAGGCACAATGATCCTACTAAAATATAAATCAGAACGAGTAACTCCTGCAATGGCTTCCACCTCATCCAGGGTACAAGGATCCAAAAGGCTTTAGGTCTGCCCACCCTAACTTCCACTTACTTCTTACTTCCCATCCACATCTACTCTCATCCTTAATCCTCTCTTTCAGCGATGGTGCCTTTTGTCTTGTTCCTGAAACACACCAGGTATGCGTGCACCACAGGGCCTTTGTACCTGCTGTTCCTTCTGGCTGCAAACCATCCCCGAGATGTCTGCAGTCTTCCTCTCTTCTTCTTCTTCAGGTCTTAAATGTCATTTTTCTCTGTGAGGCCTTGCCTGGCTACTCGAGCTAAAATTGCAACTTCTCCCCATCTAACACCCTAGTGCCTAGTTTGACCATATAATTTATTTTCCAATTGGCACAATTGGAAAGTGAGAAGGATGCTATTGATAAATATGCTGACACAACAGTCATAAACCAGGACTGTTCCCCTTCCTGCCTTATCTTTTACTTTAGCCTTTATTCGGTTAATTATCTGCTTTTCCCCTTCTAGAATGCAGGCTCCTTCAGGCCAGCGATTTTGTGCTTTGGGACCTTACAGATGCTCAATACATATTTGTTAAATGTATTTTTAAATGAATGCGAATGATTTGGCAATGATGTCTTAGTTTATATTACCAAATCCCCTGCTTTCTCCTATTAGAGTAAATGTCATTCATACTCTGAAAATGCTCGCAAAACGTCTTAAATGGACAAGTTCATTTATGGAGTCAAATTCAAACTTAAATTGGGGGATACAAAACAATTAAAAAAAAAAAGAGCACGTACTCTTTGTAAATAAATCTCAGTGTGGGGTTTTTTTTTTTCCATTTAAGAAAAATCCCTGGCAAAAGAGGAAGTTTACTAAAAAACGACAACAAAAAAACTGGCAAAGCTTCACGTGCTCTGAAGAATCTAAAGCTTCTTTTCATCAATTGAAGAAAGCTTCCTGTGGCCCATTTGTGAGGGAAATATGAAATAGTAAGGGAATAGTTACTGGGTATCTGTTAAGTGGAAATCAAAGTATTAGGTAGTAGGACAACAGAGACATGATGAGATGGTGAGGTAGTGGGGGAAAAACCCAAATCCGCATGCGCCCCTGCCTTAACTTCTTCTGAGTCCCCAAGCAGTGCGTTCCCCAGCTCATCCAGCTGGCTCCTACCATAGCCCTGCCCACTAGGGAACACTGCTATTCCAGCTGTAGGACTAGAGTACGAAGTTAGGAAACGCCTCACTTCCCCTTGGGCACTACTACAGCTAGTTAGGAGATCCAAAGTTAATTTGTATTAAAAAAGGAAAACTTAAATTGTAATAAGGCAAACTAAAGGCAAAACGAGAGAGAGAGAACCAATGATTAATTTGTCATATGGAAAATACAGTGTTGGCACATGAAAAAATTGAAGAGTGTTATTGAAATGGGTGAAGACATACCCTCCCCAATGTGTATCCCACGTGCCAACATTAGGGAATTGGGCCACTATCCTCCCCGATACTCAATGGAAATGGGAGGGAGCCTTGATTCTGTTGTCCCTTCACTTCCTCTTATTGAATTTCTGTCCCCTACATACTGCTCATTGGTTAGGAACTGTTTAAGTCTTTCCGAACCCATCCTTTTGTCTCTGTTTCCACCGTTAGTTGTGTGTGTGTGCATGTGAAGGCTTTAAGCTTCCATCGTGTCCCATCCAGCCTAATGCAACAGCCGGCTTCCAGTCTCATTTTCTCATCCCACCTGCTCCTCTTGCCAGTATATGGCCAGAGTGAACTTTCTGAAGGGCAAATCTGATCTTGTTACCCTCATACTGGAATTCTTCAAGACTCCCTCCACAGTCTTTAAAAAAATTTTTTTAATGTTTTACTGATTTTTGAGAGAGAGAGAGAGAGAGAGAGAGAGAGAGAGACAGAGTGCAAGCAGGGGAGGGGCAGAGAGAGAGGGAGACACAGAATGTGAAGCAGGCTCCAGGCTCTGAGCTGTCAGCACAGAGCCCGATGCGGGGCTTGAACCCATGAACTGTGAGATCATGACCTGAGCCGAAGTCAGACGTTCAACCGACTGAGCCACAGAGGTGACCCCTTTCACAGTCTTTACAGTCAATAAGTCTTTAACCTGCCCTCAAGTCCCTTCCTAATTTTTCTCCTTGCCAGGTTTCCCAGTCTTCTCTACAAATTCTTAAATATTATTTATGTTTGGGGACTTTAATTTTTTTTTAATGTTTATTTTTTTTTGAGAGAGAGAGAGCAGGAGCAGGGAAGGAGCAGAGAGAGAGGGAGACACAGAATCCAAAACAGGCTCCAGGCTCTGAGCTGTCAGCACAGAGACCGACGTGGGGCTCAAACTCACAAACTGAGATCATGACCTGAGCTGAAGCTGGACGCTCAACCAACTGAGCCACCCAGGCGCCCCATGTTTGGGGACTTTTATAACAAGGCTATGCAGGGCCGTTAGGGTGGCTCAGTCGGTTTAGTGTCTGACTTCGTCTCTGGTCATGATCTCACAGTTTGTGAGTTCAAGCCCCTTGTGGGGATCTGTGCTGACAGCTCTGAGCCTGGAGCCTGCTTTGGATTCTCTCTCTGCCCCTCCGCCATTCACACACTATCTCTTTCAAAAATAAAACTTAAAAAAAAAAAAAAAGAAGAAGAAGCCTTGCAGAGTACAGGGAGAGCCCACATACAAGGTGGTCAGCAAGGCAGCATAGAGAAAGCTCTGTGGGGGTGGGGATAGATACTTCCCAAACAGTGTGGCGAGAAGATCATTCCTAGGGGAGGGAGCGGGATGTGCAGAGGGGACTAGCAAGGCCTGGTGAAGAAACAGGACATGGTTCCGTAGAGCTGAGGGTTACAGTGCAACATGCCGGTGATGGGAGGGGAATGTTCTGATGTAAGGAAAGAGGCTCAAGGGTAAAATTTCAGAAACCTCTGTATGCCCAAGTAAGAGACTGACATATGGAGAGGTAATCATCATTCTAAAAATACTGCAGGCGGATTAATAGGCTAGATGGAAAAAACACGAGAGTTACCCAAAATCTTCTCTGAAATCATTTGATGGGTGATCACCATGAAGGCTGTTAACTAGAAAACATAGGACACTCAGACAGTGGAATACTCTTCAGTGCTAAAAAGAAATGAGCTACCAAATTATGAAAAGGTATGAAGAAATCTGAAATATGTATTACTAAGTGAAAGAAACCAGTCTGACAAGCTACATATCATGATACCAACTCAGTTGATCCTTGAACAGTGAGGGGGGGTTAGAAGCACCACCCCCCTGCACAGTTCGAAATCCATGTATAACTTTTGACTCCCCTAAAAACTCCGCCTACTTCTGACCAGAGACTTATCAGGAACATAAACAGTCTAGTAACACACCTTCTTTGTTATATGTATTATATAATGCATTCTTACAATAAGAGAACATATTAAGAGAATCATAAGAGAAAATACATTTACTATACCATATTTAGAAAAAAAAATCCATGTATCGGTGGCCCTGCATAGTTCAAACCCATGTTTCTCAAGGGTCGACTGTATTCGATATTGCAGAAGAGGCAAAACTGTGGAGACAATAAAAAGTTCGGTGGTTTTCGAGGCAGAAGGGGAAAGGATTCCTGTGTGGAACACAGGAGATTTTTTAGGGCAGTGAAAATACTCTGTATGGTGCTCTGATGGATACAATGTCATTATAGATTTTCTAAAACAATAGGATGTACAATGCCAAGAGCAAGGCATAGGGAAAGTTATGGGCTTTGAGTGATTATGACGTGTCGATTTAGTTCCAAAAGTTATAACTAATATAACACATATAAGTGATACAGTAATGCAGGAGGCTACGCATGTGTGGGGGCAAGGTACACATGGTAAGTCTCAGTACCTTTCTTCAATTTTGTTAATCTAAAACTGTTTTTATCTTTTAAATGAGGTCTTTAAAAATTATGAAATGTAAAGAATTAAAAAAAAAAAAAAAGAGCCGACATCCTATGTCTGGCCTTTCCCTTATCTGTCGCTGCACTATAAGAAATTATCACAGCACCAAAGCGATGTTTCAGAAATGTAACTTGGATCATGTGACTTCCTGCTTTAAAGCTTCCATGGCTTCTCAGAGTATTTGGAATAAAAGTGAGAATTCTTACTCTGCCTTCAAAAGTTCTAAATGATCTTGCCCCAGACCTCTACTCGAACACCGTCTTCCCTTCTCCACCATGTACATTATGACCCCTCAGTCACATGACCTCTCTTCTGTTTCTCACCCAAGCCATTGCAAATCATTCTGTAGGGACTTTGCACGTGTTTCTTCCCCTTGGAAATCTACTTACCCTGATTTGTGCATCCAGACTCCTGTTTATTATTGAGATTTTAGCTCAGTTGGCATCCTATCATATTTATCTTAATCTTTTATATACTTGCTTAGTATCTATCTGTCATACTACAATATAAATTCCTTAAAAAGAGAACCCTTTTTGGGGTGCCTGGGTGGCTCAGTCGGTTACATCCAACTTCAGCTCAGGTCATGTTCTGACAGTCCGTGGGTTTGAGCCCCATATAGGGCTCCGCACTGAAAGCTTGGAGCCTGGGATCTGCTTCGGATTCTGTGTCTCCTTCTCTCTCTGCCCCTTTCCCACACACACTCTGTCTCTCAAAAATGAATAAATGTTAACAAAAGAATTAAAAAATAAAAGACCATTTCTATTTTCTTTATTATCCTAATGCTGTTACCCAGAGGAATTTCTGGCACATAGTACATGCTCAATACGTGTTGGTAAGTGAAAGAAAAGCTAAAATCCCTTTTTTGCAAAAGAAGACAAAATTGATATTAAAGTAACTGTTACCCTGATGTTTTATATGTAATTATATGTGATAGGCTTCTATACATATATTTGCAGAGTTCTTCTTTGCAATGAACTCATAAAAATGAAAAACCACATAGAAGCAACCACATAGAAGTATGGAAAAAAAAATCAAAAGTCAAAGAAACAAATCAGACAAACATAGGTGGCCATGCATGTAAAATATTTAACGTGTGAAGTTTGTCTCTTCCTGTTCTTGCAAACCAAACAGTTGTAAGGAGAATAAAACGAGGAGCAGGAAGAGCTCATCCTTGATCCCATCTGGAGAGCTAGTACAAAGAAAGACTTAGAAGAAAGGGGACGAAAACATGCCGGGGTCACAGAAGGAAACTGAGTTGAAAGGAGGGAAAAAATCTGCATTCCGAGTCATTTGGAACAGAGAAGGAAGGGAGACATTATCTGAAGACCGTGTTCACCAGAGGCAAACAGGCTGAAAAAGAAATCGACATCTGTGAAAGTCTCGTGTGCCCCAGATCTGAGGGGGCAGATGAAGATTGTTTATGTAGCACAAGAAGGTGTTGGGAGAAGGAAGGAACAGGCTCACATGGAAACATATGCTCGCCGAAGCTACTTGAAAAATAAAGCATGCAGTGGAGAGAGGGAAACATCTGTGTTGCACACGGGCAGACCACCAGTAGTGAAGCAGTCTTGAGATAGAAGGGAAAGGCGTCCACAAACAAGATCGGACATTATGTCTTGTCAAAATGACATGTAAAGGCACTGGGTCTGCATCTCATTCTCTGGTGAGTTAATGGGAACTCAGCCATCTGGGGAAATCAAGGATGAGTAAACTAGCTGCTTTGGTGTTTTCACAGTTTTGCAGAAAGGACAAAGCATTCGCAAGTTTTTCCAGGGCTACTTTTCTTCCTACTGGGGGGAAAAAAAAAACACAACCCTTTAGAATACAGTTTATTTTTTTTTCTTCGGGAAACATATTTAGAGCTTTTATTCCAAATCTTCTGCAGCAAGAGAAGCTGCTGGATTTCTCATCCTTTGACCACAGTCTCAGCACAGAATAGCTTTAGATAGGAATTTTGTGTGACATTAAGCACATATAGTTGAGAATTAAATTTTGTTAGTATTTCAGACTTAAATTCTTAAGAATATATACTACATTTTTATAAACTACTCAGTTCCTGAAACTGGACTCAGTTCCTAAAACTAAATATTATAATATTTAATAATTCGCTAACGTATAGAAATAAATGTTGAAGTCTCTACTATCTTCTTTATAAACACCCTTTCACTGGTAATATGAAAAGTTAAAAATTGGAAATCAAGTCAAATGACAACTGGTGTAGAGTACGCAGAGCTTAAACTGGAATTTTATCATGTTGTACTTTATGATTTATAGATACATATCTATATGTAACCTTATATACAACATACAGGTACATTCATCTGTATACAAATAGAGTGTAAGTCTATATACAGATAAAATTTTTCATTATGAATAAAAATTTATTTCTCAAAGGCATTGTGTCAGATGAACAATGATGCCAAAAGTAAAAGAGGCAAGGAAAAAAGCTCCAAGCATGTGGCATCTGATATCCACCATGGGATTCCTGGTGTATTTAGGAAAATTACATAAAATGTGCAGAAAACACAAATATCTATGGAAAGAAAACTAGTGAAATTATAGAAACATTTTGCAGTATTTTGATAGTATAATAATTAAAAGTCAAAGACCTAAGCACTTACAACAATGAAAAAGAAAGAAGTATAGGGTAAAACATAGAAGTATAGAGTAACTTTAGAGTAAATGTGAGGTAAGGATAGAGTGAGTATGATCGAAAAAATAAAACTGAAAAACAAAATCCATTCATTTATAGTGTAGTGATAGTAAGCCAGGTCTGGGTAATATCTCAAAAGTAAAATCAGTGATGGCTTTTGCAACGTCTTGAACACCTTGGTGCTCCTCTCTCTGAACAAGTGCCCACCACCGAGTCCCCCACGAGGCTGATCTGTGCGTAATTCACACAGCTTTCCCTTCTCTTCACTCACGCACCGGAACATTACCACTGAATACCAGTTCAGCCTTCCTTGATTTCTGCTGTGGAAGGAAAGATGACCTAACATTTATTGATAATTTACTAAATGCCTACTTTCTAATGCATTATTTTATTTAATTCTTACAAAAACCCTATACAGTTTTCTCATTCCCACTTTTAAAAACATAGAAACTAAGACTCAAATACAAAATAAAAATACTGAATTAAGAAATAAGACACGGAGATGTTCTTACCCTAAATGTCATGCTGTTTCTCATAAGTTATATTTCCTCTCTTAGAAATTATTCCTGACTGGATTATTAATGTCTGATAATGGCATTATGTCATGACTCTAAATTATCATTAATCGTCAACAATTTTAAAAAGAGATTTTTCATCCCTCTGACTATTCAAATGATACATGCTTATCCTAGGAATTTCTAAAATATATAATATAAAGACAAGCAATGATTCTCACTTTTACCAAGTCACCCAGAGGGAAAACTCCATTTTAAATAATTTAAAATATAATTTTAAAATAATACGTTTTAACTTTATGCACCACATGTGTTTTGTGTGTCCCTACTTCCTGTCTTGTCTACACAAAGAACTGGCACATTGGAAAAATTCCAAGCAGAATGATAGCCCTTTGAGAAAGAGCACTTTGATCAAGGTTTTTTCCTAAAGTCCCAATGGCTGATTCCATTTAATGTTAGGCCCTCCATAAGCAAATGCCCCAATTCTAATGTTCAAATTAAGGAAAATTGGAGATTAACTTTTAGAATGGCCAAGTAACAATCTCTCAACTACTCATTCTTTCACATACAAAGACAAAAATACTGACACAACAATTAAAAGTAGTCATTTATAGAACTCTCCAAATTAACCAAAGCCACTGAGCTGTATTGTAAGGCCTAAAATAGTGTAAGACACGTGGAATTTGAGCCATGAGTTCCTCTCCTCTTACCAGACATGCCTCTCACTGCCCAACCAGGAAGGTTTCCTGCCCAGGTAATTCCCCATCAACTGCACCAGCTGCACTCTACCTGGCCCTCAACCAAACTGGTTTCACCTTCCAGCCAGCCAGCCACCCACCCAAATTGTTCAAACAAACTAGTCATATCCTCCTTAGAGGAAACAAGGCCCCCCTCCCCCCATTATTACAAAGTCTATCTCCCACAGCTACTTCTGTTTGACTCTATTTCCAAGTACAGCCTCTGTGTGACCACGCATAGCACACAGTGTCCTCTTTCCATGGGCTGTGAGTTAACATGACTAATAAACTGTGTATCCCCTCTGTCCAGTGTTGGCTATTGTGTTCAGCCAGCTTGTACTATTTATGCTAATGACGGCCTTCTTCAGCAACTGAGTGAGCAGGAATGATCAGAACGAGAACAAACAAAATCATCTATGCAAGAGAAATTATTGAACTTCTTTAGACAGGGGGTGTGTGTGACATTTTAAGCTGGGGTTCTTCCCATCCCCCTGCTCTCCGTACCCTAGTGGTGCAATTGCCTCAAAAAGCCAAGTCTTGCAGCCAGTTTACCAGACTGAACTCTTGTAGCTCTGTAAGAAACACCATCTCCAAAACAGTCAATATAATGTTTGAACATCCAGCTCCATGGAAAATCTCTATTATTGTGCTATTACAGCTGTTTTATTTAACTCCTATTTCAGCCTAATCAGGGTGGGGAGGGGAGGAGTACTACCCCCAGGTCATTACTGAAGCAGTTTCAATCTGCTAGCAACACTGCAACTACCTAAAACTATTATTTCAGTTGGAGCAAAAAAGCCTGACCAAGAATTTAAAAGGAAATCTTCAAGACCAAAATGGCTGTCAGGAAATTTGAAAAGCTCCAACCTATTTCTGAACATCTAAAAGACTGTGTGAGCATGTACACAGCTCTGGAAAGACCTGGTTAAGAAGAAAGCTCCATTAAATTCTGGCCAAACATAAGGCCCTAAACAAGTAGAAAGTGAAAGCTAAGGCTAAGGCTGTCTTATAAATGTCCTGAAGTTTGAAGGGATGCCTTTGTACAGATCCCCTTGGTAAAGGTAGAAGATATACAGGCAAGTTATTTGAGGACATCTTCTCATCAAACATTGCATTGGCTGACCACTAAATTACACTGAATCAGGGGTGACTCACAGGAAGCCCGGTTTAACAGTTTAAATAAGAATTATTTTAAATTAGGGGTGCCTGGGTGGCTCAGTTGGTTGGGCATCCAACTTCGGCTCATGTCATGATCTCATGGTTAGTGAGTTCGAGCCCTGCATCGGGCTCTGTGCTGACAGCTCAGAGCCTGGGGCCTGCTTCCGATTCTGTGTCTCCCTCTCTCTCTGCCCCTAACCCACTCGCATTCTGTCTCTGTGTCTCTCAAAAATAAATAAACATTAAAAAAATTTTTAAAGAATTATTTTAAATTAAAAACACTTAATTTTTTTTAATTTAAAAAAATCCAGCAGTGTTGGTTGCATATTGAAGGAAATACAAAATCTATTGTATTAGTCTAGGTAAATCTCTGAACAAATACACAGCAATGAGATAAACAAAAATGACAACCAAGTCACACTGACAACAAAATGTGGGTAGGGGGACTTGATACCAAAGGTGTTACAATGTCCAGTTCTCAACCAAAAATTTTGAGACACGGGCGCCTGGGTAGCTCAGTCAGTTAAGCATCCGACTTCGGCTCAGGTCATGATCTCACAGTTTTTGAGTTCGAGCCCCACGTCGGGCTCTGTGCTGACAGCTCAGAGCCTGGAGCCTGCTTCTGATTCTGTGTCTCCCTCTCTCTCTGCCCCTCCCCTGTTCACACTCTCTTAATAATAATTTTTTTTAATGTTTATTTATTTTTGAGACAGAGATAGAGCACGAATGGGGGAGGGTCAGAGAGAAAGGGAGACACAGAATCTGAAACAGGCTCCAGGCTCTGAGCTGTCAGCACAGAGCCTGATATGGGGCTCTAACTCACGGACTGTGAGATCATGACCTGAGCCACCCAGGCACCCCTCTGTCTCTTAATAATAAATAAACGTTAAAAAAATTAAAAAAAAAATTTGAGACATGCAAAAAAATTTTTTAAATAAAAAGAAATGAAAACAAAACAAGAAGTGTGCAACATAAAATGGCAAAAAGGATTCTGAAAATAACGTCCCTTAGCGACTCACATTTTAGTACAAGAAGATTTTAAATCTATTATAAATGTTTAAAGAATGAAAATAATTAAAGAAATAATGAAAAACATGACAACAGCACCTTACCAAGAATAGTAAAAAGAGATCAACACAATTAAAAAAAAAATAACTAAATAGAACTAGTTTTGTAGTTGAAAGGCACAATAACAGAAAAGAACAATTTAGTAGGGGGACTCAAAATCAGGAGTGTAGCAGGCAAGAGAAGGAATCATCAAACTTGATAGTTCAAGAGAAATTATCCAGTGTTAGGATCAGAAAGAGAAGGAGTGAAAAAATTGAACAGGGCCCCACAGACTGGAGAGATACGAATAAGCCTTCCAACATACACATATTGGGAATGTCACGAGGTGAGTAAAAAGTAGAAAGGACAGAAAAGGTTTTTGAAGAAACAGTGGTCAAAGCCTTCCCCAATTTGATGAAAAATATTAATCTCATCAGATGAGACTACCAATTGGATTACCAATGAACTCCAGGTAAAATACACTCAAAAAGTCACAGCTAGACATATCATAGTCTAATAGAGAACAAAGATGGAGACAAAATCTTGAAAGCAAGAAAAAGAACTTGTATAAAACCATTTCCCAATAAGAATAAAAGCTGACTTCTTATCAGAAACCATGGAGTCCAGAAAGTAATGGGATGCCATAGATTTAATATAGATTAAAAAATAATCTATAAACTAAGAATTCTATATCCAGCAAAACTATTCTTCAAAAAATGAAGAAGGAATTACAAGAAAAAAAACAAACAAACAAAGGAATCTGCCAGTAGTAATTGTGTCCTATCATAGTCACTAAAGAGACTTCAAGCTGAAAGGACATTAGACAGTAACTTGAAACCACATAAAGAAATAAAAAGCATCCATAAACATAACTACATAGGTAAAAGTAAAAGAAAGAATAAATGTCTTTCTGTTTGTAACTATTTTCTACTATCTTATTTAAAAACAAATACATAGGGGCGCCTGGGTGGCTCAGTCGGTTAAGCGGCTGACTTCAGCTCAGGTCATGATCTCACGGTCCGTGAGGGCTGTGAGTTCGAGCCCCGCGTCGGGCTTTGTGCTGACAGCTCAGAGCCTGGAGCCTGTTTCAAATTCTGTGTCTCCCTCTCTCTGACCCTCCCCTGTTCATGCTCTGTCTCTCTGTGTCTCAAAAATAAATAAATGTTAAAAAAAAATTTTTTTTAAAGCAAATACATAGAGCAATAATTATACAACTGTGTGGATGGGCTTATAGTGTACAAAATGTAATCTGTATGATAATTATAATACAAAGGAAGAGGAAGAATGGATCTCTATTGGAATACACGATTGTATGCTATTGAAATGAAATCTAATGAATATCAATGTAAACTAGATTAAGATACTAATTGTAATCTTCAGGACAACCACAAAACCAAACCCTCAAAAAATACGAATAAGAAAATTAAAATGGTATACTAAAAAGTATCTATTTAACACAACAGAAGGCAGTAATGAGGGAATAGAGGAACCACAAAAAGACATAAGACCTACAGAAAGTGAATAGTTGATGTAAATCCTACTTTATCCATAGTTACATTAAATGGAGTAACACTATAACCAAATGGCAGAGACTAGAAGCTGAATTTAAAAACCACCTAAGTATTTGCTGTTTACAAAAGACACTGAAATTTTAAAGGCACAAGTAGATTTAAAGTAAAGGGGTGGAAAGATTAATATAAGAGCATTCATCAAAAAATAGCTTAGGGGGCTATATTAATATCAGACAAAAAGAGACTTTACGACAAAATTGTTTCTAGAGATAGATATTTTATAAGGACAAAATGATCAGTTTACCAGGAAGACAACAGTATGTGTATGTACCTAACAGCAGAGACTTAAAATACATGAAGCAAAAACTAACAAAATTAAAGCGAACAATAAACAATGAAACAGTAATAGTTGGCGGCATCACTACCCTACTTGTAATAATTGATAGGGGTTGCGTGAAGGACAATTTAATTTCTTAAAGGCACCTAGATTGATGCACTTTCCCTCAACAGAAACCGAGCATTTTTGACACGTCCTTTATTTTACCTTCAACGTCTATCCTCACCAAATCTCAACATGTGTCTTAAATCCACCAGCTTTTTCTGTCACTAGCTGCTACCACCTTGGTCTAAAAACACCACCATCTCTCCTTAGTCTAGTCTAATACACATACATGCTAGCATCTCTCATTTCTATCTTATCTTTCCTTTCAGTTCATTGTTTTAAATAATAGCAATTGCCATATATTTTTAATGTTTGTTAGATCCTGTCACTACCCTGCATGCAACCCCTATGAGCTTTCCATTCGATGTGTAATGAAATCCCAATTCTTGTCAGTGGCCCATAAAGCTCTCTTTATTATCTGGGCCTCCCTAAGTCTCTAAGTTAATTTTGCATTCCTACATCTCCATTCTCTTACCACATAGCCTCTTTCCGTTGATCAAACCCACCAGGCTCTTTTTCAGCTTTGCTATCAAGCCTTCTATTCCTTCCACCTTAAATTCTTCAGGTCTCAGCTTGAACCTTCCCCAGAAGGTAACTTGATGTTCCAATTCAAACCACACCTCTTTACCACTCTTTCTTTGGGCACTATATAGTTTGATTACATATTCATTCGTGGTGTTATTTAAAAGATTCTTTGAAAACTGAACGCAACCTTTATCAGATGTTACTTCATTTTCTTCAACCATCTAAGCTAAGGAAAAATATGCACAGCAACTTTTAATTTGAAACTCAAAAATAATTACAAAAGGTGAAATGTTCCCTGTGACTTCTTCAGACTATACTTACCTTCTGTGAATGATTTCTCTTCTGAGGTAAACTTTGAGGAGAGAGGGAAAGATTTATAAATCTCTTTAGTTTTATGTAGCTGCAAAAAATATGTTTTATGGTTAAATTCTTCCTGGATGTCTTTTTGCCTAGGATCAAAAATCCTTTTTATCTCTGGTTATTCCATCTCACTGTCAACATGCATAATCCTCGGTATTCTAGAATTTTATAAAGGTCATTTGAATATGCTTTAATCAGGCTTTAAACACATACTCTTTTATGGTTGTCATTATTAATAGCCAATGGTGTCATGGCTTGTGGTTATTTTAGACTAACTCTGAGGCCTGTTCAGCAAGATGGGGTTAAAAAACATTGAGCGGGTACAACTTCTTAAATTTAAAGTGTATAAAATTGGTTAACATTTGTTGAGAATATATCTTCTTTGCTTAAAATATTGGTAATATTAAGAACATTGCTTTTTAGTTTTCACAAAGGGTGTTTCAAACTTTTTCAGATAATTTATTTCTCTAAAATGTTAACAGTCTCCTCAATTTCTGCTATTTAGAGACTATGGTGACCTCATTGGAAAAGCTTTCCCTCTAAAAGTGATTGACTGGGGAGCCTGGGTGGCTCAGTTGGCTAAGCGTCTGACTTTGGTTCAGGTCATGATCTTCTGCTTTGTGGGTTCGAGCCCTGCATTGGGGCTCTGTGCTGACAGCCCAGAAGAGCCTGAATCCTGCTTCTGATAATGTGTCTCCCTCTCTCTCTCTCTGCCTTTCCCCCACTTGTGCTCTGTCTCTCTGCCTCTCAAAAATGAATAAATGTTCAAAAAATTTAAGAAAAGTGATTGATCAATTTGAGAACATTTGGCTAAGAAGTATGTTACATTTCACACTCCTTCAACATTTGGTGCCATTAGTGTAGCAAGTATTTCTGACTGACATAAACATAGGACACTGTGCCCAGAAGCTATTTATAAGAAATTGATCATTTGCCTCAACACTCTTTGGGGAGGGGAAAAGTTCGGATTAATTTTCACTATCAGCGTATAAAAGGAAATACTTTAACTTTTAAAGCTATACATCATAGGGGTGCCTGGGTGGCTCAGTCGGTTAAGCGTCCAACTTCGGCTCAGGTCACGATCTCACCTTCCATGAGTTCGAGGCCCGCGCGGAGCTCTGGGCTGATGGCTCGGAGCCTGGAGCCTGCTTCCGATTCTGTGTCTCCCTCTCTCTCTGCCCCTCCCCCGTTTATGCTCTGTCTCTCTCTGCCTCAAAAATAAATAAATGTTAAAAAAAAGCTATACATCATATATATTCTATAAGAATTTAGTTTCTATAATTTGCCACCATAACACAAATCAGTAGTCTCTGGAGGGAAAATAGTTTTCTATACAAACATATAAGCATACTTATATATACATATCCCGTGCATTAACAACGTATTTTGGTTAAAAAGGTTTATTAAAACGAGTAGGTAAATAGAGACTAAGTAGTAAGGAAGTTACCTTTTCATGACTTGGTTCCTCTGCTCTGTTATTCCTGAGCCATACGTTTCAAGTTCAACTTCCTTACTAATGAAAACCAGTTGCTGGGATAATGTTTAACTCTTAAGTACCATTTTTCCAAGGAAAACATTAAAATTGGTCTCAAATGTGTGCTCACTTATAATGTGAAGATTTCAAATAAATCTCTTCTAAGAAAATAAAGACCATCCCAACTCTTCCCAGACGTAGCAAAGACTCTTAAATTTTCAATTTCTAGTTGACTTGAGGGAAATGACTCATTCCATCGTCTAGTAGTAACTAGATACCAGAGCCTCTAGAGAGAACTCACGGATGCCTACCTCACGAGGCTAGCAAAGAAATTGTAAATAAAAAATATGCGGAGGGAGAAAAATACCTCAAAATTTTAAAGGGCCTTTCAAAGGGAGTAATCTATTTCAGTTCTATTCCTCACTCTGAAGGTGTTTGAATTAGAGTTACTTTGCGTCACTGTAAAGCCTCCAGGAAGGCAGATCCTGAACCACTGCCGCCCCAAAAGCTTTCTAGCTGGTATTTTTACATCACTTTCATGAAGAGTTTGCAGCATTGTTTGTGCCTTTTTGAACCTTCCTTTGCTCAATAAACAGAAGGCATATTTATTTGGCACGTATTTATAATACTGAGTCAAGGTGATGCAAGGAATTGGCAATTAACCTATCAGGAATTTAGAGTAGGGAATCCTACTAAAGTGCCAGATTCTTTTTGCCAGTGCCAGTGCCAGAATTTTATATGGAAGAATCTAAGGGGCAATGGTCTAAATATGAGAATAGAGGGATTGTCTAGGAGTGAAAAAAAAAAGCACTATGTTTAACGGGATTACATATTTATTTGGGACAGCTTGAATCTAATTTGCTTAGCAAGCACTGTTTTTAACTTGGATTTTGTCTTTATTTGGTGACTTGAGGGAGAAAAGGTTTACAGTGAAGGACTCTGATGTATAAAGAATTAAGAAGATCAGAGAGGTTCCTGGGAAATTAAGGTAAGCGAAAGATTATGTGCCTGAACTTGTTGAATCAGAATAACTACACAGAAATACTATTATAAGAACTTGTATGTTACTGAGAATTGGAATCTTTAAGGATATTCTTTTTTTTCAAATTTTTAACCTTTATTTATTTTGAGAGAGAAAGAGACAGTGTAAACAGGGAAGGGGCAGAGAGAGAGGGAGGCACAGAATCAGAAGCAGGCTCCAGGCTCTGAGCTGTCAGCACAGAGCCTGATATGGGGCTCAAACTCACAAACCGTGAGATCATGACCTGAGCTGAAGTCAGACACTTAACTGACTGAGCCACTCAGGCACCCCAGGGATATTAAGAAGTTTAGCTACTGCCATCCATATGCCATATTTACTACATAAAAGTCCCTTACATACCATCAATCGTGTTTATAACTATAGTCACTTTGCCAGTCCTTGTACATTGGTATCTTTGTGGTCAACAATTTATCCATCTGATTCGTAGTTATTTAGGATCTGCTGGTGGCTCATTACTTCATTCTTGTATCTTACACCTTATATGTTTGCTTAACTGTATAGAGAAACTTAAAAAAAAAAAAAAAAAAGCTCTATTGCTTCAAGGGAGCGACCTGGTCTAGATTAGTTTAAAAATATATAAATATAAAATATTCTGAAAATATTTAAGCTATGCGTTAAGCAGAGTATCATACTGATCTTTCTCATGTGCAATATAGTCCCAGTTCCCATCTGGTGACCTTTAAAATAGTCTTCTGTCTCTTTGACTTCTGAGTTTGCTTCCTATGCTCTTCTATAGCCCACTCACCTAACAGCACAGCCAAACAGGATGACTTTTCTTTTTTAATTTATTTTTTTTTTATTTACCTCCAAGTTAGTTAGCATATAGTGCAACAATGATTTCAGGAGTAGATTCCTTAATGCCCCTTACCCATTTAGCCCATTCCCCCTCCTCAAACCCCTCCAGTAACCCTCTGTTTGTTCTCCATATTTAAGAGTCTCTTATCAAACAGGACTTCTTGATGATTCCTACCAATGCCTTACAGTGTTCTACCCCTGTGCCCATGTTCCAGTAATTTCCTCAATCTAGAATACTCTTTTTGTTATTCATACTGTTTCCTGTCATACTGTCCATATTGTTCCTTTTGAAATTCTATTTGCAAAGAGCTTTAAATGCCACGTCCCTCCTGAAGCTTTTTTTTTTTTTCTTTCTCTCCTCAGATATAATTGGCACATAGCTTTCCCAATACAAAGTGGAAAAGTGATCTACTCTGTGCCTTTCTATTGGTTGATATATACCACTTTCTATCCTGTATTAGAACAGTTTTTATCCTGGGCTTGTCTATTTTATCAAATTGTAATCTCTTTGAGGACAAAGGGCAGGTACTGTTCAACTCTGTGCCCCTTGTAGCCACTGATGTTCCACAGATATTTTTGGAATTGAAAGCTCATTTGGCATAGTAGTAGTTCCCTGGGTTCCATATACACAGATAATCTTTGACAGTAATACTCAAGCAACTGATAGTGTCAAGATGATCACCAGCTGGAAATCTGTTAGAAATTAGAATCTCAGGACCCACCCCAAACCCACTGAATCAGAATCTGCATTTTACAAAGATCCTAGGAGATTAGTAGACCCTTAAAGTTTGAGATACACTGTATAAAGTTCATATATTTTACAGTAAAAAAGTCTGCAAGTGACTCTAGTATTTAGCATTCATTAAGTCACGTACATTAGACAACAAGGCTCACTGTTCTCAGTCCTGGGTGACTGATGGAAACAGAGGAATCCAGGAGGCACACAGTAATCAAGAAAGGGACATTCGTTTTTATACAAAGATATTAGCATTACTATGAGGCAAAAATGAAGAAGCATTCAATATCAGACGCTATATTCTAATTCATGTTTGTAATCACTATGTTCTCTATATGCAATGTGAAAAAGACCTGTCAGAGTGTTCTCAAAATTATGCAAAGAAATTATGAAAGTCTCTGTAAGAAGAGATCTATAGATGAAAGCTTTTCATAAAAAAGACTGGGGGACACCTGGGTGGCTCAGTCGGTTAAGCATCTGACTCTTGATATTGGCGCAGGCCATGATCTCACACTTTGTGAAATTGAGCCCCACATCAGGCTCTGGGCTGACACTGCTGAGCCTGCTTGGGTTTCTCTGTCTCCCTCTCTCTGCCCCTCCCCCACTTGCGCACGCACAATTGCGCACGCACAATCTCTCTCTCAAAATAAATTTTTAAAAAATTTAAAAATCTTTAGAAAAAAAAAGAAGAAGAATGGATTGTAGGGACTGCAAAACAGAAGAAGAATTCCAAGATTACTGAAATAGACTGAGAATCTATATGGGTCTGAACAAAGGAAGTATCACTAGAAGTGAAATGAGGAAATGGAATTTGAAAAATTTTGGAGAATGAGCATCAATAGATTCTGGAAAGGCTGTGGGGAATTTGAAAATGACTGCACTAATGATTCTTGGAGAGAATTAACTGAGAGAACAAATACAAAAGGGGGAAAAAAAAGAGGTAGAAAAAAACACCAGAGAAATGATGCAAAGCATAGATTTCAGCTACCAAACCCCCACTGCCCACCAAAGCCCACTGCCTTCATGCATAATATTGCCATGATCCTGAAAAAAATAAGATGCTGAGGGTTACTTTAAGTTTCTGGACAATTTCCATTTGATGACCAGAGAAAGTAGAAAACAAGGTTAGGTATTTGAAAGTCATGTGCATGAAATGTTAATAGAAAAGACAACATAGTTACTATTTCTTCAACCTCTCCCTAAAAATATTGTCATTAACTATTCACGCCTGTGCATGCAGAAGTGTTAAGATTGTCCAAATTCCGTACCCTTGCTACTTGTTATCGTTAAATCCACTTTAACAAAATAAAGCTGAAGTATGTAGTATGATAACTTTCTCTTTATTCTTTCTGCTTATTTATTTGGAACACATGTGGTTGGTAAAAATTTGCAATGAAAAAGTCCATGCTTAGGGTCTAATGGAACCCAATAAATATATAAATGAATATATAAATGAATTTCATGCATGGGAAGCATTTTTATTGGGGATAGTATTATTTTAGACACATATACATATAAAGTTGAGAACAATCAAAAGAATAGCATATTATAAATTAGTATTTTTCAAACTGTTTCCTCAACATATTTAAAACTTTTGCAGATAGTTTAATATATAATTTGGTTTCATTAAAGGTTTTAAGCTTCAGCCATAAAAATTGTATACATACATTTAAAAAAATCAAATATGAATTTATTATTCTAGGTAGCCCATTTACCTATAAAACGCAATATTTTCTGAGGTGTCCTTTGTAAAATGAACTTCGTGGTCCATTTAAATTTGGTAGGGATAGAGGGTTTGGGTTAATTTGATGGTGAAATAACAATATTCAAAAAACTTTATTGTGAAATACAGAGACAATTTCACACCTGCTCTTGATTCTATCTCATAGAAAAAATTTAAACAGGGCTTGGGGAAAAATGTAGTTTAGGAACTGCTATCGTTTATCACTGTAAAATTCATTTCTATAATTGTGCAGTCTTGCGAGCATTACTTGTTAATTAGCTTTAATTATACTTTCAGTCGATTACTCAAAATCTGACCTTTTCTCACAAAAGTCAGGCAAGAAGAATATAGGTGAGGCACAGGAACTAAACTATACACAATAAACAGGTTGGCAATAGTAATTTATTTTTTGCTTACCTACTCAATACTTGGGCAACCATTACTAAGTTACATTTTCTCTTTTCCATTTTTATGAAATCCATTACCTTTACCACAGAATTCTCTCACAAAGTAGCGTATAAAAATGTTATTTAACCTTTACAAAGTAAGCAACTTAAATGAACTTTTGATTATCTGGGATGAATGTTGATAACTATCATGTAATCAAGTCTTCATTTACTACCACATATGTGAAAAATAGATCCTATGGACAAAACTTTGAGTTATGTTATCTGTAGGGAAATAGATCTTTCATTTAATTTTAATATGCTAATACCATTCCTTGCAGCAAAAAAATTTTACTAGTTTATATTGCTTTCTGAGGTATATAAATTTAGCACAGGCCATTTTATGGGACATGGACAGGTGACAACGTTAATGCCTTGTTCTTGTCCTCTGCTATGAGTGAACTATGCATATTCCATAGCTACTTGTGCCTAAAATTTACCCTAAGATTAAAGAACCATAAAAATTATGTAAATTTGTAAACTATTGGGGAGATATAAAAATATATCTGTTAAATGGTACATTAGGGAAAACTGAAGTACATAGAATTCTTATATAAAATAATCTTTAACTGGTGACAAGTCGTAAAGAAAAGTTAAAATCACCAGTCAGCTCTACAGTGTATGTCCTTTCAGGGTTTGACATTACTCTGTTTACAGAGCTGTGGTTAGACTACATTACCAGTTTTATATCATGGTTTTACACTAAGAATTATACCCAGAAGTTTTCAGTGTTATGTTTTAAAACCTTCATATAATTGTTTTAATGGTTTCCTCACAAGCTCTGTGTATATTCATTAATTTTAAGTATGAACGTAGTAACTTAATCATAAGTGATTTTGATGCTCTTAAGAGATACGGTCACGTATTTAGAGTCCACAAGTTCTGCCTCCCTACAATATTTCCTGGTCAAGTCCAATTGCTTCTTTGCAGGAGACTTAAAGGAAGATTCTCAAGGTCTAAGTGGCATATGGTCTAATATTTATAAATAGGATCTTGATAGCATTGGAAGCAAATTAAATAAAATTCCGTCTGCATTTTATTTATTTTTTAAATTTTATTTAGTTTGAGAGAGAGAAGGAGAGTACAAGTGGGGACGGAACAGAAAGGGAGGGAGAAAGAATCACAAGCAGGCTACACACCATCAGGGCAGAGCCCAATACAGGACTTGAACTCACGAACCACAAGATCATGACCTGAGCCGAAACCAAGAGTCAGACGCTTAATTGACAACCACCCAAGCTCAGGTGGCCCTGTTGCATTTTACATAATTTTAATAATTTTTTAGTACCTCTATAGGTCTGGTCGTTTTGTTGATGCAGGAGTCAAGAGCACTGTGTAGAATTTGGTAGTTTTACTAAAATAAGTACATTGTGCTTTTCTTAAAAGGTCTGAAAGAATATCAAAAAGAATGCAGAAAACTTTACCTAATCACCCCAAATTCTCCTTGATTTTACCCCAGGCTTTCAGAGCTCTACTTTTGGTGTTCTTTCCTCCACTGAATTAGAGAACATATATCAAATTTCGGGGATTCCATAATTTCTAGCACAATGTTCTCTATATTACAACTTCAAATTATTAATGGTGAGGATGATAGTGAAAACAAAGAGAAAGGAATGGTAAACTTTAAAATATGAACAATCAACAAGTATTAGTTTTGACTAGACATGTAATAGCACTGAAGCTCTCTTCAAAGCTCTCCATGCTGTTGGTACAATGTACTTATTGATGCATGCAGCATCCAGAGCACTGGCCTCATAAATGACTCTTTAGCACTCCCTCCCCTATCTGCTCATTGGTTGAATTGTATGTTTAATAAAAGTCAGTTATGTGTGGACCCAAGCTGTTTATTTCATTGAGCTTATTACTGAATTTCATGGTTTAATTAAATATTTTAGAATATAAGTGCAGAGAGAGAGGCAATTCTTATTTCCATGAAAGTTAAATACTTTGGAAAGTCCAATGGCAAACAAAAAAAAAAAAAAAAAGAAAAAAAAATGTTGATTTAGATGTATTCAAGATAACCATAAAAGGCTAGAGAAAAAAATTAACCCGGTAAGAACCCTGATTTTGATTACTTCAAATGTGTTCAGTTCTTGCTCTAGTTCAAAGACAATGACACCAGAAATTATAGATAATTCAAATGTGTTAAGACTTATTCAAGAAAGGTGTTGGGAACCTTCAATCAGCCCATCCACGACGTAAACAAAAACAGCTTTTCCACACATTTTTAAATATATCTTAAAGTGTTTAAAATATGAATATATCTTTTTATAATTTTATATTTTTAAACTTAAAAAATAAACTAAAAGGAATAAAAGGGCTTAAATTTTAAAGCAGAGTTTAAATTGATGTCTTAGTTTTTTGTTTTTTTTTTTTTTAACGTTTATTTATTTTTGGGACAGAGAGAGACAGAGCATGAACAGGGGAGGGGCAGAGAGAGAGGGAGACACAGAATCGGAAGCAGGCTCCAGGCTCTGAGCCATCAGCCCAGAGCCTGACGCGGGGCTCGAACTCACGGACCGCGAGATGGTGACCTGAGCTGAAGTCGGACGCTTAACCGACGGAGCCACCCAGGCGCCCCTGATGTCTTAGTTTTAACACTAACTAGCAGAAGAAATTTGGGGTATATACTACTCGAAGCCAAATTCCTCTCATCAATAAGACATAAGAATTGGAGTAGATAACCTGTATGGTCACTTCCAGTTTTGTTTGTTTGCTTTTGGGTTTTTTCTTTTTTTTTGGAGGGGAGGAAGTAAAGGGAAACTATTATTACATAGGCAGTAAGTTCCAACATACTATGAGAGAGGAAAAAAACTGGATAAACCAAAATTGTTTAAGTATTAAAATCTTTGGGGAAATGAGGAATCAGTAGGTTTAGTTGAGTATAAAATAGCCCCCTCCACTATCCATTCTTTTCTTCATTCTTTTCATAATTGGACACCAAGTTTTAACAGGAAACATGACTGCCCAGGCTGATACTATGTTTCCCAGGCTCCCTTGCAACTGGGTATGGCTAAAGATTTTATTAATGGGATATGAATAGAAGTGATATATATACAATTTATGGGGCAAAGAAAGCATACTCCTAAAACAGATGTGGCTCTTTTCTTGAGCTAACATTGACTATACAAATCATAGAGATGTCCTAGAAGGTGGTGAAACACCACTATGGAAGAAACTTGGTTCTTTGGATGACTTTGTGGCCTAGATAGTTCTTTCTAAAACTACCCAACTACCTCAGGAGTTTTATACAAATATTAAGTAAACGTAGAACTTTTCTGAGCCATGGTTTTTATACAGTAGCTAAGCCCACAACATGTATTTAATCCAAAGTTTTTTTTTTATTTCATCAAAATAAGCAATTACTATTTATTATTATGGTAGGACTAATTTCTATTTATAATCTTCATTTTAAGCTTTGGTCGATATAACAAAATTAGTGCAATTTAAAATTTTCCGTATATCTCTGGTCAAATATATTTTAAGCTTCTTGAGGTCAGACCTCTTACTTCCTGGAAGCTCCACTTCCAAGCATGTATCTCAATAATGACAACACTATAGGGGTGCCTGGGTGGCTCAGTCAGTTAAGCATCCAACATCGGCTCAGGTCATGATCTCGTGGTTTTTGAGTTGAGCCCCGCACCGGGCTCTGTGCTGATAGCTCAGAGCCTGGAGCCTGCTTCAGATTCCCCTTCTCCTCCTCTCTGTGCCCCTCCCATTCTCATGCCCAGTCTCTCTTTGTCTTTCAATAATAAATAAACGTGAAAAAAAAATAATGACACCACTATGCATACTCATGGTATGTAAGAAGTATTTTCATATGAGGATAGAAGATAGACTTACAGTAGTTCAAATCTCAGCTCATATTCTTATTGATCAAATGACTTTTGCCCAATCTTTACACATAAAGTGCTTATGCATACCAGCTACTTCATAAATGCTACTTCTAAGAGTATACTATAAAATTTATAGATAATTACGAAGCAAGATAAAAAATGTTTTTTTGTAATTCATCACAAATTAGTTTTACCTGTGTGTTTCTTATTTCTTTGTTGAGATGCATCATCAGAAGCTATTTTGAAAGAATTTAATGGTGTAATGATATTATATACCCTTTCTTGTTTTCTATATACTTTTTGCCTTAATTAGATAAAAATCCACTGAAAAAAGACAGATTGGGTAATAATCACAGGTATACCAAATCTATTTCTTAATATCTTTGTTTTCTTAATAATCTTCAAAATCAGTTTCAAAAATGTTCCATAATTTCACGTTATTACATTTCACTTTTAAAAACTCAAGATCAAAAGGTTTAAGATGGTGATGCAGGAAGACCCTGAACTCACCTCCATGGACATTCCTAATCTGTACCTATAGATAGAACAATTCCTCTTGAAGAACTGAGGGCTGACTGAACAGATTTGCACAACAAAGAGTAGAGCGATTGCATAGACTATGGCAGGAGAGATGGAGACAGGTAATGAAAGGAACCCCATACCAACAATATGAAAACTGCAGTGGGAGGAGTAATACTGAGGAACCAGGAGCAGCTTTATCTGCCCTCGGGCAAAAAAAAAAAGCGCCATGGTTTAAAAGGACACCTAGAATATAAAGGAATAGCCCTCTACCAAATGGAGGAAATTGTCTCTGGGGTTGGAGGGGCAGGCAAGTGCTATTGATTATGATCCTCCTCCATCTTGATAATGCAGAGAGGAGCAGAGTAGCCAGCCTGCCACCCAAGTGAGGCTGAGCCCCTGGCCCACACCAGCCCTGGACACAGAAAACCCTGGGGCATAGGAAAAGGGCTGCAGTTTTTAAAAAGCAACCAGAATATATAGGAACCATCCCTAGAACTCTAGCAAATGACAGGAGAGTTGCTGGCACTCTCTCCAGGTTTGGAGGGACAGATGAATGCCTTTGTTTACATTCTTGCTCTAACTTGAAGGGACAGAAGAGAGCAGGGTCTGAGTGCTCTGGCAGGCCAGCTATCTTAGTGAGTCCCAGGCCCCTGGCATACAACAGCCCCAGCTTTCCCATGAAGGCAGCCCTAGTACAGTGTGTACTGGGATATCCCTGGACAGTGTCAACTACAGCTCCAGTCATCTGGCCAAGGTAACACAGATGCAAAGCACCCAAAACACCCCAGGCTTATACCCACTTCAGTCCCAGATGACTCACAAGGGTACCCTCTGGCAGAGAACCCCAGGACCTCCAGCCTGTGCCTGCTTCAGCTCTAGCTGTTTTACCAGAGATCGCCCTGCACAGAGTACCATAAGACCACCTGGCCCACCTAAATTCCAGACTTTTTTCCAGGGTATTCCCTACATAGAATGCCCTGGGACACCCCAGCTTGCACTCACTTCAGTTGTCCTGCCAGTGTAGAGAGCCCTGGGAACCACCTGAAGTTCATTCTCACTTCAGTTTCAGCCATCCGATTAAGGCAGCCCCACCTTGGAGTGCTCTGAGACCCCTAGCCTATGCCCGCCTATAGCTCCAGCCAACCAGCCATAACTACCAGGCATACAGTCTGCACAAGAACTTAACTACACAAGGCCATTCCTTTGAGGTTAGGAGAAGTAGCTATTCTATCTAATTCATAAACATAAACACAGAAAGTCAAACAAAATGAGAAGACAGAGAAATGTGCTCCAAATGAAAGAATAAGAAAAAAACTTGGAAACAAAGTCTCAACAGAACAGATAAACAATCTACCTCATTAAGTGTTCAGAGTAATAGTCATAAAGATGCTCACCAGACTGAAGAGTAAATAAACTCAGTGAAAACTTCAACAAAGAGATAAAAAAAAAATAATAAAAAAAAAGAACCAGTTAAAGACACAATAACTGAGATGAAAAATATACTAGAGGGAATCAACAGCAAATCATAAAGATTATAATAAGAGACAAAAAAGAGCATTACATAATGATAAAGGGATCGGTCCAGTAGGAGGATATAACAATTGTAAATATCTATGCACTCAAAAATGAAGCACCTAAATACATAAAGCAACTGTTAACAGACATAAAGGGGGATATTGATAGTAGCACAATCATAGTAGGGGACTTTAACACCCCACTTACATCAATGGAGAGATAATCCAAGAGGAAATCAATAAGGAAACCGTGACACACTAGACCAGATAGACTTCATCTGTATATACAGGACATGCCATCCCAAAACAGCAGAATACACATTCTTTTAAAGTACATATAGAACATTCTCCAGGATAGATCAAATGTTAGGGCACAAAAAAATCTCTCAATAAATTTAAGATGATTGAAATTATCAAGAATCTTTTCTGACCAAAATGGTATGAAACTAGAAATAACTTACAAGAAAAAAAACTATATAAGAAAAAGGGGGGGAGATGGGCACAAAATATAGAGGCCAAACAACAGACTACTAAACAAATGGGTCAATGAAGGAATCAAAAAGGAAATCAAAAATGCATGGAGAGAAATTAAAATAATAACAATCCAAAATGTTTGAGATGCAATGAAAGAAGTTCTAAGAGGGAAGTTCATAGAGATACAGGCCTACCTCAAGAAACAAGAAGAAGCTCAGATGAATAACCTAACCTTTCACCTACAGGTAACAGAAAAAGAATAAAGTCTAAGGTTCATAGAAAAAAGGAAATAATAAAGATCAGAACAGAAATAAATGAAATAGGACTTAAAAATGATAGAAAAATCAATGAAACAAAAAGCTTGTTCTTTGAAAAGATAAACAAAATTGATAAACCTTTAGCCAGACTCAGCAAGAAAAAAAGAAACCTCAAATAAGATCAGAAATGAAAGAAGAGAACAATGGACATCACAAAATACAAAGGATTATATAAACTACAACAAGAAATTATATGCCAACAAATCGGATGACCTAGAATACATGGATAAATTTCTAGAAACATACAGTCTTTAAACACTGAATCAGGAAGAAATAGAAAATCTGAACAGATGAACTACTAGTAACATAATTGAATTGGTAATCAGTAAACTCCCAACAAACAAATGCCCAGTGCAAGATGGATTCATGGGTAAATTCTACCAAGCATTTAAAGAATTAACATCTATTCTCCTCAAGCTACTCTAAAAAATAGAAGAGGAAGTATGTCTTCCAAATTCATTCTATGAGGCCAGCATTACTCTGATACCAAAGCCAGGCAAAGACACTACACAAAAAGAGAAAACTACAGACTAATATCCTTCATGAACATAGATGCAAAAATTCTCAACAAAATATTAGCAAACCAAATTCAATAATACAGTAAAAGTATCATTCATCACTATCAAGTGGGATTTATGCCAGGTATGCAGGATGGTTACCCATCTGCAAATCAACCAATGTGATAGATCATATTTATCAAAATAAGGGATAAAAATCATAAAATTATGTCAGTACATGCAGAAAAAGCATTTGACAAAATTCAATGTGTTCATGATAAAAACTCTTAACAAAGTGAGTTTGGAGAGAATATACTTTAACATAATAAAAGCCATATATAACAAACCCATAGCTAACATCATACTCAATGGTGAAAAACTGAGAACTTTTCTTTCAAAATCAGAAAAAAGATAACGATGTCTACTCTCACCACTTTTATCTAACATAGGACAGGAAGTTCTAGCCACAGAATTCAGACAAGAAAAAAAAATTAAAAGCACCCAAATTGGCAAGGAAGAAGTAAAACTGTCACTATTTGCAGATGACATGATGCTACATATAGAAAACTCTAAAGATTCCACCAAAAAAATGTTAGAACTAGTCACTCAGTAAAATTGCAGGATGCAAAATCAATAAAAATAAGTTGTATTTCCATACAGTAAATCAAAGTAGCAAGAAATTATGAAAACAATTCCATTTACAGTTGCACTAGAAAGAATAACTAGAAATAAATTTAACCAAAGAGGTGAAAGACATGTACTCCAAAAGTTATAAAACATTGATGAAAGAAATTGAAAATGACACAAATAAATGGAAGGATACACCAGGCTCAGAGATGGGAATTGATATTGTCAAAATGTCCATACAACTCAGAGCAATCTGCAAATTCAATGCAATTGCTATCAAATTACCAATAATATTTTTACAGAAATAGCATAATACTAAAATTTGTTTGGAACCACAAAAAACCCAGAGAAGCCAGAGAAATCTTGAAAAAGAACAAAGATGGAGGTACCATAATTCCAGACTTGAAGATACACTACAAAACTGTAGTAATCAAAACAATGTGGTACTGGCACAAAAATACACACATAGGCCAATGAAAGAGAATAGGCCAGAAAACAAAAAACAAACAAACAAAAAAACAAAACACACTTTTAAATGGTTAATTAATCTATGGCAAAGAAGACAAGAATATACAATGGGGCAAAAACAGTCTTTTCAACAAATGGTGCTGGGAAAACTCAACAGCAACATGCAAAAGAATGAAAGTGGACCACTTTCTTTACAACATACACAAAAATAAACTCAAAAGGGATTAAAGACCTAAATGTGAGGTCTAAAATCATAAAACACCTACAAGAAAACATAGATAATCTCTTGGACATTGGCCTAACTTTTTTTTTTTTTTTTTGGCTTGTCTCTTCAGGCAAGGGAGACAAAAGCAAAATCAATCAATCAATCAATCAATCAATAAATAAATATTGGGACTATACTAAATAAAAACCTTTTGCATAGCAAAGGAAACCATCAATAAAGTAAAAAGTAACCTAGTGAATGGGAGAATATATTTGCAAGTGATATATTTGATAAGGGGTTAACATCCAAAACAGATTTAACAACTTACACAACTCAACATCAATAAGCAAAACAATCTGTTAAAAAATAGGCAGATGACTGGAACTGACATTTTTCTACAGACATATAGGTGGCCAATATACACAGGAAGAGATGCTCATCATTACTAATTATCAGGGAAATGCAAATCAAATCCACAATGAGATATCACCTTATGTCTGTCAGAATGGCTAGAATCAAAGACACAAAATAGTGAGTGTTGATGAGCATGTGGAGAAAAGGGAACCTTCATATCTTTTTAGTGATCATGTAAATCGGTTCAACTGCTGTGGAAAAGAGAATGGAGGTTCCTCAAAAAATTAAAGAAATACCACATGATCCAGTAATTCTGTTACTGGATTTTTACTAAAAAAAAAAATGAAAACACTAGGTTGAAAATATATATGCACCCCTATGTTTATCACAGAATTTTTTACAATAGCCAAGATATGGAAGCAGCCAAAGGGTCTATTGATAGATGAGTGGATAAAGATGTGGTCAATGTATACAACAGATTTACTTAGCTATAAAAAAGAATGAAATTTTGCTATTTGCAACAACATGGTGGGAACTACAGGGTATTATGCTAAGTGAAAAAGTCAGAGAAAAATAAATGCCATATGATTTCACTTATATGTGTGATCTAAAACACAAAACAAATGAACAAACACAAATAGACTCATAAATACAGAGAACAAACTTGGTTTGCAGTGGGGAGGTGGTTTGGAGGAAGGAAAAAATAGGTGGAGGTGATTAAGAGGTATAAACTTTCAGTTATAAAATAAGTCACAAAGATTAAAAGTACAGCAGGGGGAATTTAGTCAATAATATTGTAATAACATTGTATGATGACAGATGGTAACTATACTTTACCTGGTGAGCGTAACTTAATGTATAGAATTGTTGAATCACTGTGTTATACACCTGAAACTAATGTAACTTGTGTGTCAAGTATTATTTAATTAAAAAAATATATGTCATAGGGTAAAAAAGATCAATTTCAAATTACATTATAAAACTATAGTAGTCAAAACAATATTGTACTAGCATAAATGCAGATACTTAGGTCAATGGAAGAGAGAGTCCAGAAATGTACCCATGCATGTATAACCAACTAATCTTTGACAAAGATGGAAATGGAAAACAATGGAAAAGGATAGCCTCATCAATAAATGGTCAAGATACCAGATATCTATATGCAAAAGAACAAATTGGACCCTTATCTTATACATACAAAGAATCAACTCAAAGTGGATTAAAGACTTAAATGTAAGACCTGAAATTGTATAACTCCTAAAAGAAAACATAAGGGGCAAAGCTCCTTGACATTGGCTTTAGTATTGATTTTTTTGTATTTGACACCAAAACACAGGCAACAAAAACAAAAATAAACAAGTGAAACTAAAGTTAAAAAACTTTCTCTTTTGGAATGTAATGGAATGGAATTGGTTTCATTAACATACTTCAAAAAATGATCAGCATCTATACTGTAAAATCATTAAGAAGCTAGCAGCAAAGGGAACAATGAAATGAAAAGGTGACCTATGCAATGGGAGAAAATATTAGCAGACTTTATATCAGATAAGGGTTAATACCTAGAATATATGAGGAACTCCTCTAACTCAATAGTAAAAAAACAAAAATAACTATTGAAAAATGGGCAAAGTACTTGAGTAGACATTTTTCCAAAGAAGACATACAACCAACATGTATATAAAAATATACTCAACATAATTTATCATTTCAAAACCACAATGAGATATCATCTTTCACCTGTTAGGGTGGCTCATAATCAAAAAGATAAAAGATAACAAGTGTTGTCAAGGATATGGAGAAAAAGGAACCCTTGTATGCTATCAAGGCATATAAATTGGTACAGCCATTATGGAAAACAGAATGGAGGTTTCTCCAAAATTAAGAATAGAACTACCAGATGATCCACTTATGGGTATGTTTTCAAAGTAAGTGAAATATTATGGATATTATGCTAACTAAAACCAGCCAGACAAAGAAAGACAAATAGTGCATGATCTCAGTCATTTGTAGAGTCAAAAACAAAGCAACAACAACAGCAGCAAACAAACCTTGAACTCAGTAACAGAAGATTGGTAGTTACTACAGGGTTAGGGGAGGTAAGGAGGGTTAAAAATGGACATGTTGGTCAGAGTGGAAAATCTTTCAGTTATAAGATGGATAATTTTTTGATCATAATGCATAACATGGTAACGCTAGTAAATAGTAATAATGTATTATATACTTGAAGTTTGCTAAGGAAGTAGATCTCCAATGTTTTCATCACACATGCATAAAAACTGTCAGTTGATGTATATGTTAATTAGCTTGATTGTGGTAATTATTTCACTATCTGTACATATAGATAGATCTATATAACAAATCTAAATTTATACAACTTTTGTCAATTATACCTCAATAAGCTGCAGGAGAAAAATTAATGCTACACCATAATGCTATTGTTTACTTGATATGTATCCCATACTTTTAAGAGATTTGGATTAATAAATAGGAAAGGAAATTATTTCCATTTCTGTTTATTAGTTGGTAATATTTTATCCTTTAAAAAATAAAACTTAATATGTGATACTTTATCATGTCAAAATACATTTGATAGCATCTCCTTTGGAATTTATTGTAATGAATGAATATAAGTTTATATGGAATAATTTCCAACTTTATAAATAGTACTCCATTACTTGTCATTCTAATAATTGTATGTCAGGAAAAAGATATTTATAGTCACTAGTGGGAATGTACATTGCCACATTTTTGTAAAGAAATTTATCAATAAGAAGCAGAGACTTACAAATTTGCACTGTATAATCTAGTCATTCTTTTTTGGAAACCTACTCTGAGGAAATAATGACAGACGTGGACAAAGATTCAAGCAAATAAACTGGTTATAGCATCATGTTTAAACAACAAAATGCAAAATAACCCAAGTATTCCAAAGTGATAGATTAGTTAATTAAATTCTGTATGTAAGTAAAATAATTAAAATTACATTTTATGAAGAACTCTTAATGTTTTGATAGCTGCTTATGATGGAAAGTTAAATGAGAATTTCTTTAGAACAAAGCATTCTTGTAAAAATAGATCTGAATTATGCACTATAATAACTAAGTGAAAATATAATGAATGGCTTTTACTTCCTTTTTGTTGCTTTCCTGTATTCTCTAATTTTTTTATTGGGAAATATTATATTTATGATTTAAAGAAAAGTGTTCTTTTAAAAAATATTACTCTGCTCTCTACTTTGATCTTAAATTTCACTGTCTGTACAACATTCAGCACAGTTGTCTTTAGAAAAAGATCTCTAGCGTGCTACAAATGATTACACATAATAATCTAAAAGATGGTTGCTATATTTATGCCAATGTTTTATTTTTTTCCACTTAAAGCAGTATTTTCATAGTGGGATTTATCTTCTCTCTTATCCTCTTCGGATTAAGGTTCCTCCTCCTTTCACCTTTCATTTTAAGTGGCTGGTAGCCTCCAGGTTTTTCCCATACTTCCTATTTGCACCGGGCTCTGTGCCCTATTGCTCGTGTTAAAGTAGGAAAAAAGAAACATCTGGGTTTTGAAAAAAGCAAATATTGTAAGAACAAAGGCATGAAAGATGGATTTTATTTTAGTACAGACTATTGTTCAGTCATATGACTTTCTTTTGTCACATAAACACACATGGCAAACAAAACACGCTGAGAGAGTTTTTTCTCTCTCTCTCTCAAAATTGTCTGTATAAGGACAAAATTAAAAAAGAAAGTTGAGATAGTCATCTAGAATTTTGCTTCTTTAAACATGCTACACAGGATAAAATTAGGCGTACAGCACTAATTATTCAGAATAGGGTCTATATTGGCATTTCCAATAGAACTCTTTGTGATGATGGAAATATTCTATATCTGCATCGCCCAATACCATAGTCGCTAGCCACATGGGGTTATTTAACACTTGGAATGAAGCTGATGTGACTGAAGAACTGAATTTTTAATTTTTGTACTTTCAATGAATTGAAATTTAGTCAAAATCTGCCTTGTGTTTATGAGCAACCCTATTAAACAATGCAGGTCTATTCAAATCTGACCTGAATTCAAGATAACCATGGGTGACTTCCATATTAAATGCTTAGCTATAAGTTCTTATTATTATTAAAATAATTTTATAATAAAAAACTAATAATTTATAAGATTTTTCAAGGGATAATAGTTATTATTATTGCCAAATTTGTACTTAGAAAGTCCAACACAATTTTTAAAATAAAATAAAGTCATATTACAGTGCAAGATAGTACCAAAATACTTGCCTAATCAAAAATATGAAGGCTAAAATTCTGTTTGGAAAATGCCCAAAAATAGTAGAAGAAAAGAACATTTCGTGTCCCTGCCAAATCTAAGGAATTAAATGGGATTTTTCATTTTTTAAGTTACAAAACACAGTAAATAAATTCCATTTTTACAAATGCATTACATCGTATATAATAAGACATTTGCAGATATTTTAAATAACTTTACATTACACTTGATAAAGTTATGTCACTGTAGTATATAAAAATGTTTTGAATATACAGGAAAGTAGAAAAACTCCATAGCCCAATTAACTGAACACAGCCACTATCATCATGGTAAGTTTCCTTTATGATTTCACCTACATTTGCTATGTTTTCCTGTGTAATTGGGCAATATTACTAAAAATTCTTCATAGACATGCTAAATGACTGTATAATATTCCATTTAGTGATTGTGCAACATTTAATTTCTCATTGTTTCCAATATTTCTAATATTATTTCTAATATTTCATGTTAAAATAAGGCTATCATTCGCCAATTTTTTAATGTTTATTTTTAGTTTTGAGAGACAGAGAGAGTATGAGTGGAGGAGGGGCAAAGAGAGAGGGAGACACAGAATCCGAAGCAGGCTCCAGGCTCTGAGCTGTCAGCACAGAGTCCGACGCGGGGCTCAAACCCACCAACTGTGAGATCATGACCTGAGCCGAAGTCAGGCGCTTAACCGATTGAGCCACCCAGATGCCCCTCATTCACTAACTTTTAAAAGTGGTTTGTTACTATCAACAATAAATATGGTTTTTGTTCTTAGACAAAGCTTATGTTGGCCCTTTTCTGAAAGAACTTTCTGTAGAATGTATTATAATAACAATTTCTAGACAGAAGGAAGAAAGGAGGGATGTTCACAGAATTTGTTTAGGTAACTACAATTTTGACTTTTGTTATTGCCAAATACCACAATAAAGTCACCTTCAGTTTTTCTCTGTAAATGCACATGCAGTTATAGCACACAGAGAAACACTGTATTTCCTCTTTTTGCTCACAGACAGTAGCAATTTACCTTTTCCCAACCTATTAGAAAAACCAGCCTCTGTATACATAGGCAGGTGCTGTTCTAAAACCCCTCAATGATACATGTTTCTTGTCAACAGAGAAAGTGTAGAAAGGAGTTCTCCATATGCCTTTTTGGTCTTGAGTCAGCCGAGGAAACCTACCCGTATGGCCTTGTAGGTTCACTAGCATTTAACTCCCAAATGTCCACCTCTTCCGGGCTTTAAACCTATTCTTCCTATTAAGTAACAGACAATCTGGAGATGTTGAAGTTATTTCCTATTTAGGAGGCCAGTAGATTTACAGTTTCTCAGACGTAGGGTTTTCAATTAGAGAAATTAAAGATAAGCAGGTCCATGATTGGTCTTGTCCCTAGAGGATTTAGTAAGCTCTCTGCTAAGGTTCAACAATAATAAAACAACAATAATTAATACAAAGTGCTTTAAAGAGGAGTCAGACAAACATTTGGAAGGAAAACCTCTGTGCCACCCTTGATCAGATACAGAGGGAAGAAGATGAAGATGTTTCTTTATTTATATTTCACACACTTTATCATCAGCGTTTAGCAGATATTGAGCAATTCGGGTATTAAATTAATACCAATGGAGCTACATATTCTTTATTCATACCTTTCTTTCAATTAATAGCATGCAAAATTCCACGTATTTTTGCTCAGACACAATTTTTTGATCATTTAGGAGGTGCTGAAATTCAATTTAAAGGCTAAAACAAAAGCTTAAATGGTGCGCTTTCTATTTTGTGAATCGCCGACACTGCTTTACTGATACAACACCCAAGATTCTAAGCTGACATCAAAGCAAAAAAAAAAAAAAAATCATCTGAAATGACAGCAGCAGCTGCAGCATCCGCCTCTAAATTAGGCTGTGTTTCAAAGTCTGGACTCAACTGCTAAGCAGTATAAAGACCCAGGAGGAAGGCTGCCCAGAAAAGAGTGAGCCTTCCGACCTAACACATCAAAGTAACACATGCTAGGAAGAGCAATAAACGCATGTGGCCCACATTCACGTGCTGCCTAATTGCACTGGGCTCAGGAAACCAAGACAAACCTTCAGCTGATTCCCGGTTTAAGAGAGGATTTGAGATCTTTTCTATGCAGAAAGCTGACACAAATTGGTTGCAGATTACAGTCTGACTCTGCAATGAAGCATCCCATAATTTCAAAAGATGGCCATTTCAGTGTCATATGGCATCTTCAAAACACTGACTTCTTAATGTAGTAACATATAAACTAGCCATTAGGTATAAATAAAAGTTAAAAAATAAGCTTCATAAACGGAGAAAGCCTTAATTTGTACATTCAGGGATGGATGCTTTGAAGAAAGCCTTTTTCATTTGTTTTGCATATAAATTACCAATTTTGAGGGCATTTATCTTCTAAATCATAAGCTATTTAACAAGAACTTAGAATACTAATATCTATTAAGAGGAGGGAAATAGTTATACGTTTTAGAAGTAATTTTTAGTAGAAATACCTACTGTCATAAGGTTTGCGATAAGGCATCATTGCTATATATAGACAATATATTTAGTAGCACAATTTGCAATTAGATACAATGCAACACACATAAGAAAGCTTAATATATTAGAACTCTGCATTCTTTTATTTTGTGTTCATACCCTTTATGCTCTTTACAGTATTTCGGCGCACAATGCCCTATTATTATTCTACAAAATACTCTTCTGTATGTGTGAATTACTGAAGTTAACTTACACAATTACCTGAGGAGACTTTAATTATAATTAGTGGAAGGCTGATAATTAATCCTATTAAGTGAAATATGCATGAATTTTCACTGAACATATGCACTGAAGAAAAACCTCGGAACTATGCAGGGTGGTTATAAATAGATGAGAATGGAAAGAGAAAAATGTAATACTGAAATTCTAAAAATTTTGGCCCTAAGTTTAACTAAATACACGATTGCAAAGCTTTAAGAGTCATTTTTTAAATTTACATGAAAAAAATTAGTAGGAGTTAGCCAGGTGAAAAGTTGGAGAATAATATTGTATAGCGAAGAATCCGAATCAATTTGTATGAATTCCTGTTCAAAGAGAAGCTTTATATATCCAAGATTCAAAAAACAGTAATTGTCTATTATAGGCCAACTTCCATTCTTGGTACCGATATTTAAAAATAAGGTGGGGGGGGGGGGCGCCTGGGTGGCTCAGTCATTTGGTTCAGCGCCCAATTTGGTTCAGCGCCCAACTTTGGCTCAGGTCATAATCTCACAGTCAGTGAGTTTGAGCCCCTTGTTGGGCTCTGTGCTGACAGCTCGGAGCCTGGAACCTGCTTCGGAGTCTGTGTCTCCCTCTCTCTGCCCATCCCCCATTCGCACTCTGTTTCTGTCTCCGTGTCTCTCTCTCTCTCTCAAAAAAATAAACACTAAAAAAAAAAAAAAGAAAGAAAAGAAAAAAAAAAAAAGGTTTTTTCCTGAAGCTCACACTCCAGTAGGGGAAACAATAAACATAAAAGAAGAAGGGGGGTAAGACAGGGGAAGAGTGGGAGATTACAATTTTAGGATAAGGAAAAAACATGCTTTTTAGTACTGGAATATGTCATAGAAAGTAACTGAGGTTAGGAAAGATGACTTTAGGTTTTCTGTCAGCAAATGCTCCTCTGAGGAGGTGATATTTTTAAGTTTTTATTTTAAAAAGATACAGTGTAGTATTAGTTTCAGGCGTACAATTTAGTGATTCCATACTTACATACTGAGGAGGTGATATTTTAACTGTATTTTGACTAATGAAAATGGGCCGGCCAAGTAAAGATCTGAGGGAAGAAGATTCCAGGCGGAGGAAAGAGCAATTTGATGGAAATGGGTTTGGTGCATTTAGGCAACAAATAATCAAAAGCCAGAACCCTCATAGCAAGAGTGAGAGAACCTGGAGAGGTGGACGAAATCATGAGGGTCTTTTTAGACTAATGAATTTACGGTTTAGTGCCATGAGAAATCATTGCAGGTTTTCAAGAAAATGAGTGACATACTCAATTCAATGATTCAGCGGGTGAAGGGCTTGTGTGGGAAGCAAGTATGGAAGGAGAGTGAGCAGTCGGAAGGCCCCAGCAGGAGCTCCAGAGGAAGCAGTAATGCTGTAAGCAAAATTATAATGGTGATGATGGAGAAAACTAACAGATTAACGATCTTATGGTAGTTTGAAAAAAGCCAGTGGTGTCTGACCTAAAGATTCAAATATGCATTATTTCAAAGAATATTATGTTAAGTGTACTACATGTAGAAAAAGCAATTTCAAATAGGGCACTAAAAATAAATTTCCTATATCCTTCCTTTCTCTTTAATATTTTCTCCCAGGAATATGCTAAATTGGTTTGTGGCTTTATTAAAACTTTCTGCTTAAGAAGACTTTACCCTCATCTTACAGACCCCTGAAAGTAGACGTTTACATTGAAAACTCATATATATCTCTAAGTACATCAACTTTAACATCACCTTAATTAAGTTGAGATTTCTTTATTTTTCTCCTGCTGTTTTAATGAGAATATATTCTGCTTTCTGATATACAATAAAATTATATGAATACAAATCCATTATGAACCCTCTGTTTTTGAAAGGCGAGATACACTTTGATATTACCAATTGTTTTAGAAAATAAAGCTTTTGTGAAGGAACATGAAACATGGCTGTTTACATTCGTATCATATGAGGTTCAAATCAAAATGCTGTTTTCATTACTTCAACAAAAATAGCAATTGATTCTGTCAGGATCTAACCGAAGTACCTACTGCATGTCACAATATTCCTTTTCCCCTTCTACCAATTGGTGAAAGTAAAAAATAAAATTAAATTAAAAAAGGCAAAGTTCCAGTTTTCTTATAGAACTCTTACAGCTTAACCCTTCAGTATTGATTATCATGAACATTTCTTCTGTTTTGCCCTTTCTTACCATGAATATATGACGACAGAAGTATTCCCTCAGTGGAGGCCTGAATGATATCTCATGATGTTTTCATGACAGTAGTGAATACAATGACCCATATGCTAAACACAGAAGAGTCAACATGTTTAAAAGCCATTTGGGAGTAGTGATAGAAGCCAGAGAGCAAGTCTAGAATCAGTCACACCGTGGTATTTTTGTGTCAGGTTTGAAGTGTCAAAGCCAGGGTTGACTTAGGGAACTTCAGGAACTCCCCAGAGGTTTAGGTCACAAGGAAATAAATTTAGGAATGTGAGTCATTTTCTTCACGGAACCACCATTTCGTGCTCGTCTACTATCTAGTATATACTTTGCTTCCTGATGAACCTTTTTTACGTAAAAAGGACTTAGTCCCTACCGCTTGAAAACATTACACACTGTTGAAAGATTTGGAAAAAGGATAATTGAAATTCCAAGGAATGAGTATAATGATATGAGGTAGCACACATATTAAGAGTCCACTGGAGGGGCGCCTGGGTGGCTCAGTCGGTTAAGGGTCCGACTTCAGCTCAGGTCATGATCTCATGGTCTGCAAGTTCGAGCCCCGCGTCGGGCTCTGTGCTGATAGCTCAGAGCCTGGAGCCTGTTTCAGATTCTGTGTCTCCCTCTCTCTCTGACCCTCCCCCGTTCATGCTCTGTCTCTCCCTGTCTCAAAAATAAATAAACGTTAAAAAAAAATCATTAAAAAAAAAAAGAGTCCACTGGAAATGTGTAACCCAGCCAGGATAAACTATTTGGGAAGAGGAGACTATATTCAGAGGAGATGTTCCAAAGAAAGTACTGTCTGTAGTGTAGATATGAGTTGGACAACTGATGAAGAACAAAAAGAATCCAGGCAGAGTATAGTAGACTCTGTTGGTTACAAATCCAACATCCTTTCCCATTCATATTCCTTCTTAACAGAACTCTAGTTTTGCTGAGACATCCAACATTCCCATACACAACCATATGCCTCAGAAGAAGCAAACCCTATCCCCAGATCCATGCATGGTTCTAATTGGTCTAAGGTAGAGTTTCTCAACCATGGAACTATTGATACTTGGTGCTGGATAATGCCTTGTTTTGAGTTTTGTAGGGTGAAGGAGGGAGACTGTTCTCTACATTGTAAAATATTTAGCAACATACTTGACCTCCACCCACTAGATGGCATTAGTACGCCCTCCTCTCCTCACTGTGACAACCAAAATTATCTCCAGACATTACTAAAACTCAGCTGGAGGACAAAATCACCCCCCACCCCATGTTGAGAACCACAGATCTAAGGATAAGTCCAATGGTTCTGGAATGCATATGTGATCAAATTCTGACTCTGCTGATATTCACATTTTTGTGCTGGAACTTTGTCCTGGAAATGCTTCAGCCATCTTGTTTCCAGCCTGAAGAAAAATGTAATAACCAAAGATAATAGACAGAAGGTAGAAAAAAAAAAAACTGTCTTTGATGACATTTGTCGAATGAATTCTTTGTTATGGGGAGCTGTCCCGAGTGTCTCAATATGTGAAATAATATGTTTATTGTCGAAGCCAGTTTGGATTGAGGTTTCTACAAATTGTAGCCTAGAAATCTTTAGCTGGTACCAAGAGGAAGTAGCATGTGCCCCATGTTGAGTAGAGTGCTTCCTGGGCTCTGCAACTAATCCAGTGTGGCTGGAGTTCAACAATTGAAGTGGTGAAATGAAGAAAGATGGAGTATATAAGTTATTATAGTTGACACTTACTCAGTGGTGAGTAGTTATGGGGAAATACGTAGGGTTTAAGCAGAGTCAGAATTGGGTTTGTGAATGCCGGTTGGAGAATGAATGAAGAGAACAAAACTGAAGCCAGAGGCTAGAGTCAGGAGGAAGTCATAGTATCGCAGGTGGGAATGGAAGGTGGCATCTTTACTTCCATTTCCCTAAATAATCTGCTCATTGGTTTGTCTTTGCAGTATTCAAAGCCAGAAGACCAAGTTTCTACGTTCTAGTCATCCTGTGACCCTACTCCTGTCTGGCTTCTCATTTGAGGGACCTATCACAGCTATCTGACACAACCATGGTGATAAACATAATCAGCACAGGCACTCCCATTTTTAGACTTTCAAGGAAAATAGACTTTGACATACATAAATCTGACTTGATCTTTAAAACCCTACCAATAAAATAGCCCTCTAATCACACCATAAGTTTTAAAACCCTACCAATAAAATAGCCCTCTAATCACACCCTAAGTTTACCATCAAGATTTTCACCAAGTGAAAGATTTTCACAAAGCTAAAGTGACACACGTATGGAACTATCACGAAGAGAGAGTAAATATAGTGAGTGACCTCTGAGAAACAACAGGTACAAACACTAGGTTTTGTTCCAGATGCTCAAGCAAGCTGAGGTCTACTCACTATTTAAGTGGGATAGGTATTTCCCTCAATTTAGTTATGGAGTCCTACACAACATCTCTAAATGGTTCAGAACTCAACTTCTTGCAAGAAAGTTAAAGTAGAACTGTACAGAGTTTCTACTTTAAAGATGTGGGTATGCAACTTTTGAAAGCAAATTGCAAGGTAAAAGAACCCACACTAGATTAGGTCATTTGAAAAACACTGTTTTATGGTATCTTCAAATGGCCTATCTGTGCGGTCATGTTCCCTGCTGAAATGTGCTCTCTTATTTTCTCTCTCTCTGAAACATTGATAATACTGGAATTCTACTAAAGTAAGTAGTTTAGTGGTTTGGGAACTAATATCACTGAAGTAAAAAAAAAAAAATTATATTTGGAAATATTGAATAACCTTTTTATCTCTCTTTAATAAAGAATGAAACAGACCAATTTACCATGTTAAAGGGAAGTCTATGATCTATGATCGATATCTCTTTGATATTTAAGTAGATTTTTTATTGGTTTTTGTTTATAAAACAGTATCCACTGTTTGCAGGCCTTTCCTAACAGCCTATTTGTCTTGTCAGTTTGATTTTATATTTTTTAAAAATTAAAGCTGCTGTATTAACTTTCTTTACTCAGTTTTGGTTGTCTGCTGAAAGAGGTAACTGATACGTTCATGCCCATATCCCATGCGAATAACTAGAAAGAATGTCCATAAAGCTTTGGAGGTGGTTTTATCAGAGGAAGATGCTTGCATCAGAAGCAGTTATATGGAATGTATGATGCTTACATACATGTGCGTATTATTTACAAGGATTTTAATCTTTCACCAATGAGCAGGTGATGGGTATGAGTAATGTTTCTAAATCCCTATGTACCACAATGAGAACATGAATTATCTTCTTATTATAGTGTCCCAGAAAGCAAAGGACTTCTTAGATCATCTGTTACATCCCTCACAAAATTAGGATTCATTCCAAGAGGATGTCTTCCAGGCCTTCTTTAAAGTTCAGGTTTCTTTGGTAATGAGCATTTCTCCATTTTCCATAATGTCACTGACTCTGCTTAAGTAGCATTTCTAAAAATCATGTCTATTTTTATTTGATCGTTTCCATCTTATTAGTTCTAGGTATCCACAAGTGGAACCCATACCCATTAATTCCTTTAAGAACTAAAACTACATTTTTAATTAGAAGACTGTAAACACAATTAAGATAATATAACTAATTCAAACCAATTATTTACCAAAGGCCCATAGTTATAAAATGTCTCTATATCTCCATCTTAAATGACGCTAGCAAAACAATAGTAAAGTTTTGTCATTATTTGTAAGCAAATAATTTTGATGTCAAAACATTAAAATGTTTTACTGTAAATCAAGAGCCCACTTATCCCCACCCCCTCACCCCCAGATGCTCTTTGGAAGCAATTCTATTTCTAAGGAGACAACAGAAAGGAAAGAAATATATGTGTGTGTGTGTGTGTGGGTGGGTGTGTGTGTGTGTGTGTGTATTCATATATATATCAAAGAGGTTCCCGTAGGGGGAAATTTTAAACAACCTAAATGCCTAGCAATGTGGGAATAATTAAGCTCGTTTTCCACTTAAAATCTTATGCAAGTCATGGCTTTTTTTTTTCAGTACCAATAGCAAACTCTGGTATATAGTAAACACTCAAAATGTATCAGTTGAATGAATGATGGTGCAGCCATGAGCATTATAATTTGAAACCCTGTGGAATGAAATGACAAAAATATTTTTGTTCCAAAGTACAAAGTTTAGCAGCAAAGTAAATACAGAAATCTGTCTATAGCTGCTATGGAAAAATACATTAGAAGATGGAAAATAATTAATGAATACAAACATAGTGAAGATTACTTCTGTTTACAAGTCGTCTGGCATGTTCTATAAAGAGAACCAAAACCAGTTGTGTGCATGAGGGACTATGCCTTGTGCATCTGACTCCGCATTGTCAGTCTGAGGCTCATCTCCTCATCTTTACCTCAAGTACTAAGCTTTAATTGCCTAAGGCTCCACTCACCTGCCACTTCCTCTATTCTTTCCCTTCCCCCCTTTCCCTTCTCATGTCCACCTATTCTGCGTCTCCCAGCATTTTCAATAACAAGAATGAATCATTTTCATTTTACCAGGCAGGGCAGCTCTACCTGTAACTGGCATACATCTCGTACCACGGCTATGGTTCCCAAGGAAAAGTGTGATTTTTACCTCTGACCTCATCTTGTAACACATCTCATTTGTGAATACAAGTCCACAGTGCCAAACCCTGTTGCCAAAGTCATAATTTTTAAAAATCGGAAAGACATTATAGAGTGGTAACTACTTACAGATTGAGATAATGAATAACATAAATTGTGAACTTTTTTAAAAAGTCAACTGAGGATTAAATTGGTCCATAAAAATGGACACCAGGGGCGCCTGGGTGGCTCAGTCAGTTAAGCATCTGACTCTTGATTTCAGCTCAGGTCATGATCTCCTGGTTCGCAGGATTGATTGAGCCTCGCATTGGGCTCTGTGCTGACGGCACTGAGCCTGCTTGGGATTCTCTCTCTCCTCTCTCTGCCCTTCCCCCACCCCTCCCTGTCAACATAAATAAATAAACTTAAAAAAAAAAAAAACAAACACTAAATTTGGGGTGGAAGCTGGAAAATAAGTATGCAATTATTGACAGATATTATTATAAAGAAATCATTCACATTTTCCCCCCATCCAGGTCAGATGGGTATCTCACTGGTACAGAAAATTAATCCAGAAATAATATGTTAAAATTATTCTGTATTCTTGAAGCACACACAATTTAGCATAGAGATTGTTTATGATGTGGATAGAACAGCCTATAGCAGAGAAGTAGAAAGAGCAGAGGGTGGAAATAAGGCTGGTACTGGACGAGGACAGTTGTGCTGATATAATCTCACAACATGTGTAACACTCTTGCAGCTTAAACACTTCTTTCTGTGGCTATACATTTAGAATGAAAGCTTTCTAAGTGGAGAGACCAGGCATCCTCAGCACATAGCACATTGCCTGGCATATTTTGAATTTCACCAACCCTAAGACTCCATAAAGAATAAATTGAGCCCTTATTTAGGTACCCATAAGGGGGGAAATGCTGTTAACTATATAATTATTGCATGCCATCACATGTAAAACTAATCTCAAATTCATACGTGTTAAAATGTGGGGAAAAGGTTTCCCTTAAAATTGCACTGTGGCAGTAGGAATCCCATAAATATGTGTTAAATGAGCCACACACCATAAACGTCCTCAGAGAAATTCTAGACTTCTGTTTTGCTTTGTTTTCTTTGGTTAGTAACAGCAGAGATATACAGAGTGCTCTGTATCTTCAAAGACCATTGGAGTTGTTCAAGTTTAGAGGTGAGAAAAAAGTTAGAGATAAACTCCTTCATACTCGTATTCAATAAAAGTAAAACGGAGGCACAGGGAGGTGAGGGGATTTGTTCAAAGATCCAACTCTGTGACATCATGTGGCAACTATAAAAGTTTAAGATGGTAAAGCTTGTTTTAAATAATTAATCTATTAATTCCAGCGATTGAAAAACCCTATGTCAAAATGATACTTTACATTAGGGATTAATAATTAAAACAAATCTCCAGTACTCTATTAAACATTAGCAATACCAACTCTTAAATACACTGGCTTAGCTGTATTTCTATTTAACTACCACTTGTGTATTACCTTTCTCCATAAACAAGCCCTTCATAAAATCTTTTTATGGACATGAGACAGGATAAGGTGATATTTCTACTATTCCGGCAGTGGCCATAACTAAAAGAATCATTTTATAAAGAATGAATTTCCTTGGTATTCTTTCCTGTAAATATTCATTATACTTAGCATCATCACACTGATTTACAGTCTATGTTTTAAAACTCAGCTTTTAAAATGACTATTTTGATTTATTCTACAGCTATAGTCTAATAGGTTTATCTCCATTCTTCCCTCTGCTGACAGAACTGACCATAGCAATAAATTAAGCAGATGTGTTCCCTAAGCTTCAGTCTTCAGTGATGTAAAGGCTCTTGCCATGGGAAGATTCAGGCGCAGCTGTGGGAAACCCAAGTTTCACCTAAATAAGTTTCACAAGTCTAAAACCACAGATTCCATTGAGATGAGACTTTGGCCTTGGGGTTTCATTTGGTGTATCATGTTCACATAGTTTTAAAAGAAGCAGCAAACTCTGGGGCGCTCACTCGTGTAGTAAGATCTCTAGGACCTAATGTTGCTTGCTCCATTCTTGCTTCTTAGAGCAAGGATTTACCAATAGAGCCATCTCCAAAGTGACGTGGGCCTGGGGACAACTCATTCCGTGCTACCACAAAGTTGACACCCAAGTGAAGAGTGTTTGAAATGAATATCAAGAGCTAAATATCAAGGCATGTATTTGGCAAGCATGCCAAATATTGAGTGGCTAAGAGATTGGGTCACTTGGATGACAGTGGAAGTGAAGAGAGGGATATTAAAGGGTGATACGTTGCTTCCATATTTTTCTCTCTCCTCTACACCCTCTTGAGATGCATGCATCCCTGCAATAAAATATGGGGCTGCAGACTGTCACCTCATATTCATTCGTGTTCCCAATAAATGAAACTCAAACTCAGCAGCTGCCTTAGTGACATTCCTTATGCACCTTCCAAAAGATACTCCTCCACTACTGAGATCTCAGAGCTTGCCACTTTTCTTTCTTTCCCCACTACCTTTCCTTCCCCCTGTCCTATCCCACCTTCCCTTCCTTCTTCTTTCCTCTTCTCCTGTACAAGAGTTCCCTTAGGTGCACCCGTTCGCGTGCATGCTCTCAATCTCAAGTTTATTGTGCACAGAGACAGATTTTTATTTTGAGGGACAGAGTGCAAGTAGGGGAGGGGCAGAGAGAGGGAGAGAGAGAATCCCAAGCAGACTCCATGTAATGTGGAGCTCTATCCCACATACTGTGAGTTCATGACCTGAGCCAAAATCAAGGGTTGGAGGCTTAACCAACTGAGCCACCCAGGTGCCCCGGCACATTGACTGTTTCAAACAAGAAATATGCAACTTCTATAAAAGAGAAAGGGGTGACAAATTAAATTTGGCTGGCAATTATGGGTTCTCTTTGATAATCTGGAAAAGGTATGATGCCTAAATTAAACATATTCCCAAATTAGTCACTTTTTAAAATAAAATGTTTTTAATGTTTATTTCTTTGTGAGAGAGAGACAGAGAAACACAGAGTGCAAGCAGTGGAGGGGCAGAGAGAGAGGGACACACAGAATCCGAAGCAGGCTTCAGGCTCTGAGCTGTCAGCACAACACCTGACATGGGGCTGGAACCCACGAACTGTGGACATCATGACCTGAGCCGAAGTCCGGTCACTCAGGTGCCCCCAAATTAGTCACTTTTGTCCTGTTCTGTTCCATAATCAAATCTCCTTGTCTTTTATAATGTGATTTTCTGTAGAGATGGCCTGCATATAAATGCTTTCCCAACTACAGGATTATTTAACTATTCACTAGTTCATGTATTTTAATTTCCAAAATACGATAATCTGCATTTTTTTATAGTGGTAGGTAGGGATCTAATTTTTGTCCTATACGATTCTTCACATGTCCCAAAACTGTTTCGGAATCATCTAGACTTTCTATACTGATTTGAAATAGTATCTGTGACATGAACACACACACTCACACATTTTAGGAGTCTCTTTTCTGTTCCATCTTTATCTATTATAATGTCAGAACCACACTGTTTTAATATTATATTACTTATTAATATCTGATAATATAATTATCCATCTTTATTTTCATAAGCAAAATTGGTTCTCATAGCTTTATTCTCACATAAATTTTTTAATCATTTTGTCAAATTACAAAAATAACCCCATTGAAAAGTTGCTGGAAACGCCTTAAATTTGGGTATTCATTTAGTCAGGACTAGGATCTTCAATTTTATTGAAACTTCTGAACTAGAAATTTCTTCATCTTTTATAGTCTATTAGTTATTAGATACACGGTTTATTTCCAGATGTTTTTGCTAAATAAATGGGATTCTTTTGTCACTGTATCTTATAATTTGTTGTTGGCAATCTACAGGAAAGCAGAATAAAGAATCTACTATGGGGCTACCTGGGCGGTTCATTCAGTTAAGCATCCGACTTAGGCTCAGGTCACGATGTCCACAGTTCGTGGGTTCGAGCCCCGCATCGGCTGCTGTGCTGACAGCTCAGAGCCTGAAGCCTGCTTTGGATTCTGTGTGTCCCTCTCTCTCTGCCCCCACCCCTGCTGGCGCTCTGTCTCTCTCTCTCTAAAATATAAAGACTAAACATTAAAAAATAAAAAAACAATCTACTATGAACTTGTAATTTTATTAGGCACTAGAGATGGAAGATGGAGAAGAATGTGGAGGAGGAGGTGGAAGAGAAAGTGCTAATTGAAGTTGCCCATTATTTAGATCGGTGACGCTGTTGTGTAAATCAATGATAACATCAGAATGTGGTAAGGTATGAGACAGAGGGCATGATGGTGAACTCATCAGTCATGGCTATCTATCCACTCTCTTTGCTGTCTTTACAGTTTTTATTCCCTGAAATAATTAGTCTCAATCATTCATATGATAGAGGGGCTTATTCTAGCTGGTAAATACCATTTGTCTTGTCAGAGAGAGGCTCCTTACCCAATATACCTCATTGAAGTACTATGAATATACTATGTGCCTGACATTTCAACAGACAATGGGTATACAATGGAGAATAAAATAAATACAATTCATTCATACAGTACAGGTATTAATATATAGTGTATTTGGTTAGATGTAAAATACTTTTTTTGAAAACATTGCCTGTATATATGCACAAGAATGGTTACACACACACACATGAAAATATTATATACCAGAAACAAAATCACCTAAACTTCCTTTTCAAAACCTAGAACTACATATTAACTATACCGATGCAATAGACTGAAGAGTGCCCTCCCCAAAAGATGTCCACATCCTATTCCCTGGAACCTGCAAATACGTTACTTTGAATGGCAAAGGGGACTATGCAATGTGATTAAGTTATGAATTTGGGGATTGGGAGATTGCCCTGGATTAGATGTGTGGGCCTAAATTAATAACACAGGAGGTCCACAGCCCGACAGAAGGCAATACGATGATCAAAGAAGGGGGGGGTCAGAGTGATTCACAGAAGAGATCATGAATCAAGGAATCCAAGTGGCACCTAGAAATTTTAAAAGGAAGTGGAACCTCCCCCTAAAACCTCCAAAAGGGACACAGTCTTCTCAACCCATTTGATAAGACTTCCAACCTCCAAAACTCTAAGATAATTTGAGTTGTTTTCAGCCACCAAATGTGTTACAGCCGCAATAGGAAATTAATACAGCTGGCAAATCCAAACTCTTCAGGGTAGCATTCACAGCTTTCTTCCAAACGATCACAGTGCAGCTCTCCCATGGCAGCCTAACTTGGCCCATCTAAATGAGCAGTATAGGGGCTCCTGGTGGCTGGGTCGGTTAAGCATCCAGCTCTTGGTTTCGGCTCAGGTCATGATCTCACAGTTCGTGGGGTCACACTGACAGCATGCACCCTGCTTGCGAATCTCTCTCTCTCCTTCCCTCTCTGCCCCTCCCCTGCTCGTTCTTTCTCTTCCTCTCCCTCCCTCCCTCCCTCTCTCCCTCTCTCCAAAGAAAAAAGTAAATAAAAATAATTTTTTTTAAACAAAACAGCAATATAATCAGTACAACCTTCTTGCCTTTTACATTTTTTCTTACCTATCTCCAATTCTAGTGATAAACCGTCTCTTTCTCTATGCAATTCATCACCAATGCCTACTGAAAGCTTAATTTCTAAATTCATTTTACCAGTTCAAATCTTACTCATTACAATTGTATCCAAACAGTACTTTATAGCTTTTCAAATTCAGTACTGTGCTTTGTAATTGTTCTTAAATCATCTGAAGTATCTGGTATGCTGCCCCATCAGATTACAAACTTCAAAGAAACGGGATGTATGTGCTTTTAGTTCTTCATCATCCTGGCAGGACTTCCCAACCTTCTCACGTCATGGCACGCACAGAAAATAATATAATTTGTACAGTACTTGATCAAGTGTATGTGACTGCTCCTGGTCACATTTCTGGCTACTCCAGGACCTGCCCTTCTGAAGGCCAAGTCAAAACATGGAAGCTGGGAAACTTTCCTAGGTATCTAGCACCATGCTGGTCTTTAATCAGAGTTCAGTGCATGTTTATAAACTCTTCTTGTTAACTGGGAATAATAAAGCCATTGAAGTTTCTAAAACCAGGTATGTGTGGCTGTCATAAAAAAATATAAACACTTTATGCTTTTATAGAACTGTGATTTATAAAGGGTTTTTACAGACTACTTCATTTAACCATTACAACAACCCTGTGAGATCGAAAGATAGGCTACTTTATAAATGAAGATGCTAAGACTTAGTGGGGCAGATTACTTCCTGAAGCTATGAAATGGCAGGACCAGGACCAGAAACTGGTATTTTTTTTTTTTAACTCCATGTGCATGATTTTTCCCCCATGATTGCTGAAAGGCCCCCAAAGCTAATAATGATGTTTCTAAAACCCAGATTAAAATGTAAGTGAACTCATTCTTTAAGGTTCAGATGAAAACTTAAAATCTTATATTCTAAGATCTGGACTTTATTGTTAAGACTTATTTCCTGTTCTAATCAAACAGCCAGTAAATAGTACCAGAAATTAACAAAATGCCATGTTTTGTCATACTCATCACTTAGGAGAAAGACCCAAGTGGCCTCACACTATTAAACATAAAAAGTTTTTAGTTTTACAGTTAACTTGCTGAGGCAGCAAACTGCAGCCCCATTGGGGAAGTGTTACAAGGTATTTGAAGATAAGAGAATGACTCAAATAGAAAAACCAGATGCATTATGAAAAATGCTTAGGGGTCTGCATGGCTGGAGGATAAAGAAGACATATACTTCTCTGCCCTTGAGGAATAGGAACAGCTAAATTCTTTTATTCTTATATCACCTATTGAAGTCAGCAAGTTCCTCCAGGAGGAATCAATAAGACAGCTGCATACTTAGAATGGATAGCAGTAAGCTTTTCAGACATAAAATGAAAAAAAGTAATTTATTCAAATGAAGGGGGTGCATGATAATATGGTTACCTACCATAAGCCACATGCAAGCCTACTTAAAATTATAGCATTATCATTCTGGGTGCCCCCCCAGGATACAGCAAAAGGAGAAAATAATTTACCATGGAGTTTTTAAGTTCTCTGTCACTTAATGATTTTTAATTTAATATGACAATTCCTTTAAAGGAATGATTCTTCAAGAAGCATGTGTGCTGGAAGGTTAGCAGTACCAAATCCTAGAAAGCTTCATTTTTACTGTCCTTCCTTTGTTCATTCCAACAAACCTAGTTAAAGCAGTGTCTGTATCCCTTTTATTTCATGCTTGTTTCTGTAAGTGGTTATTTTAAAATGGAAATGGCTTGACCAATTAGAAGAATGTAGCAATGTTATTACTATCAACTCTGGAGGTAAACATCTAGCTGTGTCTCTTATTAGCCATGTGACATTAGGCAAGTTATTTAGCTACTCTTAAATCTCAGATTCTTGGGGTGCCTGGGTGGCTCAGTTGCTTAAGCGTCTGACTTGGCTCAGGTCATGATCTCATGGTACGTGAGTTAGAGCCCTGCATCAGGCACTGTGCTGACAGCTCAGAGCCTGGAGCCTGCTTTGGATTCTGTCTCCCTCTCTCTCTGCCCCTGCCCGACTCATGCTATGTCTCTCTCTCAAAAATAAAAATAAACATTTAAAAAGAATTTTAAAAAGTCTCAGATTCTCATCTGCAAACTGGGTGATTAAAAAAGAAAAACATATCCAACAGGGATTGTGAGTTTCTAATTCGATGATACATTTAAAATGCCCAGCACAGTATCTCTCAATTTCAGGAAACATTTCCATCTCTTCACTTGTTCCAAACCAGTATAAAACCAGAGTTCCAGATGTAAAAGCTACACTTTTGGCCCAAAGATTCAGTTGCGTTAAAAAATTATTGTTAGATGAGCAGTTTGTTGGAATTTTACATTTTTTACGTAATAGTAATTATTTCATTTATTATTTATTTGTGTTACTTATTATTGTTATTATTTAAAAACGCTTTTCACTCATTAACATAGAGTAAAATATATTTGGGTGCTTTCACTTATTCAGTGAAGTAGAATAAAATGTGTATGGCAATACCTACAGTTATAAAGAAGTATCTAGAAAATATTCACATACAGCATGTATTTTTTATTCCCTCCTTTTAAAACTGAATCATTAATCCTTAAAATAAGACACCAGAATTCAAAAATATCAACAAGATAACCTTTGTTTACAAAGGATTTTTTGTGAGTTAGGCAGTGTATATTATTTAATCCTCACAAAACTCCTATGAAATGGCTACTATTATCTTTTTCTATCAATGGAAAGAGATAACATACTGGATGTCTCACACTTGGGAAGTGGCCCAGCCTAAATTTGAACCCTGGTCTAGCTGCAAAGCACTAATTCATCAAGCTCTATTGCGACACTTGTCTCTTATCTCAAATGAAATTTTAAAGATGAAGATCATCCAAACATCTTGAAGAACAGTAGGGAGAAAATGAAAAGTCACACTCAGCTCTCTATTCTCCTCCTACAACCTTCTCACGAACGTCATAGGGGAGTCAGAAGCCCAGTTCTGCCTCCTGATGTCACTGTGACCCTCGGCAAATTATTCCCGCTCTTTGAGCCTCAGTTTCTGGTGAGTCAAATGAGAACAGAGACTTCTTTGTGTAGAGCTGAGGCGAAGACTAGGTAAACTGTGGTAGGTGTTCAATAAACAGGAGCTATTATAATTAGGATTATAGTCCCTGGCTCAAAAAGCTTTTGTGTGTTCATCCTATTTTATATCTGTATGTAATTCTGGAGAATAGTTCAATATTGGTAGAATATCATATCATAGAAGTTTTAAATTTTTATAAGGAGACAACAATTTTATGAACATATCTTTTTTAGGATATGTATATAATGATATTTAGCTCTAGTGATGTTTTTAAGTATTATTCTAGGTAAACACTATAGGCAAGAAAATTTTCTAACAGCATTTTGCAAAAACAATGTAGTTCTTATGGGGCAATGAACAAAGGTGCACTGACATGTGGAGAAAATGTTCTTCTCCAATCAGCTGGCAGATGCCTCCATTCTGTTTCCTCCATCATCAAGAACAAAAGCTCCATTTCGAGACTGGTATTGAAGCAGAAAAACTGCAGCTGGGTATAAGGCAACAGTCTTGAGCCAAGAAGAAAGCAAGAAAAAGAGAATAGCAAAAACGGAGACTAAAAGGTGGAATCAAGAAAACAAATCACCCTTCCTTATAATACAAAGCTGGGGGCATCTGGGTGGCTCAGTCGATTAAGCATCTGACTTGGGCTCAGGTTATGATCTCATGGTTCTTGAGTTCAAACCCTGCATCAGGCTGTGTACTGACAACTCAGAGCCTGGAGCCTGCTTTGGATTCTGTGTCTCCCTCTCTCTCTGCATCCCCCTCTCTCTCTGCATCCCCCTCTCTCTCAAAAATAAAAATAAAAATAAAAATAAAAAGATTTTATCATATAAAGCTGGAACCAGCTAACATAAGCACATTTTTAAGATGTGGTGAAAGTCTATCTTCAAGGTTTTAACCTTGAAAGTGAATCTCCTATGAGGGTCCATGATGTTTGAGATTCAGGCCACCTTCACTAGCACATATAGTGCTAAAACAGTAAAAGGTTATGATCTTCCTATTTCTCACCCTATTTGGATCTTCCTCCTCCCATTCATATCTAACAACAAATACAAAGTTGATTTGTAAAGTATATCTATCTATACATGAATATACAAGCCTATTTACTAATTCCAAAGCAAATAAGCACTTAGGAAAAATATCTATCACTCTAATACACTTATATAAACATTCTAATAACTAGATTTTTTTAAATAATCACCCAAATAAATATTTTTAAAACTATGAAAAATCAACCAGAAAATCTACTTTCTAAGGTTTAGCAAATGAACACATGATCTTTTTCCTACAGTGAAAATATCTGGTGTGTGAAAGTTATTTGTATTAAAATCTTCAAGTGATTGCTTGTTTATTGTTTTTAAGTTTATTTTCTTGAAATTGGATCCAATAGGAGTTTCCTCGGGCTGCCATTAGAGGGCATAAAAGAATAATTGTGGAGACCAAAATCATATATCCCCCAAAATTAACCCTGGAAAAAAGAAAGAGCTACCGTTTAATTTTGATTTCAAAAGAGGAATTTACAAAAAAAAAAAAAGTGAATTGTAGAAATAATTTGTATCTTTGATGAAAGCAGCCATCTATAAAGAAGTTAAGGTGCTGGTAGTTATGTATAAAAGAAGAAAATAACTAAAGTTTTACCAAGTTTAGTTTGAAAATCTCAAAATTAGTCCTTATCCGTTAGCAGTCATTAGGGTACCTGGTCAAAAAATGAGAGAGAAAGAAAGAAGCGGTGGTCAGGAAAGGAGAAAAGCACAGAGAAAATAAGAAGGAAAATCTCATCTGAAATTTTTATTTATGATATATTCAAAAAAAGATGACAGAAAAAGAATCAGGGATATATTACTCTTTGAAAAGCATAGGATCAATTTTATGGCTTCAAAGTCTACCCTTACCTACCTGGCCTCTTTCTGGTTTACCTACACAACTTGCTTCTTACCTAAGGCCATGACAACAAAAAATCAGAAGAAAAATGGATCTCAGACACAGAGAAAAATATACCAAATCCTCCTGTTCTTTACATCACTTGATGTTTTAAAGGATTTTAAATGTATGCTCCATTTATGAAGTCTATTTACTCCATTTCTGCCATCTTCAAAACTGGCAAAACAAATAGACCCATATCCAATTAAGAACCTAACTCCCCAGCCCCCAAATAAATGGTAATGAAGCTGGTACCGACCTAGCCAATGTACTTTTAACACAAGGGGAAAAAATCTACAGCTTCTATTTCATATCAATATAAAGGCCTCTTTTATATGGGATACCTCCTTTGTAGCAAGCACTTTTACCTTTACTGAATTCCAGGATAAATTTATGACATCAATCCCTTTCTTTAATTTACAAAATAGGAAAATCCCAAGATCACCTTCAAACAGAAGGAACACAGCCTCAATATGTTTCTATCACACTATGAAGATTGTTAAGACTCCCAATAGGGCACTTTGACTTAAATCCTATAAATTTCCTGCTTAAATTTTCAAACAGGGGAAACCAGGGATACATATGAGAACATAAACCCACCTTTTGGTGATGGTTCTGTGCTAGTCTGTATTGTTAAAGGGTATAAAAAGGGCCATAAAGGAATTGGAATTATACTGAACAGGATCTCACACTCCGCATTCTATTTGTAAACACACACCTCTGTAAAGTGCACAGAAACAGATGAGGAAAAATATTTTTCAACTCTATGGAATGGAAGAGAAGCAACTTCTACCCCATAAAAACCATTCTAACTAACAAATCAATATTACAGTTCCACAGATATAAATGAAATAGGCAACAAACTGTCTACATATACTAGACACACATTTCATTACTTATTTTAATTACTTCACTTTAATTTCCTACTTCATTTAGTATGTGGACAAAACTCATAAAAAAACAACCGCCTTAAGTTTTGTAACTTATCGTTCATCTCCACAAATTCCATCCCAACACGTTTTTGTTGATATTTCATGTTTTTAAGAAGTTCAGAAAACAGGAATATGTAGCTAAGAAAAGTTGGGGGTTTCCTTTGTCTGCATTGAAAAAAATCAGGGATCCTTTTCTGATTATTCAAGTACCACCTCACCTTAAAGCCACCAAATGCCTGTGCTCTTTTTTCTCACAGTTATTGTCACCAAGTACTGCGATTGTATTTTTACTAATTTGTCTCCTCCTTGGGTCTGTAAGTTATTTGATGGTAGAAACTGTATTCTAAGAATAGAAGCTGGTCCAAGTAAGGTCCTTGATATATGTTTGGTGTGATTGAGGGAAGCCTCAACATCAAATAAAAAATACCTGTAAGTCTCTAATTTATAACTATATTTATTTGTTTTATTTGACAAAATTTATTTATTTATCTTCTCTGTGCCAGAGACTGTTGTAGACATTGGGAACACAGCAATGACTAAGATAATTTAAAAGTTTCCCTGCCTTTATGGAGCTTACCTTATTTGGGGGTAGTCTTGAAGGAAAAAAGCATCTTAAACATAAACAAGAAAATAGTAAGAGGAGAATGCCAAGTACCAGAAATACAAAAGGAAACGAGCATACTTACAAATAGTCAGAAGCTCCTACATTCACACACACATACACACACACACACACACACACACACACACACACCCTGAAAACAACTTTCTGAGGAACATAAAGCGAGAAAGATAAACCCAGCCTACAGTTTTATAAGTGTGGTGAAAGACCTAAATTAATATTATGTACTGTCTTGCCATCTGAAATGAGAGGAGTCTTGATTTCCCTCAAGTGCTTCTCCCCACTCTTCTCCTATGCATAATGTCTCCTTGTCAATTGGACCAAAAATGCACCTCCTGCTTATCCTTGAGTAGCAAGTTTCAGTACCCTGCAGCCCTCAGAATTACTCTATGTAGCCAGTCGTAGCTTCTCAAAGGAACCAGAGGTCACTTCAGCCTCTTAATACTACAAAGCCTGCCTTCCACAGCTTCTGCTGGTTCACTCCACTTCTGAGTACAACCAATGTGTAGCTATGTACAGTATGCAATGTCCTCCACCCCCAGACTGTGTGTTTATGTGACTAATAAATTGCTATCAATTTCATCTGTCTTGTGTTGAGTGTAGTGTGTTTGGCCATCCCCATAACCCTAGGGTGGGAGTCTTTCCTCACCGATACGATGAATAGGAGACAATCAAAACAAAATTTTCCACATTTCCAGCTCAAAGTCAGACAAAGAAACACCGATGTATTTCCATGCAAAGAATATGAGCCATGGACCAAGAAACCCCAAGACAATCTTTTTACTTTCTTTAAGCCTCACTCAGTTTTCTGAATCAATAAAATTAGGATGGTCTTAATACTTATGTATAAATTTATTTGAAGTAAAATAGTGTTTGAAAAGTTTTGGGGCATATTATACATACACAAAACATGTTGGCCATTCTTACACAATGCCATTAGTGGTTTAGTACACTCTGGATAAAGACAGGTTCTCCCATATCCTTGAGAGCTCAGATGGATTCCCATGATTATGCCTTTGTAGATACTTTTTCCCCCTTTCACCCTAAATTTCTTCCTCCTATCTAAAACCATCTTAGCTTTTACCAGGATGAGGTATGCTTTCAAATGTATTAATAGCCATGACACCACAGTAGACATTTGATATTTCTAGTTCACTAGCATCTATTGCTGTTTTTTTTTCTGTGAACTCATGTTGTCTCCCCAACCAACAGTAGACTCCTTAACTTCTTTAACATACTGCTTTGCATCTATGAGGTCTTGTATATAAGTAAATAGTACATGTTTCTAAATAAAAATCACTAAATATTTGTCCTACCTCTCTCCCCCTTTATGCTTGTTCTAGAATAAAAGCCCTGGTGAGAAACTGGTTTGATTTTTGCATCAATACAAAGGTTAAATATATAATTAGGACATATTTCATAGTGGAAATAGATTCTAGTGTTTGAGATGAAGATTAAATATATTGAGGGTTATTTTTATTGTGCTTTAGGACTTTTAATGTTTTTGTGTTTGAACAGAAAATTCAAGTTATGTAGGTGGCTAGCAAAACACTTTAAGAACCATTATTTACTTTCTGTAGGCAGGTTTTCAACCATCAAATCTTTTTTTTTTTTTTTTTTTTTTTTTTTTTTTTTTTTTAGCATCTAAAAACATAAGGTTTTACAGCTCTGTCAGGCACCACACAGCCCTATGAAAAGTGATCAAATCATGAGACTGGAGATTGATTGGATTTAAACTAACTTCCTGAAATTCTTCCAAAGCCATCAATAAAATGGATGGATGAATGAATGAATGAATGAACGAATGAATCCTATCAATGATGGGCACACTGGCAACTACTCAGTGCTCTTTATAAAACCTTTTATTTATAATCCATTCTACAAAACAAAATGTCTAACCTATAATTGAAATTGTATTCCTATTTATAAACATACCTATGTGAACCCATTTTAGATACTGAATATATCTAAGCAGCTAAAAAAAATGCCTTCAGAGCATCAAAAGGGCAACTGGCTAGCCTGTACGCATATTCTAGTTGGATGTCACAATGTTTTAAATATTCAAATCTTCATACTTCCAAGGAGACAAAATATCCTCACATTTCCTAAGAAGTTGCTATTCCCTCCTGTCTTATACCTGGCTTGTTTCCAATCTCTGTGTACATCAACCTATCTCACCCATAGGGTTTTCAGTATGTAGAAACATTAGGAGGCATACAGGTGCTAGAAAAATAACACTAAAAAAGGAAGTCAGATATCATGGTTGCTAATCATTCTTCTAACTACCTGTGTAACCTTGGAGAAGTCACCTTATTTCCCGGACCTCAGTAATGTCAACTTGAAAAAAAAAAAAAAAAAGGCTTAACCAATTGCTGGCATCACATTCAACATAAGTCCCTACCATATTCCCTATACTTTATTTGTGGTAACTACAACTTGTCTGTCACAAAAACCAAAAAGATGAAAGAAATTAGTCATTTCAAGTCTAATTAATCATCATTTACATTGCATTTTTATGTGTCTTTGATAATGTCTACTCACCATAAAACAGGTGTTGGCTTATCTCCCCAAACTTTTTTTTTTTATATATTTTAACTATCCAAAATCCAGCACCAAAACTTTTGAAGTTGCTGTGGTATTTAAATTTTCCTTTAATCACTCATTCATTTATCAGTTACCAGTATTTCCTTTTAAAAATAATGAAACTACTAGGGTTTTCTGTTCAAAAGAGACTAACAACGTGTCATGTTTTGGAGTGCCTGTGTGGCTCTCAGTTAAGCATCTGACCCTTGATTTCGGCTCAGGTCATGATCTCACCGTTCATGGAATCAAGTGCCCTTTGGGCTCTGTGCTGACAGCAGGGAACATGCTTAGGATTCTCTGTCTGTCTCTCAAATAAATAAATTTTAAAAAAATGTATCATGTTTTCATATTATGGGAGAGTATCTTTATTGAAATTGTAATGTGACTTTGACCTCGGCGGCATACATTTGAATTTTTTTTTAGCACTAAAAGCCTTTGAATGAGAAGAATATTAGGCTTGCTGTCAAGTTTTTAAAACTTTTTTCCAAGTTATTTAACTTGCTTTAAAATTTTTGCTATTTCAAGGAGTTTACAGAGTCCTGATGGCATCCTTAACATCAGTTTGTAGAAGGAGGACTCTTGTGGGAGTGTTCAGTGAACACCAAGTCACGATAATAGAATACAGTGTTGGGACGTAGCAGATGAATCACTGGGATGGACAGGCTTGGAACACCTCAGAAGCTCCTTGATACACTTTTCTATATTATTTCTTAGGTACTTTTTTTTTTACTATTCAAAACCAATTTCTGCAGTAATAGCAAATATAGTATAATTCCAGTCACTCTCTACTTGATGTAATAAATAGGTTTAAAATTTTAGGAGAAAAAGTCATTTTGTATCCCTAATTTAAGGACTTAGCCAATACTCTAAAAAGAATTTCAAGATATATTTATATTAAAATGTATAATATTCTGACAACTCCAAAAAATTTTATTTTAAACTCAGAACATAAAATTCAATATGAAAACACTGAAGATCTAAATTGTATATAGCAATAAGTCATTCCAGACATAATTGTCGACGTGGCCTTAATTGGATTTTATGATGAAAAACAATCTTTATATTATAAAATGGAAATAAACTCTTCGCCTCTATAGAAAAGAGTTGGTCACAACTGTTATGCAGAACTGTTATGATGGGAAAGCGTCTGGATAATTGTAATGACACATATAAATATCGTGTTCCTTCCCTTCCTTTTTATTTTGTGAATGATACAACGAAGTTGTGCCAGTTAAAGTATTAAAATATGTTGAAATGCAAATATTTAGGAAAGCCCACCATTGCAGAGGAATAAAGGTATTTTTTATCAACTAATAGGAATCTTTCTTTTCATAAATTAAACAAGAGCCACTAATTGTGCTATGCAAAGAATTTTATTTCGCAATTATCTGATTCCTCTTCTTGTTTAACACCTGCTGATCACAGTGACAGAACTCACTTCTAATTAATTATTTGACCATCCAGAGCTCAGTAAAGTGTACAACAGGTGCCAATCCAATATTTATCTGAGTAACAGACCCTAAGCTGATGACATTCTAAAGGAAATGCTTATGTAGGATTGTAGAAAGATCTCCTGGGGCTAACATGTTGAAGAAACAGAAGAATGAGAAGACCAAAGATCTGGGAAGATGGCAAAACTTACCTTGAACTAAAATATAAAATAACTCTAAAAGAACAAAAATTGTAGGAATCTGACAAAGAAATTCAGGACAAATTTGATGCAGTTATTTCCTGGAACATTTATAAATGGTACTATACCTAGAAGGAGATTATTAAGCCAAAAATTCCTCCAGAAATAATGTATGTCAAAGGCAAAAGTAATTATGGGTTACTCCAATTCTGTCATATGTTGTATACTTGACAAAGAATATTCTCAGCTTGGAGTAAAATATAAAGTAAGTTATATTTTAAAAAATCTGTAGTCCTGAATTTGAATAGGAAATGTCCATATGAGTTCATCATATGTAGTACTGTATGCTGTGTGTGTGTGTGTGTGTGTGTGTGTGTGTGTGTGTGTGTGAGAGAGAGAGAGAGAGAGAGAGAGAGAGAGAGAGAGAGAGAAATATCCTAGCTCTCTCCATGAAGATGCTTAGAAACAATGACTAACCAAGTTTCCCCAGTGCCCAGATAATAGCACTTCTTAGACAAAGAGGGTGTGTGTGTGTGTGTGTGTGTGTGTGTGTGTGTGTGTGTGTGTGAGAGAGAGAGAGAGAGAGAGAGAGAGAGAGAGAGAGAGAAATATCCTAGCTCTCTTCATGAAGATGCTTAGAAACAATGATTAACCAAGTTTCCCCATTGCCCAGAAACTAGCACTTCTTAGACAAAGAGGTCATTCCAGGTCTGGGGAAAAAGATGAACCTGGAAGGAACATAGTTATATTGGATAAAGAAGAAACAGTGAAGGAGCGCCTGGGTGGCTCAGTCAGTGGAGTATCCGACTTCAGCTCAGGCCATGATCTCACCACTCGTGAGTTCGAGCCCCGTGTCGGGCTCTGTGCTGACAGCTCAGAGCCTGGAGCCTGCTTCCGATTCTGTGTCCTGCTCTCTGCCCCTCCCTCATTCATGCTCTGTCTCTCTTTCTCTCAAGAATAAATTAAACATTAAAAAATTTAAAAAAAACCTTAAATTTTAATTGGGCAAAATTAATCATTGGGTCAGGGATGAACACTTCAGTGATAAGGATGTGATAACTATAACAAGTCAAATTAGTGGTTGCTTTTCAGAGAGAAAGAGGATTAAGTTGTGAGTCCCAGTGGAGGAGCTCTTGAGGTGGGGAGGAAAGCTCTATTTCTTGACCAGGTTGGTAGTTAAGGTGATGTTCTCCTTAACAGAATGTATGAAGCCAAACATTTGTGTGTTTTTCTGTATCTATGTTTTACTTATAACAAAGGGTTGTGAGAAAAATTTTGTGGAATAATACAAAGTTAATAGTTTGACTTGGTACTAAAATAACAAGAATTTAACTTCTCTTAGAGGAAACAAATAATTCATCATGATTTAATAGATAAAATGAAGTACAAAATTCTTATCTGCCTTTGAAATGGTTATTTCAAAGAGATGGTTATTTATAAAATAAAATGGTATGGGTGCCTGGGTGGTTCAGTTGGTTAGGCATCCAACTCTTGATTTCAGCTCAGGTCATGCATGATCTCATGGTCCTGAGATCAAGCTCCATGCTGGGTGGGGATGCTGCTTAAGAATGTCTTTGCCCCTTCTCTCTCTCTCTCTCTCTCTCTCTCTCTTTCTCTCACTGAAGAAATAAAGAAATAAAGAATGAGGGAGAGAGAGAGAGAGAGGGGAAGGAAGGAAGGAAGGAAGGAAGGAAGGAAGGAAGGAATGAAGGAAGGAAGGAGGGAGGGAGGGAGGGAGGGAGGGAGGGAGGAAGGAAGGAAGGTAGAAAGAGTATCTACAAAATCTAATGTTTCTCTAGAGACTGGTTAGTCATAATCATTTAACAAGAATGGTGTGCTTTTTGCCTACTTGGGAACTTTTTGAATTATATAAGGCTGCTAATGCTTTTTAGTAACTACTGAACTAAATGATCAGCCTGCAAATAGAATATGGGCCATTTAAAAAATCTTAGTAACTTTATAAATGAATTAAGGAGGGAAACCACTTGAACTGTTGAAAAGAAAATCCATAGATTGATATATAAAAACCTTCTTTTGCTTGAGTTAAACGTTTTTTAAACATTTTTTAAGTTACATACTGGAACAGCTCTAACTGAAATAAAGACAAAAATTAGCTTCTAAACTAACCAGTGAGAATCAGAATAGGCAATACCCATTGCTCTCTATTGGTGCAAATACTGGTAAAATTTTAAGTGATACTTGTTTAACTTAAAACAGTTAAATCATAGTTTTTGAAATATTTTAACTGGTTTGAAACATAATAGACCTTGAAAATAAATATCAGATTGTTCAAATTTAACAAATGTTAGCACTTGCAACAAAATGACATATCATATCTTTAGGCCTCTTAAAGAGAATAAATACCAGTCTTCTGAACTTGACTTCATTTGAAGTCTAATTATTTTAAGCTTTCTGTTGATATAAACTAAATGAACAAAGTGGTTCATTTTAAAAGCACAATCATGGCAGCATTTGGCAAGCACATATGAAGAAAATAGAACTTACACCACAGATAAAACAGACAACTTTAAGCCCTTCAGGCTCTTCTACCTCGAGGACCCAATGGGGAAAAATTAAAACATAAAAGACAGAAGTTTGTTTAAAACAAATTATAATCACATAAGTTTCATACAGTTTAAAGCATTACTAGTTTGCTTTCTACTCTGTTTATTACATATATGGTAATATATGTAATTCATGATATACAATTTATATATCACATATATATAAATAAATTTGGGATACTGCTTTGAGAATTGAAAGGTGATTCTATAATATTTTCTGGGGCCAATAAAATAATGCATTCTAGGACTTTAATAATTTAAGTTTAAAAGAAATTATTAGTTATTTCACTTACTACCCAACCTACCATTTCAAGTCTTTTTGACATCACGCATGTTACAAAACCCTTGTGGTGTTCAGTTTTATCACCATCTCTATATACTTCCAGATATCCTTACCTTATCTATTTATCTAATGTTCTTCAATTATGTTTTTGTCATTTTCTTGCTCAAGAACCTAAATTCTTTAATTTAGGTTTCAAAACTTTTTACTTATTCTTTCACACATGCATTCAACAAACCCAAATCCCAGTATTTCAGGGACTGAGTCCAGGCACTAAAATAGAAACATAAAAATTAGACATAGACCTTATTTAAATGGCAACCTTATTTAAATGGCAACAAAATAATAATAATCGCAGTGGCAATATTATATGATGAGGGCTCTGATAGTGCAGAGTGATACTATAGAATTGTAAAAATAAGCACCTGTTCCATATTAGAGGTGAGGGTTAGTACTGATGAAGGCAAATTAAAGGAGGCTTCCTAAATAAACTGATAGGAATCAGATCAGGGAATTCCTTGTATATCACACTAAGAAATTATAATTTTACTCTGAATTTTTGGAAAGGTCACTGAAAGATTTTAAAAGTTTTACACAAGGGAGTGACATGATCTATTTTATGACAGAAAACTTACTAAGGCTGTAATGCTGTAAACGGATTGAAACGGATTGTAAATGGAGATCAAGACTGTAGATAGAAAATCAGTAAGAAAACTAGTGTTGTAATTTAATGTTTTGTTTTCTTTTGTTTGAGAGAGAGAGAGAGAGAGAGAGAGAGAGAGAGAGAGAGAACACGAGTGGGGGAGGGGCAGAAAGAGAGGGAAACACAGAATCCCAAGCAGGCTCCAGGCTCTGAGCTGTCAACACAGAGCCCGATGCAGGGCTTGAACCCACAAACTATGAGATCATGACCTGAGCCAAAGTCAGACACTTAACTGGCTGAGCCACGAGGTGCCCCTAGTGCTGTACTTTAAAGAAGAAATTGTAGGGGTGCCTGGGTGGCTCAGTCGGTAAGGCGTCCGATTTCAGCTCAGGTCATGATCTCACTGTCCCATTTGTGGGTTTGAGCCCTGCATCAGGTTCTGTGATGACAGCTCAAAGCCTGGAGTCTGCTTCTGAGTCTGTGTCTCCCTCTCTCTGCTCTTCCCCTGCTCACATTCTGTGTCTTTCTCTCTCTCTCAAAAATAAACATTTAAGAAATTTTAAAGAAGAAATTATAGAAGCCTAATAAAGCAAATAGCAGTGGGATTAAGAAAAGAGAGTCAAAAGATAGTTAAAAATAGAATTGTTAGGATTTGGTTGCAGATTAACCATGGAGGTATGAGATAACACAGGTTTTGAATAATAAGGGTTCACTGCAATAGTGAAAGCAGGAAGAAAAGCATATCAGAATGAGCATGAGCCCAATTTTGAACACAGTGAATTTGAAGTCCCTTTGGAATAGCCAAGGAGTAATGTCCAGGAGAAGACTCGTAATAATCATGTGCAAAAGTGTAGTGTTATTTAATCATGGCCATTCTATTAAACATACCAATTTAAATATGATAATTTCTTAAAAGAATCAAGTTGCTAAGTCAGTATAGGAAATAACAATAGACACAAGGCAAGACTAAAGAAATCCTCTGAGTAGGACTGTAAAAGGTGAAAGAAATTAATCTGTAACCACGAGTTAGCAAAGGGCTTTGATACCTAGTCAAGGTGGCTAGGGAGCCACTATAAGCTCTGGAATGGGAGAGAAACATGAAAATATGCAAAAATACATGGCAAGGCATGGAGCGCATGTCAATATCTAACCCTCTTCATACACTGGGTAAATTCTGGTGCTTGAAGAGTGAGGCTGCATGATTTTTTAGGAATTATTACAAGCATAATCTCAAAGTTATAGCATTAGACATATATTTTCTATGCCAGAGTCAGAGTAGCACTCTGATTATTTGTAGCAAGACTTGTGCTTGGGTCTGTCAATTGCCTTATCTTCACATACTCTGATTCGCCACACCGTAGGCCATCTGGAGATTTCCACCAATACGAGACAAAAGATGGCAGTTAAAAAAGGAATGGCTACATTTAATCTTCCTCCTTGAAGTGTATCCTGCAGGACTTGACTTCTTTCCCTCCAACATACAAAACCCAAAGCACTTACAACAGTCTAAAATTGGTTGACTAAATAGGTTGCACTTAATTTTAAAATGGCCACAATGCATCTCTATTTGGAAGATGTTTTTCTTCTCCTTTCAGTGGTTAAATAGGACGGAGACTTTCAATTCTAGTTACAATGGAGTAAGCACACTCCATCTTGTCTCTCCTTCTGAATGCATCTATAAAATCTAAATAGGATACATAGAACATCCATTTTAGGACTCTGAAAAATAAATAGTGCCAGACACAATGCAGAAGAAGACCAAAATTAGAAGTACTTTCAAACTAGACGTGAATTTACTTTACTTTATTATTTCCTACTGGTGTCTATCAGTCTAAACTCAACACAATTTGAAACATGAAGACAATAGTGGCACGGACAGGGAAGAAGTTGCAAAAGGCTAATTCTGGCACAAGGACCAAGAAAGGTGTCCTTTAATGCTTAGAGAGTGAGGAAGATTTCCCATATTTTACCTTTTCCTCTTTTCCTCATTCTCTAGCATCTAAGAAATGGTGGCAATGACAATGGTGTAAATAGAGGTCCACAATAGCCTAAAACTCTGATGGAAAGAAAACTTCCTTTACTACTTGAGGAATGTAAGGTGTACTTCCTTCTTTTTCTTTGTCATCCCAAGAAATGGGCACAGTCATGGAAAGTGTACAGCAGAACAGGATAAATAAAGTACCAGCTTTCCAGTGACAGAACCAAAAAAAAAAGTCCCAAAGAAACAGAAGATACCAGGGGACTGTGGAGAGGGTGGAACTTGGTAAAGGGGATCCCCAAGGGAAGGGACTCCAGAAAACTTTTTATGGACTTGGCTTACCCCTGAGCTTTTTATGTCTGGATCTGATGCTATTCAGGGCACCTATTACTTTAAACAATGAACATACAGACCACTGCCCTGGTTCCAGATTGGCCAATGGATGACACACATGAAACACAAATCTAAACAACACTGAAAAGTACTTAAAAATAGAACTTAAAATGAAGTCATTATCTATAGAGATGGGTGGCACTTGTAGCTTAAACTCAACCAGGTCAACAGCCTATAAAAAATGTCAATATTTTATGTAGGATGAAAATAAGACTTAAAATACTATAACAATATTCAAGATATCCAGGATACAATAGAAAATTACTCTGCCTATAAAGAGCAGAAAAGTCATAACTTGCTTGAGAAAATTCAATCAATAAACACTACCCCAGAGATGAAACAGCTTTTGAAATAATGTAACATTTTAAATTAGTTGTTATACTCCGAGAATACTCTTTAAACAGATGGAAAAATGAAGTCTCAAGTAGTCAAAGATACAAAAAAATAATTTAGAATTGAAAAATACAATGACATATAAAATGCTCACTTAATGAGTTCAAAAGAGATGAATATGACCAAAGAAACAATCAGTGAACTTTGAAAATATGTCAGTAGAAACTATTAAATCTGAACAATGAAGATAAAAGGATTAGAAGAAAGGAACAGAATTTCAGTGACTGTGGAAACTTAACAAAAAGTAAAATATCTTTGTCACTGAAATCTCTCAAGGAGACAAGATAGAGTCAGTTAATGCAGAACTTTGAAGAAATAGTGACTGAAAACTTAAATTTTAGAAAAGACAAAGATATGAAAAAAAGAAGAAAAAGACAAACCTGCTATAGATTCATGAATCTTAGTATATCTCAACAAGAGAAACACAAATAAATCTGTGCCCATATATATCATAATTAAACAGCTGAAAACAAAAGGCAAAGAAAGATCTTGAATGCAATTAAAGAAAACAACAGCATAATGATAGGGCAATAAGGATTTAAGTGACTTCAGAGTTCACATCAGAAATGGTGGTGACCAGAAGGAAGTAAAATAATGTTTATAAAGTGTTGAAAGAAAAGAATTGTCAGCCCAGAATTCTATACCTAGCAAAAGTATCCTTCAGCAATAAATGAAAAATGAAAATAGAGACTTTGCTGACATATACCTGCTCAAAAAAATGCTAAAAATATTTTTCAGGCATAAGGGAAATGATTCCAGAAGGGAATTTGTAACATCAAAATGAAGTATAAACAAATGGCTTTTATCAGGGTAAATAGACCATTCTTATATTGAGTTCTTTAAAATATCAGTGAACATAGGGGCTCCTGGGTGGCTCAGTCGGTTTAGTGTCCAACTTTGGCTCAGGTCATGATCTCATGGTTTGTGAGTTTGAGCCCTGCCTGGGCTCTGTGCTGACAGCTCAGAGCCTGGAGCCTGCTTTGGATTCTGTGTCTCCCTGACTCTCTGCACCTCTCCCACTCACAATATCTCTCTCTCTCTCTCAAAAATAAACATTAAAAATTTTAAAAATAAAAATAAAATAGAAAAAAAAATAATAAATTTTAGGGATACCTGGGTGGTTCAGTCTGTTAAGCATCCGACTCTTGATTTTGGCTCAGGTCATGATCTCACAGTTCATGAGATGAAACCCTGTGTTCAGCTCTGTGATGAGCATGGAGTCTGCTTGGAATTCTCTCTCTCCTCCTCTCTCTCTGCCCCTCTCCTCATCATGCACACTCCCATTGTCTCAAAATAAATAATTTTTTTAATTAAAAAAATGAGTTGTTTCGCCAACATGATATAACAATCCTGAAAGTGAATATACAACAAAACAGAACTTCAAAATAATGAAGCAAAAACTGCTAAAACTAAAAGGAGAGATAACTATACAACTACAATTTGAGACTTCATGACTCCTCTGTCAGCAGTTGATTACCAAGGACATAGAAGAACTAAACAACACCATCCACCAACTGGGTCTAAATTATGTTCATAGAACACTCTACCCAACAACAGTAGGATGAACATTTGTTTCAACTGCATATGGAATATTTACCAAGATAAACCATATCCTAGGTCAATAAAACAAACCTTAATAGATTTAGATGAATTTAAATCAAAATATGTTCACTGAACATAATGAACATAGACTAGAAATCAGTAACAGAAAGATAAAGAAACATCTCCAAATACTTGGAAATTAAACATCACACTACTAAGTGATTCATAGATCAAAGGGGAGGTCTATAGAGGAATTAGGATACACTGTGAACTGAACAAAGAGGAAAATGCAGCACACACAAAAAATTTGTGAGATGCAAGTAAAGCAGGCCTAAGAGGGAAATTTATAGCATCAAATGCTTACATTAGAAAAAAGGTTTCAAGCCAATAATCTAAGCTTTCATGTTAAGAGAAAAGAGCAAAATAAATTCAAAGCGAGGATAAAGAGATAATAAATATAAGGACAGTTATCAATGAAACCAAAATCTGGTTCTTGGAAAGAGGCAAAAAGTTGATAAACCCTAGAAAGACTGACAAAGATAAAAAGAGAAGATACAAATTAGTATTTAAATATGGTACCCATTAAGGAGAGAATGAAAATACTAGCTTCTCAGAGGCTTAGAGCCAAAAAGCACAGATCACCTTGTTTTTAATTTTTTTTTATGTGTATTATTTTTGAGAGACAGAGACAGAGACAGAGAGCAAGCAGGGAAGGGGCAGAGAGAGAGGGAGACACAGAATCGGAAGCAGGCCCCAGGCTCTGAGCTGTCAGCACAGAGTCCAACACAAGGCTCAAACTCACAGACTGTGAGATCATGATTTGAGCTGAAGTCAGCTGCTTAACCGACTGAGCCACCCAGGCATCCCAGATCACCTTGTTTTTTCAAAAAATATTATTTGGAAGTCTTTTATGGGTTCTTAATGGTAGCCTAAGGATACAACCATTTGTCCTGTGATTCAAGTAGAATAGACCCTTTCCATTTCTAAATGTGATGCTCCCTGAGGCCATTGGAAACATAGCCAGGCAAGGATTAGATTTATTTATATAAGGAGTCCCAGGACCTGAGGGAAAAAGTCTAGGCTAACACCATCATTTCAGGTTAGGTGGATTGTGACCTGCACAAAGCACCAGCTGGAGAAGTGGTGGTTTGAAGCTGAAATCCAGCAGATGTTCATTCAGCCTTCCAGGAGCTGTATGTATCTAGAGAAAAGAGAGATTTCATCCTAATTCTCACAAGGGTGTCACTTAATCATGAAATCATGAGGAAATGCCTTTGTAAAGGCACACCAAGGCACTGCATGGGCTAGAGGAGGCTTGTCTGACCACACAGGCCCAAGTCAAGGGTCTAACAATCAAAGGGAGGTCCAGATTAGGTGCAGCCTGAGACTTTTGTTAGAAGTTACCCCACCAGACCCAACCACGATGGCATAGGAGACAGGATTCAATAAACTACGGCTGAGCATACAACTGTGGTCTAAGAACATGGTATCTTCTGAGTCCAAGCATGAGCCCTGCTATAGGTAGGCAGTGACTTAGACCTGAAATAGGTGCAGAGAATCCCTCAGAACTTAGAAGACTGCATTAGAAGAGTAGGACAGTGGGGAAGCAGGAAGAAATACATCAGTGAACTCAAGAACCCAGGTCCCTCTGGCATAGAAGAAAACTGGCAACCACACTCCTTGGAGCTGGGTTTACCTTTGGGATTTTTAAACCATTTAAAAGTGGAGTAGAAGTTTGAAAAATCAAGTACTGATAATAAAATGATTAACTGAAACAAAGTAAAGAGAAATGACATGTTTATATCCAAGACCTACACGATCTGGCCTCCATTTCCCCCCTCAGTGTATAATCTCCTAACAACTGCTCACTGTGTTTCAGCCACACTGGCCTCCTTCCTGTTCCTCAAACATAAGGCACACAAATGAACCTCAGCGCCTTTGAACCTGTTGTCCCTTCCACCATGAACATTCCTTCCCCAAGATCTCCATGTCACCCTCTTCTCTCCCTGAGATCTTATTTTCATCTTTTCAGTAAAAACTTGCTTGACAATCCAATAAAAAATTGGATTGAAACCTTCCTTCCATTGCAAATGCTACCCCGACCTCATTCTAGACACTTCCTATCTCCCATCCCTGCTTTATTTTTCTGATTACATTTACCCCGATAATAAAAAGATATATTTACATTTTGTTCATTGCATGTCTCCCACTATCCCCAACATGAGGTTTACAAAGTACTCCCTACCAAACACTAAAATTTAACTAATATTTTATGTACTGAAAATGTCTTTTTCTTTCTACAAACAATGATAGCTGTGAAGTGTTGTGGTCCCTGGGGATTTTGGCTTTCTATATCTCAAGTATTATAAATTTAAGACTGATTATGGTTAAGCCACTGAATTTTCAATACCACTAGTTGTTCAAAGACCAGAGACATGCAGGAGAATAGTCCATTGTTCCTGTGCACATGGGAGGGCTGTGGTAGAAGTTTAAAGACAACTGAACCATGCAAGGCCTTAAGGCCCAGAGCACAAATACCACTGGGAACAAGGATCAGGGGGAGTGATGACCACCTCAGTGATTTCCAACCAGGATTATAACATTACAGCTAATAGCTAACATCTGCTGAGTATCTGCTATTTGCCAGGCATGGTTCAAAGCCCTTAAACTATATTAGCTCATTTAAGATACAGAATAGTCCTTTGAGGTAGGCACAATTATTAGTCCCATTTTACAGATGAAGCCATGACACACAAAGAGGTTAAACAATCTGCCCCAAAGTCAGACATCTAGTGAGCCAAAGAACCAGGTCTGAAAACCACCCAAAGCCTGTGCTCTTAATCAATATGCTGTACTTTACAAACAGATGAGGATAATCCAAAACAAATTCCTGTGAACATTTTTATCTTCCTATAAGAAATCTCTGATCAACTCAAGCTATGAAGCAGAATTCTATCATTAATAAAAGTTTGTGATATTATATTTAGAAATAGGGAAGTCACTCAGTTTACTAGGTAGAAAAATGAGTACATACTCAACATAATATTTCAAAGGGACAATTTTTTTTTTAACATTCATTTATTTTTGAGACAGAGAGAGACACAGCATGAACGGGGGAGGGACAGAGAGAGAGGGAGACACAGAATCCGAAGCAGGCTCCAGGCTCTGAGCCATCAGCCCAGAGCCCGACGCGGGGCTCGAACTCACGGACCGCGAGATCGTGACCCGGGCTGAAGTCGGACGCTTAACCGACTGAGCCACCCAGGCGCCCCTCAAAGGGACAATTTATTGGACTATGTGTTTGGTACCCTGGGGAAGTGGCTAGTGTGTGTGTGTGTGTGTGTGTGTGTGTGTGTGTGTGTGTGTGTGTGTGTGTGTTTTCTGTTCCTACAAGACAAATGAAAGGCAATATCCATCAGCTCAGAAAAATCAAAATTTTATTTGTTCCTGTGACCTCATTGTGCCATACTGATTTGAGATTGCTTATAATGTTTAAGGAATCTTAAAAACTATCTTTTAATGATTCATTGAAAAATTCTACAAATTCTGTAGGAAATGTGTTGATTTAAACAAATCTACTTTACATTTTTCCAATTACTTTTTTCCAACTACATATTATAATTTCCTATGAAAGCATAAAATATCTTTACTCAATGTTTTGTCTACTTTGTTCTTTATGTTTTCCTTTCAAGTAAAAATAGTGCTATCTTTCTACTAGCTTCCTATCAAATAGGGCTTAAAAAGAACATCACATAGGAATTTGTTTTTACATTTTTCCCCACATTGCATGTGCATTTTTCTGTTTAATCGTTTGATCCTAACAGCTCTGTTTCTCATTTCATCTTACAATTATATCTCTGTAGATTGAGATTTTTTTATAGTAAATATAAAAAAGAATGACTATTATACATTTATGTGAAACCACCTCATAGTCCAAAAACCAATTTGTGCCATATCGATCCATAAATCTTAAACATTAGAAATTTTAGAAAAAAATAATTTTGATATTTTCTAAAGGTCACAGAAATGGCTGATCAAGTATATTGCTTTTGAATATTTGAAAATTCAACACTAAATGGGTTGTTATAAAATAATAGATGGGACTATGATGCCAATAATTTGCAATAAATTATATGACTGGGAAACTTAACCTTCCTGTCACTTAGGAGTTTTTGAGATTACCTTTATAAACAAATTAAGTAGCTTACTGATTTTGATATGAATAACGAAAGAAAAATACTCTGAAAGTACTGCAGATCCATCATTAGGAAAAGCCTTTACCATTTGGACATTTTACCTTTAGCAGTGAAGATAAAATTATGCTAGCCTAATGTTCATCCTCGACTTTGCTCCCCTTTTTGTGTCCAAACACATTTTCTGTAAATGTTGATTTAGGGTAAAGTACATACTAGGATTATCAAATAAACCAAAGCTAACTGATCCACACAGGGCTTGTTCTTATGACCCTGGCTTCATTAACACCCTGTACTCAAGAACGAAGTTAATCAGGCAGAGACAAGTGATTCATCAAGCAAACAGCATATTATTGAAACCAACACATTATAAAGCACTCAGCCAGAATTTGCAGTGAAAACAAACAAGAAGAATAAAACACAGTCTCTGCCCTACAGATGCTTACAATCAATCTGGGGATATTAATTAAAGGTACAGAGTAATAGAAACTTAAAAATAACAGCAATAATAACAAGTAAAAGAGTAAATCAACATTCACAGAAAATATGTTTGGACACAAAAAGGGGAGCAAACTAGAGAATGAACATTAAGCTAGAATAATTTTATCTCTACTAATAAAGGTAAAATGTGTATAAAGAGGTTAAAGTTGTCCAAGGTAAACATCTGAAAAAAATGACAGATGTGAGCCATTAGTTGAAGTACCAATAGCAGCTATAGAATGGGAACTCTCAACTGAGATAGTAAAGGAAATCCCAAGGAATCCAACCAATAGTACCTCTTATATCATATGAGATGGCTCTTAATTTTTTGTTTTCATTTGTATCTCTTCTTCTGAGCTCCAAATGTATATCCAACATCATACCCAACAGATCCAATGGATTTCTAATAAGTATCACAAATTGAATTGGCCAAAACAGTACACCATATCTCTCCTTCATGTCTTCTATGTTTTCTATTTTACAATTCAGTGTTTCTCATTTCAGCCAGTGGCAGCAGCATCTATTTAGTAGTTCAGGTCAAAATATTTGGTGTACTCCTATCTGTTAAACTCCACACATCCAATCAACTAGTAAGCCTTGTTAGCTATAAAACACATATATACATAACACTCTGTGAATGTGAACACTTTGCACTATTTTTGTGACTGCAATTTAAGTTCTTTAAACTCTTGCCTAAAGCACTGCAATGGCCTCCTGAGACGTCTTTCTTTACATTTGCCTTTCCTCTAAGGGCAAGCACTAGTCAGAGTGATTTTTCTAAAACATAAATCAGTGTAAGCACTTATCAGACTTACCTGATTATATGTTTGATACTCACTGTTGCTACCTCTACTCGCTGGGGTAAGAGCACAAAACATTTAATAAAGTTAATTTTTATAAGCAATGACAAAGGGCCAAAAATGGCCCCCACAATTTGTGAAGATAGTATTTTTCATTTCCAAGATACAGATAAGGAGACCCAGAAAGTGTTTAATTATCATGTCCCAGTAACAGCTGGTCATGTTTTTGTCATTCAAAAAAAAAGTCATTTTTTGAAAATAGGCAGACTGGCTGAAGCTAGCTTTTTTATGAACAAACACTATTTCATCTTTTGTATAAGTGTTAGGACCATCTTGGTATGTCAAAATCCATATTGACTGAAATTGTATTTATAATTTAATTTGGGGAAGGGCATTTATATCTTTATAATATTATATACTTATAATATTAATTATAATGTCTTATTAAGTGCCATGTATTTCTCTTCTTTGGCTTTGTGTCCTTCAATTAGTTTTCTTTGTACAAATAACTTTTTAATATTAATGACTGAATACTTCGTATGTATTTTTTGCTGTGGTTAATTACATTTTTTCATGGTTGTTGTTGTCATGTAAAAATCCTTTTGATTTTTGTATACTTATTTTCAGCCTGACAAACTCGCTGAGCTCTGTGTTAGCTGTAATAATTGATTGCACATTTCATCCATTAATCCAACATATATTTAGTGGGTACTTAATGTATTTTCGATGTTATTATGATGACAGAGTAAGTAAATATATGAATCATATATATGGGTGTAAATTGTGCTATTTCATATAATCAATTCCTGTGTATTTAAGGCAATTTAGTTTTTATGCTAATTCTTATATCTCGTTTATTTTCCTTGCCTTATTGCACTGGATAGAATTTCTAATCTAATATCAAATGCAAGTGGAAATAGTAGGCAACCTTGGTTTTTTCTATTTGTGAAAGATTCAATCTAAAATTTTACTATTAGATATAGTATTTGCTATGGAATTTTGGTGGATATTGTTTATTAGGTGAAATAGATTTCCCCTAATTTAGTTATGAATATGTGTTGAATGATAAAGAATACTTTTCGGTATCTATTCAGATAGGCATGTGGATAGATAGATGTGTGTACAAACACACACACACACACACACACACACACACAACCATATCACAATGCTGTACATGTTTTAAATAGGTGCAAAATTTATTAATATTTAAGAATTTTGCATTTATAATAAGTGATTTTCCTTTCTTTTACTGCCATTTTCCATAGTTGTTATTAAGGTTGTACTAGATTCCTAAACGAGTTACAGGTTTTTTGCTCTTTTTATACTCCCTACAAATATTTGTTACTTGAATATTTAGTAAAACTTGCCTTAATATCCACAATGTAACATCAATAATGTTTAATTCAATGGACTTATGGCAACCTAGTATACATGTACATCTCTGCCTTCCCTACTAGGTTCTGTTTTCATGTGTGCAGCAGCCTACTAAGGGTAAATGTTCCATTTGCACTCTTAACATACTCTCATATGTTGAGGTGTATATTAAGCCACCTGATCTAAGGCAGATGTTATTAAGTCATGGGACTAGAGATCACCTAGAAGAATCATCAAGACAAAAAGAGAAGAACAAAGATGGAATCTTGCCACATCAACATTTTAGAAGTTCAGTAGATATGCAAAGCTATCAAAGGAGATGAAAAAGGAACAGTGAGATAGGGGAAAAACCACATACAGTTATTTGAAAGCCTGAAAAATAAAATGTCCCAAGAAGGAGGCTATGGTCAACCATATTAAATGTTACTGAGAGGTTAAGATAATAAAAGAAAAGTAATCATTGTCTTTGTCAAAAGTTCATCATCACCTTAAAAAGAGCTCTTTCAACATAATGGTGGTAGATTAAGAGACTAGATAGAGTGAGAAAATGGGAGTTGAAGAAGCAAAAATAGTGAGTGGAAAACTGTTTTGAAGTATTTTTCTGTAAATGTGGAAAATGAGATGGGGCACTTAGAGGAACACTTTGGGACCAAAAGGAGGTTTTATTTAATAGCTCCTAAAGCATGTATGTATGCCTGTAGGAATGATATAATAGATAAAATCCAGTAGTTATTCAGATTCTTTCACTTAGCAAAATGTTTTCAAGGTTCCTCCATATTGTAATATGTATCTGGACATAATTCTTTTTATAGGCGAACAATATTCCATGGCACAAATAGTTCACATTTGGTTCATTGATTCATCAACTGATGAACATTTATTTCCACTTTTTGGCTATTATGCATAATGTTCCTATAAACATTCATATATAAGTATTTGTATGAATATGTTTTCATTTTTGTTGTGTATACACCTGGAAATGTACACTAACCATGTGAGGAACTGTCAAAGTGTTTTTCAAAGTGCCTGCCATATTTTACACATCCAACAGCAGTACATGTGTTCCAGTTCCTCCACATTCTTGTCAACACCATTACCAATTTTTTTTTAATTTTAGCCATCCTGTGAGTATCAAATGATAGTTCACTGTGATTTTTGACTTGCATTTCCCTAATGCTTAATGATGCTAAGACATCTATTTGAGCATTTGTGTATCTTCTTTGAATAAATGTCTATTCAAACCCATTTCCCATGTTTTAATTACTTATTTGACTTATTGTTGAATTATAAGCATTCTCTATATATTCTAGATTCAAATCACTTACCAATAACATGATTTGTATTTTTTCCATTCTATAGGTTGTCTTGACTTTTTTGATGGTGTCCTTTGAAGAACAGTTTTTTCATTTTGATGTCCAATTTAGGTATGTTTCCCCTTTTGTTGTATCTGTTTGTTTAGTGTCATTTAGGAAATCATTGCCTAATCAAAGGTCTCAGAGACATACTATTGAAATTTGTTGTAAGTGCTTTACAGTTTTAATTTTTTAGATTTGTGCCAGTAAACCATTTTGATTTCACTTTGTATATGGTGTGAGATAGGATTCCCGCTTCATCTTTTTTGCATGTGAATATCCAGTTTTCCCAAAGTCATTGGTTGAAAACACTATTCTTTCCACATTAAGAGGTCTAGGCACCCTTGTCAAAAATCAATTGCTCATCTATGTAAGAGTTTATTTCTGTACTTTCAATTCTATGTCATTGGTCTATATATCTATTTATATGCTAATACACACTGTCCTGATTTCTTTAATTTCGTGTTAAGTTTGAAAGTAAGAAGTGTGAGTTCTCCATTTCTTCTTTCTCAAGTTCCTATTGGCTACTCTGGGATCACACAGACCGCATACAATCCACATGATCATCTCAATGGATGCAGTAAAAAAACATTTGAAAACATCCAATACTATTTCATAATAAAAACATCCAATGAACTAGGAATAGAACTTTCTCAACCTGACAAAGTCCATCTATGAAAAACCAATAGCTAACATCATACTTAATGGTGAAAGACTAAATGCTTTTCCCCTAAGATGAGGAAAAAGATGTCTACTTGTACCACTTCTATTCAACATTGTACTGGAGTTCCTACCAAGGACAAGTAGTCAAGAAAAAGAAATGGAAGACTTCCAGATGGGAAAGGAAGAACTAGAACTATCTCTATTTGCAATGACTTGATCTACACAGAAAATCCTAATCCAGTTTTTTAAAGAAAGAACAAATGAACTCAGCAATTTTATAGGATATGAGATCAATATAGAAAAACAAATTGTGTTTATATACACTAGTAATGAACAATCCAAAGACAAAATTAAGAAAATAATTCCATTTATAAAAACATCAAAAAGAATAAAATACTGAGGGATAGGTTTATCATTAAAAGCACATGATCTGTACACTAAAATCTAGAAAACATTGTTAACAGATTAAAGATGATCTGAATAAAAAGACATACCATGAGTATGGATGTGAAGACTTAATATTGTTAATATGGTAATATTCCTAAAAATACAGGAGAATCTAAATCAACCTCTGATTATTTTTTCCTGTGAGAACAGTACCTGATGGCTCTCACACTTTCATTTGATTTGTTAGAATAGAAACATTGTGGCATATAATAGTTTGACAGATTTTTACTGAAAAGGAAATATGGGAGTTAAAAAATTGAATCTTTTCTTCCTAAGGGCCATGACAATTTGATCCAGAGAAAATACTAGATTTTATTACATCTACCTTTGACTATAAGTTAATTCATAATTTCAGGGACATTAAACTATGATTTTAAAGCGTATGTGCATCTTAGAATCAAAGATTCCATGATTCCACATAAATGCTATCACAACACATAGTGCAAGCTTTAGGAGAAAAAGATAGCATCTGATTGAAAAAATTAAGGATGGATGAAGTATTAACTGAATTTTGAAAACACAATATTTTTATATGCATTTATAAAATGAGAAGGCATGGTGGTGATGGGAACTTGAAGAAAGCAAAGCATACAGGAGGGAAAATCTAGTTCATGTTAAGAGAAGAGCAAGAATGCATTCAAAAACAACTCGTGTTTCAGAAATGGGAAGTTACAGTGCAAAGATTAACATGGCAACAATAAATAAGAATGAGTTATAAAAATTAGATACTAGGAAATAACCATTTAACAATATTCTTGTTTCAGATGGTAGCAAAATAACAATGGAGAAATAGGTCACAAGATATTGGAAATATACTTAGAAGAGCATTCAAGAATTATAATATCAATTTTGGAAAACACTAAGCAAAGGCAAACGGAAGCGGTGAAAGTAGAGTGCCAAGTGGAATAATGTTGAGGAAAACAATAAAGGCAAGAATAAAATCCTGAGAAATGTCTACACTGTGGTAGAAAACAGGAGAGAACCAAAAAGATAAAAGAGAAGGAATAAGGAAGAAAACAGGAAACTAAAGTTAAAGAGACTTTCAATATGAGCAACAATGTCAAATCATAATGTGAGTCAGGTTAATAACCAGGAAAGAAGGCATTCATTTTGTACATAAAGGGCATCAGGAACTTCTGCTAGAGCCATCTCATTAAAAGTCACTTTCAAATAAGAGAAAATGTAAGTTTAAAGAATCTCTTTTATTTAATAGTGGTACTAGATCCTAAAACAGCGTGTTTGACCCCTAGTGGCTTTCTGGCTTCTGGATCATCATTTTCTCAAGATGTGTACTAAAAATTTTTAACTGAAAAGAATACACAGGACAGCACAGTTTTCTAATAAGCTGTTCATTTATCTACCTCCACAAAGACTCAAAATTAAGACCGTAAACACAAGAAAAGAAAGTGGTCTCATCTCTAGACAGAGTTAACCTCTTGAATATATTTTATGGGGAGAAAAACTCATTTTGTTTATTTTTTATGGAAGTATAATTAACACACGGTGTTATAGGAGTTTCAGGTGTACAATATAATGATTCGTCATTTGTATACATTACTCAGTGCTCATCATGATATGTATACTCAATCCTCTATTTCACTCATTCCTCTACTCACCATTGCTCTGGCAATCACCAGTTTGTTCTCTGTATTTAAGAGTCTGGTTTTTTGTGGCAAGTTCTGGTTCATGATGGTGATGTAGGAAACCTCAACTCATCTCCTCCAGAACACACCAATTTGCGCTTATTAATAAAACAATTAATAAAAGACAAGGAGCTGTGGAAATGTTCTCTCCCCCTCCACCTTATAAGAACACACTCTAGAGAAGGGTCCATTTCATGGTGAGCTTGAGATCTCAGTGCGCCTCCTTCTTCCTCCTGAAGAACTGAGCACTGACTTAATGGCTACTAAACAACCAAATACAGAGAAAATGGCAAGAAAACAGCAAATGAGACAGAAACACAATAACAAAGGGAAGCCCCGCCCCCAACACTGCAAATAGCAGTGGGGAGGGACAATACTGGGGAATGGAGAACAGTTCCCTCTCTCCTGGGGCATAGAAAAAATGCCACAGTTTAAAAGAGCAACTAGCATATAAGAGAAAATACTAGAATTCTGTGAGAAAGCTCTCTAGGTCAGAGTGACAGGAGAACAACACGGTTTACCTTCCCACCCTACCTTAAAAGCTAGACTAGAACAGCTGTGTCCAGTCATCTTAGTGAATTTTCAACTTCAGGGAGCCCAGGGCTCAGAAAACAAACCATAGTTTAAAAAGGCCAAGGAGCAGTAGGGATACTCTGTCTTTCCACCTTACAACCCCAGACCAGAGCAGGGTCTGACACCATATTCGTGGGTTCAGATGCAATAATAAGTGGGCCCTGGTGCCATGATTGGTGGGTCATATCCTCACAAGAAGCTTGCAGCTTTAGCAAACTCATGGTACACAAGCCCATACCAGTCCTAGCTACACTGGGACACAGAAAGGTGACACAGTTTAAAAGGGCCAAGAAGCTATGGGAATGTTATCTGCCCCTCCACCTTATAAGAACACGCTACAGTAGGGTCCATCTCATGGTGAATTTGAGATCTCAATGAGCCCAGGATCCACAAGCCCACATAAGCCACCCTGTGGTGATAGGGCATGAAAACAAGCTGCAGTTTTGTGGAATTTTTTTTTTAACTTTTATTTACTTTTTAAAATTTATCAATTTCTTTTCTTTTTTTTTAATTTTTGGTCTTATTTTTTTCTTCTTTTTACTCTTTTTTACTTTATTTTCTTGTTTTATTAGCTTTCTCTTATTATAATTATTATTTTTTTATTCTTTCTTTAAAAAGCCAGGGTTCAATATGGCCAACTCCAGCCAGCCAGCAAAAGTCACAAAGCACAATCTGCATAGGGCCACCCTACACAAGATCACTACTTCAACTTTAGAAGAAGTTGCATTTTGCCTAATTGATAGAAACAAGACACTGAAAGTCAAGCCAAATGGGGAGATAGAGAAATCTGCTTCAAAAGAATAAGAAAAAACTTCAGAAAAAGAATTAAATGTAATTGAGATAAACAACATGCTTATAAAAAATTTAAAGAAATGATTGATTGTAAAGATACTCACTGGGCTGGAGAAAAGAATGGAAGAACTCGGGGAAACTTTTAATAAAGAGATAAAACATATTAAAAAGAACCAGTCAGAGTTGAAAAATACAATAACTTAAGTAAAAACTACACCAGAGGGAATCAACAGTAGATCAGAGGATGCAGAACATATCAGTGACCTGGAAGTCAGGGTAATGGAAGCACACAAGCTGAACAGCAAAAAGAGAAAGGAATTTTTAAAAATGAGAAGAGATAAAGAAATCTCTTGGACAACATCAAGCAAACATTTATATTACAGTGGTCCAAGAGAGAGGGAGAAAAGCATAGAAAACTTTTTTAAATAAATAATAACTATAAACTTCTCTAAACAAGCGAGGAAAATAGATAACCAAGTCCAAGATATCCAAGTCCAAGATATCCAAGATCAAAGAGGTCTAGAAAAGATGAACCCAAGGAGGTCCCCAGCATGACACATAATAATTAAAATGTTAAAGATAAAGAGAGAACTTTAAAATCAGTAAGACAGAAACAAAACGTTACTTACAAGGGAAAACCTATCAGGCTACCAGCTAATTTTTCAGCAGAAACTTTGCAAGCCAGAACAAGTGACACATATATTCAAAGTGCTGAAAGGAGAAAACCTACAACAAAAACTCTCCACCCAGTAAGGTTATCATTCAGATTAGGAGAGATAAAGATTTTCCAGAAAAATAAAGGAGTTTATCATCACTAAAGCAGCCTTACAAGAAATGTTAAAGGGACCTCATTAAGCAGAATATAAATGGCCATAATTAGACACAAGAAAAATATGAGTAAAAAGGTATAAAATATGACAAAATGTACATAAAATGTAAAGGGAGTAAAAAGGGAAGAGAAGGGGAAAAAGAGATTATTTCTTTCTCTGATATTTTTTTAAAGAATATGTTTGAATTTAAATAATGATCACATTAACTGCTGTTTTTCAACAAATGAACTGCTATTTACTTAGGATGTTATATATGAACCTCATGGTAAACACAAACCCCGAACTTATGATACACAAAAACATAAAGAGAAAAAATGACAAACAAAACATTGCTTATACTCATCAATCATAAAAAAAGAGCAAAAGAAGAAAGGAACAAAGAAGAACTACAAAAATAACCAGAAAACATATTTCTTAAATGGCAATAAGTACATATCTATCAATAATCACTTTAAATGTTAATGGACTAAATACTCCAATCAAAAGACATAGGATGATCAAAAGGATACAAAAATAAGATCCATCTACATGCTGCCTATAAGAGACTCACCTCAGACCTAAAGACACATACAGACTGAAAGTGAAGGCGTGGAAAAACATTGACCATACAAAGGGAAGTGAAAGAAAGCCAGGGTATCAATACTTAAGTCAGACAAAATAGACTTTAAAATGAAAACTGTGACAAAAGACGAAGAAGAGCATTGCATAATGATGGAGGGATCGATTCAAGAAGAGAATATAACAATTTTAAATATATATGCACCCAACACTGGAGCACCTAAATACATAAAGCAAATATTAACAGACATAAAGAGAAAAGTTAATGGTAATACAATAATAGGAGGGGACTTTAGCACTCCATTAAGAACAATGAAAAATCGTCCAGACAATTAATAAGAAGCAATGTCTTTGAATGCCACATTGGACCAGATGAACATAACAGATACATACAGAACATTCCATCCAAAAACAATAGAATACACATTGTTTTTCAGTATACATGGAAAATCCTCCAGAACAGATCATATATTAGTCCATAAAACAAGCCTTAATAAATTTAAGAAGACTGAAATCATATCATGCATCTTTTCCAACCATAACAGTATGAAAATTAGCAATAAAGCACAAACTAGCAAACAATTGCAAGCAAAAAAAACATGATATTAAATGACTAATGGGTCAATGAAGCAATTAAAGAAGAAATTTTAAAAAATCCACAAAGACAAATGAAAATGAAAACACAATGGTCCAAAATCTCCAGGATGCAGCAAAACAGTTCTAAGAGAAAAGTATATAACCATACAGGCCTACCTCAAGAAACAAGAAAAAGACTCAAACAACCTAACCTTGCACCTAAAAGAACTAGAAAAATAAGAATAAAGAATAAGGTGAGTAGAAGAAAGGAAATAATAAATATATCAGAGCTGAAATAAAAGTAGAGACTAAAGAAAAAGAAGAAGAAGAAAAGAAAAAGATCAGTGGAACCAAGAGCTAGTTCTTTGAAAAGATAAACAAAATGAAAAAACCCTTAAACAGACTCATTGAGAAAAAAAAAGAGGAAGTATCCAAATCACTCAGAAAGGAGAAGTAACAACTGTTACCACAGAAACGTAAGGGATTTTATGAGACTATTATAAAAAATTATAAGCCAAAAACCTGGATAGCTTAGAAGAAATAGATAAATTCCCAGAAACATACAATTTTTCAAAACGGAACCAGGAAAAAATAGAAAACCTGAACAGACAAATTACAAGTAACTAAATTGAATCAGTAATCGAAAAATTACCAAAAAAGAAATGTCCCGGACCAGATGGACTCCCAGGTGAATCCTGCCAAACATTCACGGAAGAATTATTAATGATTCTCCTCAAACTATTCCAAAAAATAGAAGAAGGAGAGCTTCCAAATACATTATATGAGGCCACCATTACTCACTACCAAAGCCAGACTAAGACGTCACAAAAAAGGAAAACTACAAGCCAATGTCCTTGAGGAACATAGATGCAAAAATCCTCTATAAAATATTAGCAAAATGCATAGATCAATACATTAAAAAGATCATTCACTACATTCATATGGGATTTATTCTGGGGATGCAAGGATGGCTCAATATTTGCAAATCAATCAATGTCATACACAACATCAACAAAATAAAAGATAAAAATCATATGATCATCTCAACAGGTACAGAAAAAGCATATGACAAACCAACTACCATTTATTAGAAAACTCTCAGCAAAAGGGGTTAAAAAGAATACCCCTCAACATAATAAGGACCATATATGAAAAAGTCACAGCTAGCATCATCCTCAATGGTGAAAAACTGAAAGCATCCTCTCTAAAGTTAGGACAAGACGAGGACGTCCACTCTCACCACTTTTATTCGACTCAGTACTAGACATCCTAGCCACAGCAGTCAGAAAAGAAAAAGAAATATGAGGCATCCATATTGGCAAAGAAGTTAAACTGTCACTATTTGCAGATAGGATACTACACATACAGAATCCTAATGATTTCACCAAAAAACTATTAGAAGAAATTAATTTAGTACAGTGAAATCATAAGGTATTTATTTTCTCTGATTTATCTCACTTATCATTACACCCATTAGGTCTACCCATGTTGCTGCAAATGGCAAGATCTCATTCTTTTTTATGGCTGAGTAATACTCCAGTATACAAACACAAACACACATCTTCTTTATCCATTCATCTATTGATGGATGCTTGGGTTGCTTCTTTACCCTGGCTTCTTTACCCTGGCTCTTGTAAATAATGCTGCAATAAACAGAGGTTCATATGTTTTTGAATTAGTGTTTTTATTTTCCTTGGGTAGATATCTAGTAGTGGAATTACTGGATCACATAGTAATTCTATTTTTTGCCTTGTTGTTTTATTGATGGTTGCCTTCAATGTCCAAAAAGTTTTTATTTTGATATCACCCCAATAGTTCATTTTTGCTTTTGTTTCCCTTGCCGTAGGAGATATAACTAGAAAAATGTTTCTATGGCCAATGTCAGAGAAATCACTGCCTATGTTTTCTCCTAGGATTTTATGGTTCTAGGTCTTACATTAGGTCTTTTCATCCTTTTTGAGTTTATTTATGTATAAGGTATTATAAACTGCTCCAGTTTCATTCTTTTGCATGTATCTTTCCAGTTTTCCCAACACCATTTGTTGAAGAGAACCCTTTTTCCATATTGTATATTCTTGCCTCCCTTGTTATAGATTGACCACATAGGTGTGAGTGTATTTTTAGGTTTCTATTTGGTTCCATTGATCTGTGTTGTCTATTTTTTTGCCAGTACCATAGTATTTTGATTCCTACAGCTTTGTAATGCAACTTGAAGCCTGGAATTGTGATACAATTAGCTTTGTTTTTCTTAAGATTGCTTTGGCTATTCCAGATCTTTTGTGGTTCCATGCAAATTTTAGGATTGTTTGTTCTAGTTCTGTGAAAAAATGTTTTTGGTATGTTCATAAGGATTACTTTAAATCTATAGATTGCTTTGGGTAATATGGGTATAAGAATATTGGTTCTTCCAATCCATAAGCATCATAAATCTTTCCATTTGTTTCTGTCATCTTCAATTTCTTTTATCAATATTTTATAGTTTTCAGAGTACAGGTCTTTCATCTCCTTGTTTAAGTTTATTCCTAGATATTTTCTTCTTTCTGGTGGAATTGTAAATGAGATTTTCTTAATTTCCATTTCTGCTACCTCATTATTAGTGAATAGAAATGCAACCAACTTCTGTATATTAATTTTATATCTTGAGACTTTACTCAATTTATGAGTTCTAGAATTTTTTGGTGGGGTCTTTAGGGTTCTCTATATATAGTATCATCTCATCAGAAAATAATGAAAACTTTACTCCTTCCTTACCAATTTTGATGCCTTGTGTTTCTTTTCATTGCCTGATTGCTACAGTGAGGTCTTCCAGTATTATGTTGAATAAAAGTGTTAAGAGTGAACATCCTGTCTTATTCCTGATCTTAGAAGAAAAGCTCTAAATTTTGAGGGTGTGGGTGGCTCAGTTGGTTAAGAGTCTGACTTCAGCTCAGATCATGATCTCCCAGTTCATGGGCTTAAGCCTCACATGGGGCTCTGTGCTGACAGCTCAGAGCCTGGAGCCAGCTTTGGATTCCATCTCCTTCTTTCTCTGCCCCTCCCATGCTCATGCTCTGTCTCTCTCTCTCTCTCTCTCTCTCTCTCAAAAATGAATAAACTTTAAAAAAGTAAAAAAAAAAAAGAAAAATTCTGTTTTCACCATTGAATATGACATTAGCTGTGGGGTTTTTTATGTGGTCTTTATTATGTTCAGTTTCCCTCTAAAGCTACTTGTGAATTTTTAACATGAATAAGTTGAGAGTTTTTAATATAAATGGATTTTATATGGAGGTTACAGCACAAAAACAGTAAAATCAATTATTTCTACAAAAATCAGTCAAGAGATTTATAAAATAAAAGGATGTAAAGTATGACAACTATATACATAAAATATTTAGTGCTCTTAGAATGGGTTCAAACTTAAGCAACCATCAACTGACCATAGATTGCTATAGGCATAAGAGGTTATGTATATGCACCTAATGGTAACCAAAAATCAAAAACCTGTAAGAGATGCACAAAAATAAAGAGAAAGGAATCCAACCACAACACTAAAGAAAACCATTAAACTATAAGGGAAGAGAGCAAGAGAAGAAAGGAACAGAGAAGAACTATAAAAACAACCATAAAATAAGTAACAAGTGGCAAGAGCTACATATCTATCAGTAATTACTTTAAATGTAATTGGACTAAATGCTGCAAGCAAAAGACATAGGATGACCAAATACCTAAATATAAACAAACAAACAAAAAATAAGACCCATTTATATGCTGCCCACAAGAGACCTCAGACCTAAACAAATGCAGACTGAAAGTGAAGTGATGGAAAAACATTCACCATGCAAATGGAAGTAAAAAGAAAGCTGGGGTACGATACTTACATCAGACAAAATAGACACTAAAACAAAGACTATAAGAAAAGATGAAGAAAGACCCTGCATAATAATAAAGGGAACAATCCAGAAAGAGGATATAAGAATTATAAATATCTACGCATCCAATATGGAAGCACCTAAACACATAAAGCAACTGTTAACAGACTAAAGAAAGAGCCTGACAGTAATACAATAATTGTAGGGGACTTTATACCCTATTTACATCAATGGAGAGAGAATTCAGACAGGAAATCAACAGGGAAATGGTGGCTTTGAATGGCACATTCGACCAGAAGGACTTAATAGATACACACAGAACATTATTCATTCTTTGAAGTGCAATGTCCTCCAAAATAAATCACATATTAAGCCACAGAACAAATCTCAACAAGTCCAAAAACACTGACGTCGTATCATGCATCTTTTCTGACCATATGATATGAAACTAGAAATCAGTCACAAGAAAAACATCTGGAAAGAACACAAATACATGGAAGTTTTATCATGATACTAAATAATGAATGGGTTAGCCAAGAAACCAAAGAAAATCAATCACAACAATCCAAAATCTTTAGGTTGCAGCAAAAACTCTTCTAAGAAGGAAGGTTATAGCAATATAGATCTACTTCAAGAAACAAGAAAAATCTCAAATACAATCTCACCTTATACCTAAGGGATCTAGGAAAGAAAAGAACAAACAAAACCCAGAGCTGATGGAAGAAAGGAAATAATAACAATTAGAGAAGAGCTGTAACAGAGGAAAGAAGAAGGAAGGAAGGAAGGAAGGAATGGAGGGAGGGAGGGAGGAAGAAATAATGAAGTCAGAAGCTGGTTCCTTGAAAAGATGAATAAAGTTAATAAAACTTTAGCCAGACTCCATGAAAAAAAGAGGATTCAAACAAAATTATAAATGAAGGAGAATAACCAATACCATAGAAATATAAAGAATTATGAGATTATGAAAAATTATTGCCAAAAAATTGTACAGTCTAGAAGAAATGTATAAATTCCTAGAAACCTATAGCATTCCAAAACTGAATAAGAAATAGAACATTTGAACAGACATTGCTAGCACTTAAATTGAATCAGTAATCAAAAAACTCCCCCTGAACCTAAGTCTAGAACTAGGTGATTTCACAGATGAATTCCATCACACACTTAAAAAAGAGTTAACATATATTCTTATCAAACTGTTCCAAAAAATAGAAGAGCAAGGAAAGCTTCCAAATCCATTCTACAAAGCCAGCATTATCCTGATACCAAAACTAGAGAAACACTATGTAAAAAAGAAAACTACAGGCTACTGTCTCTTATAAACGTAGGTGTAAAAATCTTCAACCAAATACTTGCCAACTGAATCCAATAGTACATTTAAAAAAATCATTCACCACAATCAAGTGGGATTTAGTCTAGGGATCCAAGGGTAGTTCAATATTTGTCAATCAATCAGCACGATACATCACTTTAAAAAGAGAAAGGATAAAAACCATATGATCATCTCAATACATGCAGAAAATACATTTACAAAGTAAAACTCATTTAGTTTAACATTACTCTGACCAGCATTATCCAAGGTGTAAGTGAATAACTTTGAAGTTTGAAGGGAAAATGGAAATATTAATATGAAAGGGAGAGAATGACAAATGCATAAGAGAATATGCTATAAACTCCAGTACTCATGAATTAGGAGGAAGAACAAAGGCATGTGGTCTGTAAAGCTGAGAGGTGGTGAGGCATGGAGAGCAGATGCAAGCTGTGTATCATTTCACATTCCTTTGCAGCTTCAGAGGAAAAGAGGAGGAGATATGAAAGCCTTGGTGCGTCATGTGACTAAACATCCCCCTGAACGCCAATGGTTAAGAGCAGAAAAATCCACATAATGCTTTGGAATCAGAAGAAAGCACTTTAATAGCAGTTTCTAGTTCAGAGGCTACATATTAATTCTGAGAGATTGTGTAAGAAAGAGAAGATTTGACAGGATCCGACATTGGTTTTGTGAGTTGAAAATTACCTGGAAGACAAGATACAGAAAAGCTTTGTAAATCAGAACTAGAATTCGTCTGCTCTTGAAATTATAGGTCACGGAAATATTTGATTTAACCAGTCTCTAATGGTGCCAGCCTGTCAGACTGAGGATTACTTACATGAGTTGCTTACAATGCAAAATAATAACCCTATTAAATTTAAGAAGGTTTAAAATGCATTTCCTTTTGATGAGATTAAGAAAGTCCTAATATTTAGAAAAAGGAAATTAATATTAATTTTCTGAAGGGCCGACTTACTTTAAATATATTTAAATAACAAAAGAACTACTTTTATCTTTAGCTAAGAATTTAGGAAAGTGAATGGTGTGTGAAAAAAATTGTTTTTAGTATTTGCAAGCATTTGGTAAGTTTTAAAGGGTTGCTGTTTCCTGTTCTTTATTAACGTACTTAGGGGCGCCTGGGTGGCTCAGTCAGTTGAGTGTCCGACTTCAGCTCAGGTCATGAGCTGGTGGTTCATGAGTTCGTGCCCCACATTGGGCTCTGTGCTGGTAGCTCAGAGCCTGGAGCCTGCTTCAGATTGTGTGTCTCCCTCTGTCTCTACTCCTTCTCTACTCACACTGTGACTTTCTCTCATAAATAAATAAACAATTTAAAAAATTTTTATTAATGTACTTATAATATTAAAGGCTACCAAAAAAAAAACAAAAAACAAAAAACTAAGGGTGCCTACTGCTTTTGCAAGAGTCAAATTAATCATCTGTTTCATACATTATCATTTCATTTTAGAAATTCTAGTGAATTTTTATTGTTCATATTCTACCTGTATACAGTGAAATAAAAAGATACTACAAAATTGTATGTATTCGAGGATTAAAAATGCCAGTGCGTCTTAATCATATGTTTCCTATCTCCCAATACTGTCTGCCGGAATCAGCTGGTAATAACAGAGCAGAAGAGAAAAATAGTGAGGAACTGAATTCAGAGTAATTCACGTGAACAGTGCTTTGAGCTCAACACTATAATAATCTATTACCTGTCTGTATTACTCACGTTAGCAGGAACATTTTTGGTTTCTGAGTCTACTCATCTGAGTAATCAAATGCAAACTTTTTTCAATTGGGAAATGTTTGTCCCTGAATGATGGCAACTCTTTCAGAGAATCAGAGCACATTTTAGTTATCTAGCAGGGACTAATAAATTACAATTATTAAACCCTGTAACAGTGCTTCCCTTACCTTTTTTGACAAGAATCCCTCAAAAGAGAGAACAGTCGATGTCTGCCCTAACCTCCAGATTTCTTTGAAGTCTCCTATATTATTTTTTAAATGTCAACTAGTTTTATACCGTTTCCATAATACATTTGAGTTAATATAATTAATACATTTTCAATTTCCATGAATGCTTCTAGAAGACATGCCACTTTTACACTACAGTTTCTAGCACCGAAGGAGTAAAACAAAAAGAGGGCACACTCCAATTTGAAAACAGACCCTTATAAGATCTAATTTACTTTTTCAATAATTTACATGCCTAAAGCACAGTATATCCAAGCATAATATTTCACGGAAACTTTATGGACTTTTCTATAATGAAATACTTTTGAAGATGATTATATCGAGTAAAAGAAACCTCATCCAAGGAGAATGGGTAGGTCAGAGAGAAGGGAGGCATTTTTGAAACAGTAAACGACATTTCTTTTACATAATTAAGTCTATTAAATCATTAAACTGCCTAAACTAGAAGACAATCAGGCAGCATTAGAAAATGAGAATAAAGTGCTGCAAATTTGGGTGCTCATCTCTTGCAATGAAATGATCTTGCAGGGCTCCCTCTGTGGGTGCCTCTGCCGTCTAAATATATTTCATAATAAAGGCCAAACAAACTTCCAATATTAAAGATGTGCAAAGATTCCTTAGAAAATATTTTAAATTATCAAAGCAGATTTTCCTCCCAAACTGATGATCAAAGTCATTAATCATAACTGAGGCTTTCTTTGTAGATCTACAAAATAGATAGAATGGGAGGCAAATATGCATTGTTTTTAACAAGGAAAAAGAACTTACATTCCTGGGTAATGATATTAAGGTATTTATCATGTAAATGGAGCATTTATCTATCAGAAGGAAGAATTTTTAAGTTATATAATATTAAATTAAAAAAATTCTCTTTTGGGGCACCTGGGTGGCTCAGTCGGTTAAGCGTCCCACTTCAGCTCAGGTCAGGATCTCGCAGTTTGTGAGTTCAAGCCCCACGTCGGGCTCTGTGCTGACAACTCAGAGCCCGGAGCCTGTTTCAGATTCTGTGTCTCCCTCTCTGCCCCTTCCCCACTCATGCTCTGTCTCTCAAAAATGAATAAATGTTCAAAAAATTAAAAAAAAAAATCTGTTTCCTGCTTTGAGGTTATCGTTTGTGATTAAAATCTAGCCACACAAGAGGTTTTAAACAGGCGGTTGACAGCCCAAGCATTGCTCAGCGATTCCCACTGCATTCCCTCCTCAGATTTCTTTCCTGCTCTATCCTGTTTTCCTCCCCCCACATTTTCTTTTTTTATTTTTTATTTTTTTTTTAACGTTTATTTATTTTTGAGACAGAGAGAGACAGAGCATGAACAGGGGAGGGGCAGAGAGAGAGGGAGACACAGAATCAGAAGCAGGCTCCAGGCTCTGAGCCATCAGCCCAGAGCCCGACGCGGGGCTCGAACTCATGGACCGCGAGATCGTGACCTGGGCTGAAGTCGGACGTCTAACCGACTGAGCCACCCAGGCGCCCCAACCCCCCACATTTTCAACTACACTTTCTCCTATTCCTCCCTGCCTCCTACTGCTACTCCATCGTTTCATTTCTCCCCTCCCTAAGTCTTAGCCTCATGCTTCTGCAGGAAAAAGATGGCATTAGCAAAATTCATTTCAATTTTTCCTATCAGTTCACCTATCCCTCCTTAAAGACTTCCAGTTTCCTTATTCCTCATATAGAACATTCAATTGTAACCTCAATAGTTACTTTTCTCCCCTCTTTTTTTTTTTAAATCTGGGGGAGATTCTGGTCCAACATTCAGCCTGGTAAACACTAGAGTCACATTCAATTCCAGGTACAGCTTGGATGAATGGAAACTTACAGAACTTGGCTTCAGTAGTGGAGAGTTACTCTCCAGAGACTTGGGAAAAAATTAAAGGACCTAATAAGGGATTATCATGTGATACCGCCTTGCTATTTTAGTTCCTACTGTTCACTTCCCCATTTTAATTAGGCAAAAGTAATGAGCCCTCTGTTCTGCAGAATTGCTCTAAAAACTTCTTCAACAGAAGTCCTTCTGGCAAAGTAGCACACGTTAATTCCACATGTTCCAAATTCAACCAGCTTTCACTACAAATGGGGCGCAAGTGGGTCTTTATCTCCTATTAAGTATTCAATTCCTATTCCCTATCATCTGCAGTAATACATAGGTGATCCTGAAGGCCTTCCACAGCAAAATCCTATACTGAAATAATCATGTTGAGAATAGGAAAATGAAATCTAAATCTCTTTATTCCCGCATAATCTTTCGTACTGTTTGAGGATCATTATTGTGAGTTGAAGAACGGGTAACAACATCCTCTAGATGTGTATTTTTGTGAACTGCTAGGTTAAATGAACCACAAACCTAAATTCCAAACTTATATACCAGACTCAGTTAAACAGCCTAAAAACTTTATTAAATGCTATCTAAAGGCTCAAGACAGTATTTTCATCTGCCATTTTCTTTCTTTTTTTTTTTTTTTTTGCTTCCAGTGTTTAACTAAGGCACATGAACTGAAAGCTTTTTAAAATTGTTAACCTTCACAGTTATTTTATTTAAAATTATTTTTCATCCCTCACTCATTTGTAGCCCAAGGATTACAATGTTTTTAATGATAGATTGCTATTCTGATTTATGTCACTGGGTGCTTTGGACTTAAACCATGTGATTCCACACATTTTTGACTTTGCACTCTTCTGACTGCTGTTATTAAGTAATGTTCTCAGGAAATCTCCCATTGTAGCTCAGAGCCAATCATTATAGTTGACAGCATCCAAGACTTCAAATGATAATGTCAAAAGTGAATTACACCTTTCAAAATAGATTATTATTGGGCTACACTACATTGTGGAAGCAGTATACTTTTCAATCAAGGGAAGTCACTTTCAATCACATCTTTTGAAAGATTTTCAAGATATTAACTTTCTAAATATTTTTAGGAATTTCAGAGCTTTTAGATTTTTCCCACCCCTTCTCAAATATCAACTGATCTATAAAACAAAAAGAATAGCCTAAAAGCTACACTACTCTGGATTATGGTTATAGCTCATATTTAATATTCTAGTCCCTCAGTTATTTTCTCTTAAGTTTTGGCCATTGGGTATTACTGTATTAACTCTATTTTAATGGTGCAAACTGGATCACTGAGAGGTCAATTAATAGCAATACAAGAGCTCAAACACAGGTGCCCGGGTGGCTCAGTCAGTTAAGTGTCCGGACTCTTGATTTAAGCTTAAATCATGATTTCATGGTTCATGAGTTCAAGCGTGGAGCCTGCTTGAGATTCTCTCTCTCATTCTCATTCTCATTCTCTCTCTCTCTCTCTCCCTCTCTCTGCCCCTTCCCCACTCATTCACACACACACATACACACACACACACACTCTCTCTCTCTCTCTCTCTCTCTCTCTCTCTCTCTCTCAATAGACATTAAAAAAAGAAAAAGAGCTGTAACAAAAATACTGGTGATTCTTTGTTTTTACCTTGAGGACTACAGAATCTTACATATGTATTATTTTAAAGAATCAGGATCCTTCAAAATAATCACCAATAAATGGGAAACAAAAGACATATCTGAATAAAATTAAGGGATTTTTGTATTAGACATCAGATTCTCAAAAATCTTTTCAAATTTTGGGTTCTAATCCCCAGCTGGGCAGGTAGATTTCACCATCAACTTGCAACCTCTGTCCTCAAATCAATACTACGTACAACTCAGCAATCTTACCAGTTTTCTTTTCTTCATACCTACAATTTCATACCATTTTTTCCCTGGAATGCCCAGCTTTTCTTCATCCTATAATACTCAACAGGTTATCTTGCAGTATTCTTAATCAAGAAAATATGGGGCATCTGGGTGGCTCAGTCGGTTGGGTGTCCAACTTCAGCTCAGGTCATGATCTCGTGGTCTGTAAGTTCAAGCCCTACATCAGGCTCTGTGCTGACAGCTCAGAGCCTGGAACCTGCTTCAGATTCTGTGTCTCCCTCTGACTCTGCCCCTCCCCATCTCACACTCTTATCTTTCTCACTCTCAAAAATGAACATTAAAAATTTTTTTAAAAAGAAAATAAAAGCTATTAATATGATAGCTTTGTCTTTGGTGTACAAATCCAGCTGAATTTGTACCCTTTCTCTCTATTTAAAATTGAGAGAGTGTCTGAGCACTCTCACCTGAGCCCTTTCCCTTGATGTCTTTGCAGAAATCTCCTTTTGTTGGTCAACCCATTCTCAAGCTTTACAACTTCTACTCTTCTACCATAACTGTGTCCTTGCCATTAGCATCCACACATACCTTACTAGACATCGTTAAACAACAACAAAACCTCTGCAGACCACCTTCCTAATTCTCTTCTCATCTTAAAAGAAAAACAGGTTTTTCTGAAGGAGTCTGGGAAGATGGCTTGCCTTGTCACACCAATACAGCTAGATATTCACATCAGTGTAAATATCACAGAAAACTACCCAAACACTAGCAGAACCAACTCCACAACTAAAGGTAGAGCAGAGGTCACTTCAAAGAGGGTAGGAAAAATGGGGAGATAAGAAGGCCCTGGCCTTCTGGGGTCAGGAAGGAGCTGGAGGCAGGGAGAAGGGCAAGAACCAGACTCTTACACCGGGGAGCCCACACAGGGAAGATGAATCCCCATAATATTTTGTTTTGAAAGAGAGAGAGGGAATGAGTTAATGGGTTCTTAAAACCAGAGGGACTTAAAGTCTTGAATTCTAAAAATTATCTCACTCACCTCTGGGGGAGCCCAGAAAGCTTTAGGAAGCTGAGTCCCTGCCTTAAAGAGACAGCACTACAAACACCCTGTGAAAATCCAGTTTAGAAGCCACAGTTTGAAAATCACCTGGGCCTTACAGGAAGGAATTATTTAATCATCTCAGAGCATGTCCTAGAAAGGCAGGGATCCCAAAGAGACTCCTCCAGGAACAGAGAAGCTGGCAGGCGCCATTCCCCTCCCTCACCCCTCAGCATAAACAAAGGGCCACCTGCAGAAACCAGCACAGTGCCAATACTCACTACCTAACTTGCTTACACCAAGCCCCACTCCCCACATTTCATTGGAACCACCCTTTCCAGTCATGATTGCCTTAATCCTTACCATGAACGTCCCTTCCCCTAGATGATTAGCATAAACCTCACCAACACTTGAACTCCCAAATTGCACATTTTGTGGGACTTCAGTCCCAGGAGTGGTGGCTGGTCATCTCTCAGGAGGATGCATGCACCTTGTTAAAACTGTACCCCAGGCACACATATGCACTGCAGAGCAGCCCCACCAGCCTGTCTCTGCAGTAGCTATGTGTCTCCTGTGGAAGAGGGCCAGTGCCACCTCAATAAATGTGAGCACTCTGTCCACTACTTTCAAGAGTGAGAAACATAGCTGACTTTCTTAACACATAGAAACAGACACAGAGAGTTAGACAAAATAGGGAGACAGAGCAATATGTCCCAAATGGAAGAACAAGACAAAACCAGAGCAACGTACCTACGTGAAACAGTTACAAGTAATATGCCTGATAGAGAATTTAAAATAATGATCATAGGGGTGCCTGGGTGGCTCAGTCGGTTGAGCGTCTGACTTCGGCTCAGGTCATGATCTCACAGTCCGTGAGTTCAAGCCCTGCATCAGGCTCTGTGCTGACAGCTCGGAGCCTGGAGCCTGCTTCACATCCTGTGTCTCCCTCTCTCTCTGCCCCTTCCCTGCTCATGCTGTCTCAAAAATAAATAAACATTAAAAAAATTTAAAATAAATAAATAAATAAAATAATGATCATAATGATACTCACTAGATTTGAGAAAAGAATGGAGGACATCAATGCTACTCTTGACAAAGAGATAAAAAGGAGCCCATCAGCAATGAAGAACACAGTAAATGAAATTTTAAGCTACCCTTGATGGGGGCACCTAGGTGGCCCAGTTGGTTAAACATATGGCTTCAGCTCAGGTTATTATCTCATGGTTCATGAGTTTGAGCCCTGTATCGAGCTCTGTGTTGACAGCTTGGAGCCTCGAGTCTGCTTCAGATTCTGTGTCTCTCTCTCTCTCTGCCCTCCCCTGCCCTCTCTCTCTCTCAAAAATAAACTTAAAAAGCCAAATTTTAAATACACTTGACAGAATAAATAGCAGGCTAGAGGAGGCAGAGACCAAATTAATGACCTGGAAGACAAAGTAATGCAAAGTAATCAAGCTGAGCAGGTGAGTGAAAAAAAATATATGCTAAATTAGAATAGACTTAGGGAACTCAGTGACTCCATCAAGCATAACATTCACATTAAAGAAGTCCCAGAAGAAGAGAGAAAAAGAAGAAAATTTGTTTGAAGAAATAATTGCTGAAAACTTCCCTAATCTGGAGAAGGAAACAGATATCCAGATGCAAAAGGCACAGAGATACCCCCACAAAATCAACCCAAGGAGGTCCATACCAAGATACATAGTAAGTAAAATGGCAAAAAGTAGTGATAAGGAAACTTAAAAGCAGCAAGAAAAAAGAAGAGGGTTACATACAAAGGAAACTCCTTAGGCTACCAGTGGATTTTTCAGCAGAAACTTTGTAAGCCAGAAGGCAGTGGAATGATATATTCAAAGGGCTGAAAGTAAAAATCTGTAGCCAAGAATACTCTATCTAGCAACGCTATCATTCAGAAAAAAAGGAGAGACGAAGAGTTTCTCAGACAAACAAAAACTAAAGGAGTTCATGACCACAAAACCAGCCCCACAAGAAATGTTAAGGGGGCCTCTTAGAGTGGATCATAATTAAGAATATGAAAAGTAACAAACACAAAAGCAGTGAAAATAAGTGTATCTGTAAAAATCAGTCAATGGATGTATAAAACAAAAGGATGTAAAATATGACACCATATAACTAAAATGTGATGGGGGGGTGAAGAGTAATAATGTGTTCAAGCTTAAGCGACTATCAAGTTAATATAGACTGCTATATACAGAAGATGTTATATACAAACCTAATGGTAGTCACAAATCAAAAACCAGTAATAGATATGTAAAGAATAAAGAAAAAGAAATCCAAGTATATTGCTAAAGAGAGCCAATAAAACATGAAAGGAAGCAAAAGCAGAAAGTTTCAGAGGAAAAACTATGAAAACAACCAGAAAACAAGTTACAGAATGGTAATAAACACATACCAATAATTACTTTGAATATAAATGGACTATATGCTCCAATCAAAAGACATAGGGAGACAGAATGAATAAAAAAAAAAAAGGAAACCCATCTAAATGCAGCCTACAAGAGGCTTATTTCAGACGTAAAGCCATATGCAGATTGAAAGTGAGGGGATGGAGAAACATTTCTCATGCAAAAGGATGTCAAAAGAAAGCCAAGTTAGCAATACTTATGTCAGACAAAATAAACTTTAAAACAAAAGCTGTAACAAGGAATAAAGGACACTATGTAATAAAAGGGACAATCCAACAAGAAAATATAACATTTGTATGTGATTACTCACCAACATAGGAGTACCCAAAGACATAAAACAGTTAATAACACATAAAGGAACTAGTCACTAGTAATACGATAATAGTAGGAGACCTTAACACCCCACTTACATCAATGGACAGATCATTTGAAAAGAAAATCAGGAGCATCTGGGTGGCTCAGTCAGTTGAGCATCTGACCATTGATTACAGCCCAGGTCATGATCCCAGAGTCAAGGGATCAATCACGCGTTCAGCTCTGTGCTGGGCATGAAGCCTACTTGAGATATTCTCTCTCTCCCTCTGCCCTTTTGCCTTGCTCATATTCTCGCTCTAAATAAATAAATAAAATGAAAAAATTAATAAATACATAAAAAGAAAATCAACAAGGAAACAGCGGCTTTGAATGACATACTGGAACAGATGGATTTAATAGATATGTTAAGAACATTCCATCCTAAAACAGCAGCATACACATTCTTTTCAAGTGTACGTGGAAGGTTCTCCAGAATAGATCACATATTAGGCCACAAAACAAGTCTAAACAAATTCAAAACAATCAAAGTCATACTATGCATCCTTCCTGACCACAATACTAAGAAACTACAAATCAACCACAAGAAAAAAATCTGGAAAGAGCACGAATAACCTCTAGCCAGACTCATAAAAAAAAGACACAAATAAAATCAGAAATGAAAATAAATAACAACTGATACCACAGAAATACAAACAATTGTAAGAGTTTATGTAAAATTGCCCAAAAACTGGGCAACCTAGGAGAATTGGATAAATTCTTAGAAACACATATAACCACCAAAACTGAAGCAGGAATAAATAGAAAATTTGAAGTCTGATTACTAGCAATAAAATTGAATCAGTAATCAAAAAACTCCCAAAAACAAAAGTTCAGGACCAGACGGCCTCACAGACCAATTCTAGCAACATTTAAAGAGTCCGTACCTATTCTCAAACTATTCAAAAAAATAAGAGGAAAGAAAGCTTTCAAATTCATTCTATGAGGCCAGCATAACCCTGGTACCAAAACCAGATAAAGATGCCATGAAAAGAAGAACTACAAGCCTATACTCTGATGAACACAGATGCAAAAATCCTCAACAAAATATTCGCAAACTGAATCCAACAATACATCTAAAAACTCATTAACCATGATCAAGTAGGATTTATTTCTGGGATGCAACCATGGTACAATATTCACAACGTGATACATTATATCAATAAGAATAAAAACCATATGGTCATTTCAACAGATGCAGAAAAAGCATCTGACAAAGTACAACATCCATTCATGATAAAAACCCTCAGTGAAGTAGGTTTACAGAGAACATATCTCGACATAATTAAGGGCTTATATGAAAAACCCACAGGGCTGTCTGGGTGGCTCAGTCGGTTAAGCGTCTGACTCTTGATAACAGCTTGGGTCGTGATCTCAAGGACATGGGATCAAGCCCCACGTTGGGCTCTGTGCTGACAGTTTGCAGCCTGCTTGGGATTCTCTCTCTCTCTCTCTTTCTCTCTCTGCCCCTCTATCTCTCTCAAAATAAATCAATCTTAAAAAAAAATAAAAACCAACTCACAGCTAATGTCATACTCAATGGGAGAAAACTGAGAGCTTTTCCCCTAAGATTAAAAACAAGGAGGTCCACTCTCAACACTTTTATTCAAGATTCTACTGTGAGTCTTAGCCACAGCAATTTGACAAGAGGAAGGAATAAAAGACATCCAAATCAGTAAAGAAGTAAAACTTTCACTATTAGCTGATGACATGAATATATATGTATATGTATTTATATATTTATCTATATATGTACATCCCCAAAGACTCCACCAAAAGAGTACTAGAACTGATAAATAAAATCAGTAAAGTCACAGAGTATAAAATCAATGTACCAAAATCTGCTGTATTTCTTTACATAATGAAGCAGCAGAAAGAAGAATTAAGAAAATAATCCCATTTGCAACTGCACCAAAACTAATGCAATACACAAGCATAAACTCAACGAAAGAGGTGAAAGACCTGTACTCCTGAAACTATAAAACACTGATGAAAGAAAATGAAGATGACAGAAAGAAATGGAAGGACATTCCATGCTCATGGATTGGAAGAACAAATATTATTAACATGTTCATACTACTCACAGGAGTCTAAAAATTTAATGCAATCCCTGTCAAAATACTAACTGCATTTTTCACAGGACTAGAACAAACAATCCTAAAATGTGTATGGAATCCCAGAAGATCCCAAATAGCCAAAGCAGTCTTGAAAAAGAAATACAAAACTAGAGTTATTCCAACTCCAATTCAAGTTACATTATAAAGCTGTAGTAATCAAAACAGTATGGTACTGGCACAAAAATACACACATAGATCAATGGAATAGAATAGAAAACCCAGAAATAAACCCACATTATATGGTCAATGAATCTTCCACAAAAGAGGAAAGAATACCCAATGGCAAAAAAGCAGTCTTTTCAACAAATGATGGTGGGAAAACTGAACAGTTACATGCAAAAGGGTGAAACTGGGACACTTTCTTATACCACCCCCCCGACACACACACACACACTTTAAGATGGATTAAAGACCTAAATGTTAGACAGGAAACCATAAAAGTCATTGAAGAGAGCATAGGGAGTAATCTCTTTGATGTTGGCCATAGCACCATCTTTATAGATATGTCTCCTGAGTAAGGGTAACAAAGGCAAAAATAAACTATTCGGAATGCATCAAAGTAAAAAGTTTCTACATAGCAAAGGAAACAACCAACAAAACTAAAAGACAATCTAATGAATGGGAGAAGATTATTTGCAAACCACATATCCCAGTTAAAGTCTAGTATCCAAAATATATAAAGAACTTCTATAAATCAACAAAACAAATAATCTCACTAAAATGGGAAGACATAAACAGACCTTACCCAAAGACATACACAGAGCCAACAGACACATGAAATGATGCTCCTCGTCATTATCCGAGAAATACAAACCAAAACTACAATGAAATATCACTTCACACCTGTCAGAATGGTTAAAATCAAAAACACAAGAAACAAGCATTGGGGATGATGTGGAGAAAAAGGAACCCTCTTGCACTTTTAGTGGGAATGCAAACTGGTGCAGCCACTGTGGAAAACAGTATAGAGGTTCCTCAAAAAACTAAAATTAGAACTACCCTATGATCCAAAAATCACACTACAAGTATTTACCCAAAAAAATAAAAAAAAAAACACTAATTCAAAGGGATATATGTATTCTTATGTTTATAGCGGTATTATTTACAATAGTCAAACTACGGAAACAGCCCGTGTCTGTCAATAGGTGAATGGATAAAGAAGAGGTTGTGTACACACACACACACACACACACACACACACCCTGAATATTATTCAGCCATAAAAAAAGAATGAAATCATGCCATGGGCAACAACATGAATAGAGTGTATAATGCTTAGCAAAATAAGTCAGAGAAGAACTACCGTATAGTTTCACTCATACATGGAATTTAAAGGAAAAAGAGAGAGAGGCAAGCCAAGAAACAGACTTTTAACTATAGAGAACAAACTGATGGTTCCCAGAGGGGAGTGGATGGGGAAAATAGGTGATGGCGATTAAAGAGCACACTTATGATGATGAGTCTTAATGGATAGAATTGTTAAGTCACTATATTGTACACCTGAAATATAACACTGTGTGTTAACTATACTGGAATAAAATTTTTTTTAACTTAATAAAAATATTTAAAGGGCAAAAAACAAACAAAAAAGCAGAGGGTTTCCCAAGTAAACTCCTATTTACATTTACTATCTACACTTCACACTTTTTGTTCATTTTTCAGCCTCTAATTTACATTCCACTTCTAACACAACCATGAGACTGTCCCACTTTTACTAAAGATGAAAATTATCTCTCTGTTGTATATCCCATAGATCCTCATTTTAATTGACTTCTGTATTAGTTTCTTAGGGCTGTCATAACAAACTGGGTAGCTGGAAATGACAAATTTATTCTTTAATAGTGCAGGGGTCCAAGAGTCCACATTCAAGATTTGGCACAAGGTGGGTTCCTTCTGGAGGCTCTGAGGAAGAAACCATCCCCTGTGTCTCTCCTGGATGCTGGTGGCCCCAGAAATTTTTGGCATTCCTTGGCCTGTAGCCACATCACTTCAACCTTTACCTGTGTCTTCACATGGCTTCTCTCTCCATTTTTGTGTGTCATTTGCTGTTCTCTTAAGGATTCCACTTATTGGATTTAATCCTACGTAACCCTATCTTAACCTGATTATATTTGTAAAGATCCTGTTACTAAATAAGGTCACATTCACAGGTACAGGAAGGTTCAGACTTGAACATATCATTTTGGAGAACACAATTCAACTCACCACACCATCTCAACAACATTCAACAAAATTGAAGTTGCTCTTGAATCATACTTCCCTTTCTTGGCTTCTGGAACACGAGATTCACGTGATTTTCTTCCTAAGTACTCTTTAGTCTCAGTTAGGGGCTCATTTTTCTCTATCCAGCATCTGTATTTTAAAGATCTTCAGAGTTCCTCTCTGAGCCATGTTCTCTATTCCCTCCATATTCACTTTCTAGGCAGTCATATCTATCCCAAAATTTGAAAATATCTCGAGTTTATATCTCTTCTGAGCTTCAAACTACTCTTTCCAACTGCCTACAGGGCATTTCTATTCAATAATTTCTATTTCTAAGGTAGTATATTTAAAACTAATCCTGGTTTCCTACCAAAAATTGTGCCATTTCATATCTTAGATTTCTCAACAAATTAAATGTCCATTAACTCAGAGTTGTTTTGTTTGATTTAATGCCAGAAATCTTAGAGTACTTGCCTTTCTCCTTTCCTTAGCACCTTTCCCAGTCCACCATCACAAGTAGTAACCAAGATATGTTGTTTCAATTTTTAATATATATATATATATATTTCAGTTCTATTCATTTTCCCTAGCATCACCTTAATACAAACCACAAGAATTTATATGAAAAACTGAAAAGGATTGCTAAATAATTTCTATTTCTGCATTCTTATGGTCTTCAATTCATTTTTTCTACAACAGCGAGTTTAAACTTTGAAAAAAAGAATATCAGAGCATTTAAGAAGCCTGGTTCAAAATTTTTCAATAGCTTTCCAATGCATTTGGAATAAAATTCCACTTCTTTTTCATGATCTCCATGAGTTGGTCCTGCCAATTTCCCCATCCTCCTTTCTCACCAATTTCTAAGACTTGCTCAGTGTATACTGAACTCCTTTTAATTTCTAAAAACTGCAGGTCATACTAGATCCTTCAACATGTCATTAATACGCACTGGAACATTTCTTTTCCTTATTCTTTTTTTAAAATTGTATTTATTTATTTAGAGAGGGGGGCGAGGAGCAGAGAGAGAGAGGGAGAGAGAGAGAGAATCCCAAGCAGGCTCCATGATATCAGTGCAGAGCCTGATGTGAGACATGATCCCACCAACTGTGAGATCATAACCTTAGTGAAAATCAAGAGTCAGATGCTTAACACGCTGAGTTACCCAGGTGATCCATCTTTTTCCTCATTCTTAATCTGCCAACTTTCTATTCCATCTTCATACTTTAAATATCACCTCCATATGAGGTCTTTTCCTAATCACAGAACAATTACCCCAATGGAATTAATCCTTCTGTTATAGCCTCTCATGTAAATCAATTTTCTTCAGACCAGGTATCATAGTTTGTAATTATATATTTCTATTTTTTAAACTTCTAGCTTTGTTCTAAAGTTATAGTGGTTAAATATTAAGGAAGGATCTTAGATTAGATTGCAAATCAGAATAACTTAATCTTGACCCTACCATTAATTAACTTGAGCATGCTTAACTTATCAGAATCTTATCTGTTCTAAATTGAGAAAAATGACTTATTTGGACAAAATGGCTTCCCAAATTTTGTTGTAGCTTAACACTCTGCCATTCTATGATCCTATGAATACTGTGAAACTTTAAGAGATAATCAACCATTTTCCTACTTTATTTGGGTTACTAAAAAAACCTTGAGGACCTTCTTAAAATTGGTAGTTTTTCATGAGTATGCAGGTGAACATATGAGTATAATATATTAATAGTTTGTTTTTATTCATGAAAATTTGAATTTTGTGCCTGACAAAAATTGCCCTATTCTTCACTATTTTGTCTCATCCATTTTCAACCTCAAATCCCAGATACCCTGTATTCTCTGTTCATGCTCAAACTATCTAGGGTCTTCCAGATAGTTTCATAAAGCCTGGATCTTCCTGAGAAGCTCATCATTGTCTCTTACACCAAAATACATTTTACCCTTAGAATACAAGTCTCTTAAGATCTCATTCAATTATAAATCTAATTGTTTTTCTTTATAAATAGACAATCAGTTAACACAATAAATTAATCTGTACTGGGTTGGTAGGTTCCAAAGTAATGTGTTACTCTTTCCAAACAGGATATTTCTATTAGATGAACATATTTTTGTTCATATTCAATTTCAACAATAAGTAATATTAATTTAAATTCCAAGTGTACGTCATACCATTTATTAGATCTTGCTAAAAGTGTATCATTTATAAATGTGTTATTTTATTTCTACTTTATAAATAGATGTACAATGTTTTAATTATATATATTTTATAATTCCTTACACATATATTTATACAGAAAAAAACATGCTCTCTGAGTGATATAAACTCTAAACATTTAAAGATGTCTATGGAAAATATTTTTCCCCATTTTGATTTAAAAATATAATTTCACTTTTAGTAATGACTAGAACCAACAACTTTCTAATATACTGTATCATGTTTCTAATAGCTCATATTTAAAAAGCATAAGGAGATTGTTGTTAAATAAAAAGTATGGTATTATTATATCTTTCTTTCAAGAAAACAATTCTCAGTGAATTCTCCATTTTTTGCTTCTAATATGTACAATTAAAAATACATTTTATCCTAATCTTTAATTTGTATCTTCTTTTAAATTTCAGTTACCAACCAAACCTTATTAACTGTTATGTGAAAATTCTCTTTAAAAAATTTTTTTCATGTATTATGTCCATTGGTTTGTCAACATGATTAAGATATAGATTACAGAAAACATCTATGTGCTTGCTAGATGTGAGTAAAGAAATTGATTAGGCATTCCACTTTATTTAAGACATATATCAGTACATAGAGTTACAGTCTGCCCTCATTTAGTCGTTTCATTTGTAGTGCTCCATATTACATGAGAGCACATCCATTTGAATCTCTTTAATATTCATGATCCTCTCACCAGCGTGAGCAAAAGAGCTAAAGCATTTGATAGCAATCTGAAGAACTTGATTAACAATGTACTAATCATCAGTACCATTGACCTGATTCAAAAATGTTTTCAATTCATCCATCACTTTTATAACCGAAGATGATTGCATTACTTTACCATTTTTTTATTTAAATAAAACCCCATGAGCTGAAAATATCAAACTATTTCTACTAAATGCACCTTGCAACAATTTAATTTATTTTTAAACTAAGTTCTGAAGTGACCTATAATAAACAATTAGTACTTGAACATAGAAAACCAGAGCACAAGTGGTCTGCTGTAAAATCAATTCACCCTGACTTCACATCACTAAATGTTAAATTGTGCCAAGGAATTAATTTTGCAATAAATTGTTATTGTTGTTACAAAAATCCAGCTAAGGGATATTACTAGGAATAATTACACATATATCAAAATGCATTGAATGAAGAGTGTGAACTATAATTATCCCCCAAATTGCTTATCATTCAAATGTTAATTTTAAGAATTCTATTTTTATAGCCATAACTTACTTTATTTAAAAATTTCAAGATATTTTTATGCATCCTAAAAATATACTATTGGCGTGGTAAATTTAATAATTTAAAAGTACAAACATATACTAGGGTATCACTTTTGGACTAAACTATTAATTATCAGTATTAGGTTAATATAAGATGATACAGTGATCTAGAAGTGGAACAAATTATCTTTTGTACCAAAATGACACTGAGGACGGGGTCTGTCAGTGAGCTTGTGCAGTATCATGTATTTTTAAGAAGAAAACAGCACTATGAAGTTGAGTACATCTGAGAAAAATAACAATATCATTCTCCAGACAGATTGACGCATATTTCCATATTAATAGGTCCAAAGTGATAATCTGGCTATCTTCCATGCACATGTTCTTCCATTTTTTCAAATGTCAAACTATAATTTAATATATGTATTAGAACACCTGTTGCAAAATGTGCTTTAAATCATGATTTTGTATTAGTTCAACATTTTTAGTCTCTACTTAGTTTTTCCTGAAGTTTGAACATAAGGACAAATTAGATATCATTTAATATATTTAGAGTATCATATTTTTAAATCATTATTTAGGGTGGCAAACCATTGGGGACAGTAATATAATAGATTTAAATGTTTAAATGTATAATCTAGCTTTCAGTGTGAGAATCTAATTTTTTTTCATTTTTACTTAAATTCCAGTTAACATACAGAGTAATATTAGTTTCAGATGTAGAATTTAGTTATTCATCACTTATATACAGCACCCAGTGCTCATCATAAGTGCCCTCCTTAATACCCATGACACATTTAACTCATCCCCCTGCCTACCTCCCCTCCAGGAACCTTTGATTTGCTTCCTATAGTTAAGAGTCTATTTTCTGATTTGCCTCTTTTTTACCCCCTATGTTCATCTGTTTTGTTTTTCAAATTCTACATATGAGTGAAATCATATGATACTTGTCTTTCTCTGACTCATTTTGCTTAGCATAATACTTGGTACTCCATGCATATCATAGCAAATGGCAAGATTTCATTCTTTTTAGTGGCTGAGGATATATGTATTACATATATAATGTAATATTATACATCTTCTTTTTCCATTCATCAGTGCACATTTGGGCTCTTATCAAACTCAACACCCAAAAAACAAATAATCCAGTTAAAAAATGAGAAGACATGAATAGACATTTTTCCAAAGAAGATATCTGGATGGCTAACAGGCACACGAAAAGATGCTCAACCTGCTTCATTATCAGGGAACTACAAATCAAAACTACAATGAGATATCACCTCATACCTGTCAGAATGGCTAAAAGTAACAACAAAGGAAACAACAGGTGTTAGATGTAGACAAAGGGGAAACTCTTACACTGGTGGTTAGGAATGCAAACTGATGCAGGCACTCTAAGAACAGTCTAGAGGTTCCTCAAAAAGTTAAAAATAGAACTACCCTGCTATCCAGGAATTGCACTACTAGGTATTTACCAAAAGGATACAAAAACACTGATTCAAAGGGATACATGCACCCTGATGTTTATAACAGCATTATCAACAATAGCCAAATTATGGAAAGAATCTAATTTTTCAAATAAATTATTTTATTGATTCTTTGGCAAAGTCTACACGCAATTACACGAAAGTAAACAGAATGAAATATTTAGTGAAGCAGATAATGTCTCTATACTAATCAGGGCCTGACATTTCTGGGAATCATGCCATTTAAATCTATGTGGATTGATCTTAAGAAATCAAATAAACCAAATTTACATGATTGCCATTAAAGTTTTTTCTCTCCTGCTTCCAACCCAGTTATTTAAAATAAAAATCTCATGAAAAAATTTTCTATTCAGTTGATTGTAGTTAACTAATAATATCCATTATTTCCAATTTATAATTAGGATGAGTCATTATTTCTAAGGGCTTTTTTAATTATCAAATTTTACTTTCAAAGATTACTTCAATGCTTATTAAAGCAATATATCTTTTAAATTTATGGAGTGCAAAAATATTTTGAAAAACAAGTTGACTAGTCTATATAAGAGTAATTTTCTGATACACCTGGATCTGCCATACATAATTTTTAAGATTTCTTATCTAAAACTGTGAATTATAGCTTGTATATAATTTCCTAGGTAAAACACTGCCCTTCTGTAAACAGCAACATGAAGATAATAAAAGCATTAGGACTACACTCTATCTTTTAAATATTAAATAAAAATGGGTAACTGGGAATTTCAGATTAATATACTGTCATACTTCTTCTTCCTTTCCATATTGTTTTACCTATACTAAAGAAGTGCAAAGAAACATGAAAACTTATGAAAATAATTCAGTGAAGTTTTAACAATCTCTTATGATTAGATTGTGCAGTTTTTGCTATATGCAAATGGCAATATTGAATAAAATGTTTTGATAAAAGTGTTTTCTTTTTACATGAGTGAATTTGGAAAATGAAGATCAACAGTTTTGTAAAAGAGTCTCTTAATGAAAATGGTTCCTCAATATAAGCCTCTTTGGTGTTCTCAAAACTTTTTCTATGAAAGATAACTGCTTTGTGGATGATGAATTGAAATCTAAATTTGGGATAAGTATGGTATAAAATGTCCCCAAATACCATTTGCAGAAATCTCTGCAAAGGGGCTACCATTGTCTTGCCCTCTTGGTCGAATGACTTATGGCACTAACCATGTGGGATAAAAAACTAAAAATCTACATGACACAAAAATTTAAAAAAATTACATAGTTTTAGTAGAATCTTCCACTTTTTAAAATATAAATTTGTGCCTTCTTTTTTAGAAAGACAGAGAGAAAGGGAGCACAAGCATCAGGGAGAGGGGCAGAGGGAGGGGAGAAAGAGAGAGAGGGAGAGAGAGAGGGAGGGAAGGAGAGAGGGAGGAAGGGGGAGAGAGAGAGAGAGAGAGAGAGAGAGAGAGAGAGAGAGAGAGAGAGAGAGAGAGAGAGAATATCCCAAGCAGGCCCTACGCTCAGCACAGAGCTCTACATGGGGCTACATCCCATGACCCTGGGACCACAACCCAAGCCAAAATCAAATGTCAGTCACTCAACTGACTGAGCTACACAGGCACCTGTAGAATCTTCCATTCTTCATGAAAAAGTTGATCAAGACTAAACTGGAAAGTTGTGTTTCCAAAAAGTAAACCACTATTCCTCCTTTTTTTTCTTTTGCTTTCATGATGTTTGGGAGCACAGATACACACAAGGTATACACAGGTATCTGTAAATAAGCATTAATGACAAAACTAGCATTCTTCCTTTATATAAAAGGATGAAAACCATCTAGCCTAATACTGGACAGTACTCATATCAATTGCCTATCAATTATGTCTTGAAAGTTCAGTATGGTCCCAGTAGTTAAGAAAAAAGTAAACAGACCAAAATAAGGTTTGAGTAAACCAAACCAAAACATAATAAAACAAAAAATAAAACAAACAAAAAACAATTCAGGGGCACCTGGGCAGCTCAGTCGATTAAGCATCCGACTTCAGCTCAGGTCATGATCTCGCAGTCCATGAATTCCAGCCCTGGTTGGACTCTGTGCTGACAGCTCGGAGCCTGGAGCCTGGAGCCTGGAGCCTGCTTTGGATTCTGGGTCTCCCTCTCTCTCTGCCCCTCCCCTGCTCACACTCACTCTCGCTCCCAAAACTAAAATAAACATAAAAAAATTTTTTTAAGTTTAAAAAAAAGTGTTCAAAGGTTTATGTGAGCTGAAAGCATATATTGACACAGAAGGAAATATAAGTCAATCTCCATGGAGGGGACGGTAGAATATGTAGCAACATCTAAAATTATTACTTGTGTTGGAACTTTTTAATATAAGCCTCTGTAGATACAAATTCAAATTATTCATCTGATGAGGCATAGCTCACTGCCAACAAGGCATCCAGAACTCTGAGCTGACCTAGAAGAACATTGGACATGTTTTTCATGGTAGGTTGAACAGCTTTCTGCTTGCATTGTATTTGCGAGGGTGATAGCTTTACCACCCTTCACAGTATGATTAGTAGAGTCCACTTCTGATAGCTGAAACAACCTTCTATAAATTAAAGTTTTTAGTTTTAAACAGCTTTGGGGACATTCAGGTAAATACAGCATAAGAGTTTATAATTAGTCTGACATTTCTAGACACAATTAACTTGCAGATTCAAATACTTGATTTACATATATAAATATCATCATGTACTGACAATTCATAACCTTGCTTTGGAAAATGTAACTATCAGAAGTCATTCTCTGGTGGATATTCATTTAATTTTCCATATGGCTACAGACACACACACACACACACACACACACACACACACACGGGCACATTTGTAACACTCAGATCTTTTATTAATCACTAAAAAATAATGCTAAACAATAGGTTCTCTGGCCTACAAGTCTTACCAATCTTATGTGACTTTAAGAAATAAACTCTTCAAATATCTGATTGCCAATAAAATTTATTAAATTTTATTTCATAGATTACTTTTACACATTTTCTAATATTGTTTAATTTTGTCACAAAATACCTATTAGTTTATGCGTTAGGTCTTTTAAAATCTGACTATTAGGAAGTCACTTGTGAATGAACAGAAAGGTTATTTTCATTCTAGCACTAAAACACGAAGATGTTGAATCAAACGCCATGGCCATTATTCAAATGCTAGAATATAAATTTATTTCATGACATAAACATTTGTCAGGGAAATCCATGTGATGCTGTGTGTGTGACTTTGCCAACTGTCTGACATTATTTACAGTCACATTTGCATTTACCTCTGTTGTTAAATGTCCAAAATATATACGGTAACATCCTATCTGGAAGGTAAATGAGTCAGAGAAAGGTAATGAAGAGAATCATCAAATAAAATATTAAAATAAAATCCCAATTCATACAGATGGGTTGAAATATACACTCAAAGTCACTGATCTACAAAAAAAAGACATGCATCTCTTTAGAGCGCTATTGTGTATAAATCATTTATTTCCCATTATTTTAAGAAAGTGTTGCTTAAATGGTGGCATTTTGTACTGTAAAATGTTTAAATTGAATAGATTTAATTTTAGGTCCAGTCAAATGTGTAGTTGTCAAGCATTTAACGCTGAAATACGTTGCCTCGAGAAATGTTATTTTAGAGCTGTTTGCCTTTTAAATTCTAACACTCTGTGTATCTATTTGTCTAGCCGCCATCAAGGAGACTATTGTAGCTGGAGGCGTTGGGAGGAAGACGACTAAAGGGCTACATCATGTAAAACCCTCAAGTAGGAATTATTGCCTTTCTTGCCTCAGTTCCCAGCTGTATTATGTCACCAAATCACATCACAGTGTAATCAAAGATGAATAAAATATTTTTTTTCTTTACCTTAAATGCTTTTTCTGTCAATTACAATCAAAGGACATGATTTCAGGTCTGTCAGTTTGTGAGGCTCTTTCCTACTGATGACTAAAGCTGTAATCTGCTAAATATAAAATGAATCAGAAAAGTCTTAGAATGATTTTGCTATTAAGAAAAAAAAATTTTTTTCCTCCCACAGGGGACAGAAAAGTAATTGGTCTTTAAAGAATAAAATCAAAGATATTTTTTTTAAATGACCACTTTTCTTCTTTTTATGCTTTCCTCTCTGCCTTAATTCTAAATCTCCAGTTGCAACACTGGTCTGTTTTTTTGTTGTTGTTTGTTTGTTTTTTTTGTTTTTTTTTTTTGAGAAAATATACATAGTACTCTAACAAAAACTGTATAGCTCTTTGTAAATATTTTATTAGCCCCTTGTTTTCCTATGTCCCAAACTTTCTTGCCACATTACTGACAATCAGATACCCCGTAATATTAGCAGTAATTCTGCTGAAACTCAACATCTAGGCAGGTTTCTGGCTTGATTACATTATTAGCCATAATCAAAAACATTTCCCCGGAATGATTTTAGCTTGGTAGTAGGGATTGCTTGCTTTGATCTTCTTAGCGTTATTTTACGATAGGTTGATAACTGGTTCAGCAGCCTCTGTCAGCTGCTTTCATCGATGAAAATCAGGTTGTTTATAATGGGGGAGAGAGGCTTAGAATGTAAATGCTTGCCATCACGAGGAGCTGTACAGAACTTGTCATCAACTTCTGCCTCTTGCCTCAATTTTCATTTCTGTATTGAATATAGCATGTATTTGTGCAATTAAGACACCTTCCCTGTGTGTTACACCAAATAGTATCCTTGGTGCTCATATCCAGAATTATTCTTAGGAATTGTAAGAATATAGACGCATGTACACAGATCTTAAATTCATTATCCCAGAATGTCTCATCAACACTCCCCCTCTTCCCCAACTCTATCCTTCCCTCCTTTATCTTCCATTATTATTTATTCATCAAAATGAGAGATACATGGTGAGAAACATCTTAAAACAGCATATCAACACAGCTATTTCTTTAAGGTGGGAGAGAAGAAATCACAGACACCTGTTATCCAGTATTTTTCAGTCATTCAGCATACCCACGCACTCATGCACAGAACTACCAGACTGAGAGAAAAGTATGGAATCGAGTACTACATATAATCTGGTAATAAATACAAATGTTTAGTGCCATATATTATTCCAGATACCAGTAAATTCAAATCATTTGGAACAATAGATCATATACTAGAAATAAACCTCAGTGTTTTCCAAGTACTTTGGTGAACGAGATATCACCGAAGGCATTACAAAAGACACCTCTGAAAGAGAGAGTCAAAGAACAAGATTCTGCTTGTGATTTTGTCACTAGCTATGTGATCTTGAAATTAACTAAAAAAATCATTTTTTGGTGTATATATACCCTGAAAGCACGAGGAGAATCAGACCAGTTAGCAACCCCACTAGTTCCAAAAGCTAAAGAAATCATACAACATTAGAACCACAAAAACTTGTCACCTGGGTGACCCCTTCTTTCATTTTACAAATGAAGAAAGGACCAATGTACATGATACAAGGCAGAAGAAAGCTGTTGTGAAGCAGGCCAACATCAAGGATTCTGTGAAGCAAAATGACTGTCTGAAAAAGTGTTGTATCAAGCTTCACATCTAAATAAAGGTGTCTAGAAAAATGAACATGACTTTTTTATAATGAATTTTAAGTACACAATATCTCTGTAGTATTGAAAAACAAAGCATTTCACACAAGGCTAAACTTCCTTTTAACTACCAACCCAAATTCCAGTCTCCTTTATTCAGCTCAACTGCATCCAAAACAAAGAAAAAATACATTAGAACACTGTGTTTCCTTCTGGGTGTGTATGTGTGTCTATGTGTGTCTGCGTGTGTTTGTGTGTATGAGAGGCAGAGAGAGAGCGCGCGCGCGCACACATGGGTGTGTACACCTACTCGGTAGAAAATTTTACTATTTGGAAGGGGACCTGAGTATGATCTCAAACTCAGAGAATCCTAATGATGGATCAAAACCCAACATTATGCCTACCGCCTTGTGATAAGCAAAGGACACACCATCTTGGCAGGAAACCTTTGATAACTGTGTAAACAAAGGTATTCTTTACGTATGTGCACATGTTGTTCTCTACTGAGTTCATATCTTTTCAATATTTTTATAGGACTTGGAAAAATTATTTTAAGTTTAGAATCCGTATCCCTACCTGTATCTTGTGAAGGTATTATTATCAACCCCCTTTGGTTCCTTTTATAGTTAAATAAAATTAAATACCCAGGACAATGCTCAGAACACAGTATTTGTTTTTTAACATTTATTTATTTTTGAGACAGAGAGAGACAGAGCATGAACGGGGGAGGATCAGAGAGAGGGAGACACAGAATCTGAAACAGGCTCCAGGCTCTGAGCTGTCAGCACAGAGCCCGACGCGGGGCTCGAACTCACGGACGGCGAGATCATGACCTGAGCTGAAGTCGGCCGCTTAACCGACTGAGCCACCCAGGCGCCCCTTTTTAATTTTTTTTTTTTAACGAGAACACAGTATTTACTTGTCATATCACTTATATCTTGTAATTATCTTCTTTTCCCATGGAAATGGTTACTGGAAGGATGAAGAAACTGTTCATGCTTTTATCCTTCCCATTTAAACAGTCTCTGTAACATACAGTTACAGGTACCCAAAAACTTGATTGGTTGGCTGCCTAGATTAACAGGTGGATTATGTGTACACAAATCTAGTCAAGGGGGAGAACTGGCAATTATTTGGTAAATTTTATCAGTTTATAGATAGGAAGTACTAAATATTACTTTACTTTCTCCTCAAACATTTTATCAGTATGTCCAAAAATTTTATTCTTCATCCATACCATCTGCATGGTTTTTGCTATACCACGTATTACCTATGTCAGTGCTTCTCAAACTTTATTTTGCCATAGAAAAATAACATCCATTCAATTCTCCTGATTTCTCTCACCAGGCTGCTCGAGAGCAGAAGTAAAGGAAGAGAAAATTACCAATGTCCCAACTGCACCCAGGCTCCCAGTGAGCTGGTGTGGTCACTGGTAAACCCATCATGGCACACCAGTCTCACAAATGGGGCAGGAGGCTCTGACTACTCTCATTTGTCTAATGTTACTAATTAAAATGACTTTAAGTACTGTTTCTTGTTAACCTTGTCCTAAGTACTAATATCTGTGAAATCACCAATATTATGATCTATTTTTTGTTGTTGCTGTTGGTCAGTAGAAAACAACCTTAAGAATCTTGGTGGCTTGGGACGCCTGGGTGGCTCGGTTGGTTAGATGGCAATCAGACTTCAGCTCAGGTCATGACCTTGAGGTTTGTGAGTCCAAGCCCCGCATCAGGTTCTGTGCTCACAGCTCAGAGCCTGAAGCCTGCTTTGGATTCTGTGTGTCCCTCTCTCTCTGCCTACCCTCCACTCACGCTCTCTCAAAATTAAGCAAACACTTAAAAAAAAATTTTTTTTTAATCTCACTGGCTTAAAACAACATGAATTTATTCCTCACTTATGCTGTGTGCCCTTTGAGGGCTAGATTGTTCTCCAGAGCCTCTGTTTCATGTTTGTCTCACTCAGGGACTGAGATTCAAGCAGGTTCTAACATCTGGAACATGCCTGGTCACTGGGTTAGTAGGAAGACACCATAGTGATTTGCACATTGGTTAGTAAAGACTTCTGCCCCAAGTTTTATTGAACACAGAAGTTTGATGGCCATGATGATCATCAAGGCTGTAAGGAAACACAATCCTGTATCTGACAGGAGGAGACTGAAATATTGAGAAACAGCCCTCATGACTAATCTTTATTTCCTTTTCTTTTTCCTCTTGAAATATGAAGGAGATCTTACCATAATGAGGTATATATACACGATTACCTATCAAAAATAATAAAATCAGTTCTTTTATAAAAGAGATCTTCAGAATATAATAATGCTATTTCAACTTTTATGTACAGAGGTGGAGGAATAGTATCCTAACTTTGCCATGAGCTCCGTGGCTATTATTGCAATGTCACTATTATATTTTGAGTATATATTTTACTTTTCACTGTCTTACACAACCCCCATTTACAAAGTCTAAATTTTCAAAATTCTCCGTTGTGTTCAGAATAATCGTGCACGAAAGCGTACACCCGGTCTCTAAAGACACTATGATTCCTTTAGCTGAGAGTAGGCTTCCGCAAGCAAAAGCATGCTGTTGTTCCAATGCATTTCCTCTAACAGTGGCAGAGGCAGCCGTCCCGTGGTCCCATGGTGGGCATAGCACAATCACAGCATTTTCACTGCTTTCACCAGGACATTCCTGCCGGTCATCTGGTAATCCCACCTTGCTGAAGAACCCGAGTACCATATCTGAGTGACTAGTCCAGGCCAGAGTAGTCTGACTGGTTGAGAAAGTGTAAGTCAACCGACAAAACTATGTAGGTTAGAGGTAAACAAATAAATACAATACACATTTACTTAGAGGAAAAATTACTCTAAATAGAAAGGAGTCAGGGTAGTATGTGTAGTTTTCCGGGTTTTTTTTTTTTAAGTATCCAAATAGGGGCTGGCACAGCATTGCCTAGCAAAATATCCAGATATTTTATTGAATGTTTTGCTTTTCATTTGGATGTTTTAATGTTTCCCTGTCGCATTCGGAGGAAATTACATAAAAATAGCACATTCTCTATCCCACATACAGTGTCTGCACTGACAGGTGGCAGGTGGAAAGGCAACTCTAAAAGGAATGTGCCCCTATATTTCTAAATGCCCTGTGGCATACCTTGATGATACACAGTATGATACACGAAATGTGCCCTAAATCTTCAATATGGCAGCCGATTTCCATTCTATACACAAAGCAGATATGAAGCACGAAGACCTGACGGAACATGCATCCTTCAACCTGGTAAACGCAGCGAGATTAACCAAAATATTTTAAAACAGCCAATAATTTTAAAAGCATTGCTTGCCATTGCATAATTATTTAATAAACCATATAACATACAACTGTTATTCAGTCACAGAGGCCCTCTTCACACTGCACCATATGGCTAATGGCTTCGATCGCACATCACACCATACTGAGAATTCCTTCTCATCATACTGTATTGGCTACAGACTCAGTTTGTGGCTAATGTGAGTGTTACCCTTTCACTGCATGTTTATTTTATGAGATGGTGGTGTCTGTTTTGGTGTTGATTCTAAAATGATAAACTACTATTTCTAAAACGTAACTAGGAAATTACCTCAATATTAATTTTCTAAGATGGATTTTTAAATATAATTTGCATCTTTTCCCCAGTTGTAACTTTAAATTTTGGCTTTTTTTGCATTTTGATAAATGTCAACAGAGGAAGTCACTGATAGATGCGAAAATCGAAATTAAATTATCTATGGGAATCATTTGAGAACACTTAACTGGTAGATTTCTTCTCTATGTCTACTACAGGGTGACAGCAAGTCTCTGCGAGTCCCAAATAATTTAATTCCAGAGGCTGTCTTCCATATCCAGTGTTCAAGAGCACCTCGGTGAACCTCTCACGGCAGCTTTTTTTTTTTTTTTTTTTTTTTTAATATATGAAATTTACTGTCAAATTGGTTTCCATACAACACCCAGTGCTCCTCCCAAAAGGTGCCCTCCTCAATACCCATCACCCACCCTGCCCTCCCTCCCACCCCCCATCAACCCTCAGTTTGTTCTCAGTTTTTAACAGTCTCTAATGCTTCACGGCAGCTTCTTGAATAAAGGCACATGTCGGGATATCCCAGATACAGGTCCTCAGTGTAGTGTTTTCTAAATGAACACTAATTGAGTAACATGTATTTTTGGGTTTGAACAAAGCATAAGGAAAAACGTGCTACTGAAATGTTGCAAACGTAATATCAATTTTCAGAAATAATACCAAATATGCGGTCAATGTATTCATATTTAATAAGCATCTAAACTGATTTTATTTTAACTTTCCAGACCAGATGTTTTGGCACTGGTCTTAGACTCTAAAATGATTTAGATGGGAGGGATGAAATTATTCCTGGGTGTAAGTAGGCTAGCTATCTTATCTGAACAAAAAAGTCAAAGTAAAAAGTACATGAGCAACACGAGGCTCTCTCTGCCTGGAAATAAAAGGAAATGTGAGAAAATACATCCTGTTTCCTTTTGGGTATTTTTAAAGATACAGTTTCAATTTCACATTAGGAAAGCCCATTTCTGGTTGACAAATTTTCTGTTTCTAAACATTAGGAATGTTGCAAGTTAGGAAAAAAATGTTTACCCTCTTTGAATTTAATCAAATTTGTTGATGGCAGAAATTAGCATGACTAGTGCTTAGCACAAAATCAAGATGATTACTCCTAACATATCCCAGCTTTAAAGAACCTGACATGTTCATTTTGTATTTCAGCCAACATAATTTTATAACAGTTTGGCTTCCACTATACTTCAAGGACGAGCAGAATAAATGAATACGTTTTCCTTGTTCAACAAGGAATCATTTAACGATAAGACAAATTTGGATACTGCTTTAGTTTGAGAAATAAGCTTCATATTCATAGAAAGTTGTATATAAAACCACAGAATTAGATAGGCAAAGGCCTCTCAGATTAGAAAGCAAAATAATGCCGGTATAATTTTCTTAGATTCAAAAGACCATTCTTACTTTTGTTGGGCCATGTAATTGCTGGGTAAAATTACATGTGTTTGTATGCTGCTCTATAATCAATACTAAAGCTCAAATACATCCAGTTTTATAAGCAGGACTCCAGATGAATCTTGGTTCACTCCCAGTTAGAACATCTCAGAAAGTCTTTCGAATTAACAGCTCAGTGAATTTTAAACTCTACTTTAAAAAAAGAATATTAATCACAAAGGGTCCCAATATTATCCAAGTATACAAACCACCAATTAAACCACTTCTTTCAGATCTAATTCAACCTATTGTTACATGACTCCTACTACGAAAAAATAGATACATAGTCTAAATAATTTATTTTCAAATACAATCAGCTTTGTTAGAGCACATTCTGCTTAATTTGTAGATGGGCAGTGGGTCAGGATTTATTTTAAGACTACGATCCTCTATTTTTATGAAGCTTTGTTGCTTCCTTGTCATCTTTCTGTTTGTTTCTTTCTTTCCTTTTTTAAGTAGCCAATGATGAGAAACAAAATGTTTGAGGGTTGTCTTTGTTAGGTGTCAACTTCTTCCTGGGTTCTTTGCTTTCCCAGCTGATTTAACTACCATGAGTCCCTACTACTGGGCTACTGCCTAAAATTTGTAAGGGCTGGTTTCTTGGTACCATATAATTTCATTATGCCTGATCCTATAGAGATGCCGGGTGTGCAAGGGCACCAGGATGCCCATACAAAATCAGTTGTTTCAATGCACCTAATAGTACCCTAGTGCCCAGGAAGTGTTAATTCACTTCACATGAGTGAACAGTCTACTTCCAGATAGCAGTTTGCCCACCCAGGCTCACCATAGGATTGGCCCATTATTAATAAGGCTTTCGCCTTAGTTCACTTCCACAATGGGTCCTGCCTTTGATGCGCCATTTTCCTAGCCATTGCTTTATGGTTTGGTGCATTGATCAAGATCTTTTTTCTCTTAAGTAACTATAAAATTAGGATGCATTTCAGTGAGAAAATCCATTCATTTGTAACATGGGGCAAATTTATAACCATTCAGTTGCTTCTGATTCTTCTCCAAGGTTCCTCAGGCATTTCCGGTAAATGACACCTGGGGAAAGAATAGGTCCAACATGCTAAACTCTCCACTGACTACTGTACACAAACTCACACAAAGAAAAAACTACTGAGCTTTAATTGCTTGTTAATAAGTTTTTTTAATTGACCTACTCTAGTTTGGTGTATTCTGTGTTATCTTTTGCTTGTTTTATCCAGAGGCCATGCTGTGATATTGCCTCAATGAACCAAAGGCAGGGAAACACACAGCCTGGATATGTGTAAACTAAAACAGTTGGCATTTCCCTCTCCTGATGATTTTTGTTCTTTGCAAACCAACTGAGGTTTTTGAAAGACTCTAGGAAAATCAAAGTTAGAATAAGAAAACTTACTACTACGGATTATCTCTTTTTTTTTTCAAGCCCACCCGTATGTCTTCACTTATTCACATAATTAAAATTTTTATTTCTACATTTTAACAGTGCTTATATTCAAATGTATACTTTCCAATGACATTTTGAATTAACGATTAGATTTTAATCCTTTGTTCTGTTAGTGTTTTAGAGAAAACCAGATTTTCTTAAGAGGGGACATCCAAGCCAACAAGTTAAAACGATGTTAACACTCAAATTCTTCTGTGGGCTTTAAACTTAGGAAAATGGCATTTTCTTAACACCTCAATTAGGGAAAATATTTTGTATAATAGACTTCCAGGTAATGTACCATATTTTGTATTTAAGTGTGCACCATATTTCGTCTACTTGCATAAAGCTGTGAATAGATCTACAGCAAACATTCATTCTTTGGGAGATGTATTTGCAAGGACAGTATGAAATAGGGAAAAATGCAAAATCTGTCTGAGATAGGGAAGATACCCAACTGTGAGGAACGTGAGAATGGAAATATATGAGGTGTGACAATAAAGTAATAAAACTAATTTCCTTTTGTGCTTCATAAACTAGCTCTAAAGTCAATTCCATGAATAGAGTTCCAAAAATGCTCTGAGCAGTAGCAACGCTATGGAAATCAGTATATCACCTTCCGAAGTCCAGTGCTGAAAGCACAGCACACATTTGGGTGTTAACATTTCTGTAAATGTGTGAAAACATATATGCCCTTGAAAGTCTTATCTTAGGAAGTCCTTTTGGATCTAATTTTTCTGAAATTCTATGACAAACTCATCATAAAGTTCTTTAAAATATAGGACAAAGCTTTAAAGCTCCAAGTATTTTCCACACAATTATTCACATTGTGTATGGTATGCTATATTCTGGTAAGGTGAGGTTGCCTAAAAGGCTATACTTGTTTTACTGATCTCAACTGAATTATCAGGAGTATGAGTAGTCATTTTCTGTGAAACATTTTAAGCAACTTGAGAAGAAAATGTAATAGGGTCCATCAGAAAGTATCAATGGACCAAGGAGAATCCCGATGTGCAATAAGGTTTCCGAAAAAGAACTACAGTTGAGGAAAGAGAAAGTAACATCGCTCTTCCTGATTACTATTTGTGTTCTGAAGTGACTTTAAATGAATAGTATATTAAAAATGCAAAGTATTATTTCATAATTCCTTTGAATTTCAAGAGCTGAATCTTAAAACTTAGTTGATTCTGACCTAACTAGGAAAGGGGGTATGTATTGCAATTTTTATCATAGACAGAAGCTGGGCCTTATTCATTTTTTTTACATTTGATAAAATTACTGTATGAAATTATTTCTTCACCTGAAGACTGATATTTCCGCCAAGTTTTTCACATTAATTGCTGATAGTCTCATTCATAAATTCTCCTTTAAATCAAGAAGAGCGTCACATGGTTTAGCAAACAAGAAAGAGCTTTTGCTTATATCTAATTTCAATAAAAGAATGATTTCCTAGTCATTACCAGTGTCACTTGAGGACAACAAGTGACTCTGTCGAGGCCAATACGTTTGATGCGTCATGTCAGAGATGGAAGAAACATGTATAAATCTGTAGTTTTCAAGTACGAAAACCCAGACCCAGAGAAGTAAAGTGATTTGCTCAACACCCCACAGCAAATCAGCGGCAGAGCCAAAATGAAAATCCAGCATTATCAGCACCCTGTGACCAACCATAGTCTGTTCTGCTTGTGTGAACTCGTCACATTTATCAAAGTCCAGCTTCTCCTCTCTGGAAGGAGCCGTTGGTCACGAACAGCTGTGAAACCTTCTGGGCATTGATCAGTCTACTAGCTACAAAATGATTTGGCTGTGGTCCCCACAGGTACTGGCATATGGCCTGACAGGGTGCTACCAAAAAACAGCCCACAGTGAGGAGTTGTGCCGTTTGGCTCTGCACAAGGATGACGGACAAAGAGGGTGAAGGTGAGCTGAAATCCAGCCTATGTCCCGACGGTTCATTTTACACATCAAGTTGGCTGAGCCATGGTGCCCAAATATTCAGTCACACATTATTTTGGATGTTTCTGCGAAGGTGTTTTTTGGAGTAGATTAACATTTAAATCAATGGATTTTGAGTAAAGCAGATTACCCTTCATAATGTTGATGGGCCTCATTTCATCAGTTGACATTTAAATAGAACAAAGACTGACCCCCCCCCCTCCCCCGCCAAAGGAAGAAATGCTGCCAGCAAACTGCCTTTGGACTTGAACTGCAATTGTTCCCCAAGTTTCCAGCTCACCAACCTGCCACATCAGATTTGGAGCTCACCATGCCTTTACATTGGTATAAGCTAGTGCCTTAAAGTATCTATGCATCTAAGAGACTCTTAAAAACTGAGAACAAACTGAGGGTTGATGGGGGGTGGGAGGGAGGGGAGGGTGGGTGATGGGTATTGAGGAGGGCACCTTTTGGGATGAGCACTGGGTGTTGTATGGAAACCATTTTGACAATAAACTTCATATATTGAAAAAATAAATTAATTAATTAAAAAATAAATAAATTCCCACTGGAAAAAAAAAGAAAAAAGTATGCATCTACATATATGTATGTAGGTATGTATGTATCTATTTATCTATACAGATATAGATACAGATATAGATATAGATATATAGATATATTCTGTTGGTCCTGTTTCTTTGGAAAACTTATACACTCTGCTCACCAGTCTAGGTAGAAGAGGCTCTTTTTTCTAACCCTAATGAAGGTACTATATATGGGCTACCAAAAGGCTCATCTTTCCTTCACTGTCACTTATTTTCTACCCCATACATAATAGTATACTAAACATTCAGGATTTGCTCAACGTTGTTCCTTGGAAATGGACTTTTAAAATACTAACCAAAACTCAAAACATACCCTTGAAAGATGCCTGGACATCAGAATCATCTATGAGACAACTAGATTAGAAAAGAAGAAACCAGAAAGTGTCATCAGCTGGTAAATCCTTCCTTGTAGGCACCAGTTCCTTCTTTCACACTGTGGCTTTGACCTATGGCTTTTTCCTCCCTTCCTGACCCTGGTCTCTTGTTGAATATTGCTCTCCCCTATAGTCCTGATACCTATATGATCCTTATATAGATAATTCTGTTTGTTCTATCCCTGGACTGTATTCCAACTCTAAACAGCTCAGTTATAATAGCTCAACAGAGGTCCTAGTTTCTTGACAAATTTAGGCTTTAGGGCAGTAGGATTTGATATATATTTATTAACTCATATTACCCTATCCTACTTACTATAATTGTTCTTCAATCAATTATTAACATTAATTTATTAGTAACTGAATCAAGTTCCCATTCCATAAAGGTAAAGTACCTTTAGTACCTAAAGTACCTAAAGTAATTAGAGGATTAAGTAAGATTTTGATCCTTTTCTTTTTCTATTTTGCAGCATATTTGATATAAAATATTTTTGTATAAAAATGATATACATAAAAATTATTTTAACTTGGTAAAATCGAGGTAGTTCAATTCTGTTAATCAGTGGGAACTTCACAAACATAATTATGATAAAAATTCTAATGAAGATAAAAATTCCAAAGCATAAGATCACATATTAAGTCATACACTGGCAGAAGGCAGGCTACAATATGCAATAGTGTACATAAATTTGGGGGAAAAGTAGTAAATTTTAGCCAAGAAACCAAACCATGGGCAATTTTTATCACTGTTTTGTTTTCTAGATCATGAATATAAAAATATTCTCACAGGTATATATTTAATTTTTAAGGTTTTTTCCAAGGTACTATATGTAGTAGGATTTGGGTGTGGTTTGGTTTATTGACTGGCAGAGGAAAGGTTGGAGAAAGGATGGAGAATTTTTTTTACACAAAGGCTTCTCCAGTTAAAGACATAAATTACCTGCATTTAGTAGAATACCACCAGCTATTCCTTCTTTCTAAAACCTTTCCAAATTGCTTGGACCCCAGACTTTTGACTTCAGTACAATCAATACAAGGTTATCTGCTACCTTAGTCTGAGGCTCACCCCTTCCCCTTACTCTTACATTTCTATGCACATAACCTTATCATATCACTACATTCTAAACTTTATCAGGGCAGGCACTGGGTTTCTAAGAGTTCTTTGTATCTTTCACATGGCACCTTTTGGTTGAACTGTCAATAGCTGACGAACTCTATTTTCTTATTGGGCAATGTTGGCCCTATACGATGACATCAGCTTTCTGTCTTGAAGATTACTACAGACAACAAATAATTTAAATTGGATTTGGTTAAACTAACAAGGAATCTATGCTTGGTCTTCCAGAACCACTTAAGCTTGCCAAATTGAGGTATCATGATTAAAAAAAAATCTAATAAGTTGATACTACTTCTATCTACCATCATCATGCCTTTTTGGTAGTAAGGAACCAGAGCTGTTACAGATCAAACTTAGAAGAAACTAGCGATACTAAACATTTTTTTTACTTCTGCTAGTCAGCAGTGCATATTCAGTTTGAATGGTTACCTAAATGTCTTTCAGTTTGTAATAAGTTTCTAGCATTCCACAATCAGTTCTCTGTAGTAGCCTTCAGCAGCCACCCTCCGATCTTGAGCTTTCATTTAAATTAGCTTTTCTACATCTTCATTTTATAAGTGAAAAAAACAATGGACTCATGCTCATTCAAAAATATTTTGCTACAAACTTTTGAAATTTAAGTTACTGTTGGGTTACCAGCTTCTCATAGGGTTTGTTAGATATATATTCCTTATCTACAAGCCTTAAGCAGAGTGGAAAGAACTATTTTCCTGATTCACCTATGATTCATTCATGTATTTATTTTTTAAAATATCATTGAACATAAGCTATATTGCAAGTACCATGCTACCTTTGGGGAGATAACTACAAACAAACCAGTTATAGCCCCAGTCTTCATGGGACTATGAGAACAAGTGATAAATTTGACAAACAGTGATATATCAGCCTTGGAGCCTTATAAAAAGATATATTCTAAGGCTATAACATATTCAAAATAATTAAATAAGATACTTTGAATTAACTCTAGTAGTTTTAATGAACCTACAAACTGAATGGCATTGACATTAGGATATGAGATTATGAAATTCAACTCAGAAAAAATACCTAGTTAATATAGCATTTCATGACAGAACGAGTACTAAAATTCTTGCTTTCTGATAGATTGCATTTTTCAATAAATAGGACGAGGATAAAGTCTAGAATAGTATCTACTCAAAACCAGTTTAGTCATATACATTCCATTTCTCCCTTTTCGATCTCCTCTTCTGACTTACTCCAGTGCTCTGCCTTGACTAAAAGAATAAACCACAGACAAGACAAAGAAACTAAGAGCACTATTATTATTACCTGTGGCTCAAGTCAAAGACAACTTATCTCACAAGTCCTGTAAGATTTGAAGATTTCTTTTACTTGAATTTTCCCCTTTGTCTTAGTTGAAGGAGAGAATACATGTTAGCATCTCTCAAAGAAGAGATTTCAACCATAAAAAAAAATTGAGAAGAAAAGAGTTACACTTTCTTTTGTGAATCATGTATTTGAAACAATTCAAGGAAATAACTATCTTCCCAGCATTGCTCAAGAAAATTATTAACCAAGTTTAAATAAAGACTGCTGCTATTCACTGCTGCTATCTACAGAGTCACTCTTCACAAATCACAAGTCCCCATCTCTATAATGACCCCCTAACCATTGGGAGGGCCCCAAATTGCCTCTCAAAGTCAGCTTTCTGTATGTCTATATGTTAACCACATTTTTAAGAACATTTTAACCAGACATACAAACTTAAGGCAAGTATGTTACCCGGCTTTATGTAAGGCAGTAACACAACAAAACAGAAGTTGATTTGATATGTACAGATTTACAATCTATGGTCTATCTCACAACAAGAATCGGAATGCATGCCTCCTTAAAATTCCATTAACTATAACCAAAATCTAGGTCAGAAACCTGTTTCTAAAATGACATAATTAGAGGAAGTTAAGATAGCAGGGTAGTAGGGGGTCCGTGGGCTTGCCTTGTCCCTCAAACACAGAGTAACATTGAAATCGTTTCAAATACCTAGGAAATCGATCTGAGGATTAAGAGGACAATCTGCACTATTAGAGGGAGAGTACATGGCAGGTATGAGTTGTGGAGCTGTGAATTGGGGGAGAGAAAAGCCACAGTGCCACAGAGGAGGGGTGAACAATTTTGAGGAATTAGCAAAGAGAGGGAAAGAGAGAGCAGCACATTAGGTTTGTGCAAGAAAAATACTTCCTCCAAACCACTGACTGGAGAATTAAAGGAACTGTCACAAGTTTTTACAAGCAGTGGAGCTCAAACTCTGAGTTTTTAGAAGTCTGCATCATTCCCCAGAGTTGAGCCGGGTGGGCATAGCTGTGCTTCCGGGGAGGAGGGTGGTGGCCTGGGAATGGACAGCATGTTGTAGGGATCCCCTGGGGCACACTGGAAAAGAATGTTCCCCTTCCTGGAGTATGTTTGGAAGGGGGTATATTGCCTTTCCAAGTACAAAAGACACAGCAGGCATCATCGAGAGGCTGTTCACCTGCAAGGGAGAGAAGCATACACAGACGGCAGATAACCTGGTTGCTGCTTTTCACTGTGCTTCACCATAAATTCCAAACAACTTGTGCAGCTGTGCAATTGCTTTTCTGGGAAAAAAAAATGGCACCAGTCACAGTGCTGCAAGGCTCTCCTTCAGAGGTGGGGAGTGGGTCCACGCCATGTGGGTCTTTAGAATTTGGAGTTTTGAATCCCAGCCAGATGCCAGAGATAAAACATAGAAGAACTATGGGACTGGGCATGCCAATGGCCTGGGCACAGATATGGTGAGGGCAGGGACCTGACAGAAGCCTGGGACACAAGTGGGGAGATTGTTTGTTCTTCTATGAGGGCTTCCTGAACAGTGGCAGGTGCAAGCTCCCATCTTCAGGGATAAGAAAGTGGTGTGATGCCATTTTCCCCCTACGCACCAGCCAGGTCGGACTTCAGCGAGGAGCATAGCACTCCAAGTGGTGGCTGCCGCTCATCACACAAAATCCCAAAACCCTGCTCCCTGCAGGGGCATCTTCACTAGGGCAGGACTGACTGTGAGCCAGCACAGAGTTAATACCTACTCTCCTCAAACTGTTCAAAAATATAGAAATGGAAGGAAAACTTCCAAACTCATTATATGAGGCTACCATTACCTTGATTCCGAAACTAGACAAAGACCCCACTTAAAAGGAGAATTACAGACCAATACCCCTGATGAACATGGATGCAAAAATTCTCAACATGATAGTAGCAAATCAAACTCAAAAGTACATTAAAAGAATTATTCACCACGATCAAGTGGAGCTTATTCCTGAACTGCAAGTGTGGTTCAATATCCACAAATCAATCCTGTGATACACATTAATTAAAAAAAGGATAAGAACCATGTGATCTTCTCAATAGATGCAGAAGAAGAACTTGACAAAAGACAGCATATTTTCTTCATTAAAACTCTCAATAAAGTAGGGAGAGAAAGAACATACCTCAACATCACAAAGACCATTTATGAAAGACCCTCAGCTAATATCCTTAATGGGGAAAAACTGAGAGCTTTTCTTCTAAGTTCAGGAACACAACAAGGATGTCTGCTCTCACTGCTGTTGTTCAACATAGTACTTGAAGTCCTAGCCTCAGCAATCAGACAACAAAAAGAAATAAAGGCATCCAAATTGGCAAGGAAGAAGTCAAATTTTCACTCTTTGTGTACAACATGATACACTATGGAAAACCTGAAACATTCCACCAAAAAATTGCTAGAATTGACACATAAATACAGCAAAGTTGCAGGATATAAAATTGATGTACAGAAATCTGTTCCATTTCTATACATCAATAAAAAAGCAGCCGAATGAAATATCAGGGTATGGATCCCATTTACAATTGCACCAAAAACCATAAGATACCTAGGAATAAACCTAACAAAAGAGGTAAAAGATCTATAATCTGAAAACTACAGAAACACTTGTGAAAGAAATCGAAGAAGGCACAAAAAAATGGAAAAACATTCCATGCTCATGGATTTGAAGAACAAACATTGTTAAAATATCTGTACTACCCAAAGTAATCTACACATGTAATGCAATGCCTATCAAAATACCACCAGCATTTCTTATAGAGCTAGAACAAACAATTCTAAAATTTGTGTGGAACCAGAAAAGACCCTAAATACTCAAACGAATATTGAAAGAGAAAGAGAAAGTGGGAGGCATCACAATTCCAGACTTCAAGCTGTATTACAAAGCTGTCATCATCAAGACAGTATGGTACTGGCATAGAAAAAGACACATAGATCAAAGGAACAGCATAGAGAACCCAGAAATGCATGCACAACTAGATAATCAACTAATCAACAAAGCAGGAAAGAATATCCAATGGAAAAAAGTCTCTTCAACAAATGGTCTTGCAAAAACTGGACAGTGCCATGTAGAAGAATGAAACAGAACCACTTTCTTACACCATACACAAAAATAAATTCAAAATGGGTGAACAACCTAAATGTGAGACAGAAAACCATCAAATCCTAGAGGAGAACACAGGCAGCAACCTCTTTGACCTCCGCCAGACAAACTTATTTACTGGACACATCTCTGGAGGCAAGAGAAACAATAGCAAAAATGAACTATTGAGACTTCAAGATAAAAATCTTCTGCACAGTGAAGGAAGCAATCAGGGAACTAAAAGGTAAACTACAGAATGGGAGAATATATTTGCAAATAACATATTGGATAAGGGGCTAGTATCCAAAATCTATAAAGAACTTATGAAACTCAACACCCAAAAAATGAATAATCCCGTTAAGAAATGGGCAGAAGATATGAACAGACCCTTCTTCAAAATAGACATACAAATGGCTAACAGACACATGAAAAAATGTTCAACATCAATCATCATCAAGGAAATACAAATCAGAAACACAATGAGATACCATCTCACACCTGTCAGAATGGCTAAAATAACAACTCAGGAAACAGAAGTTGGCGAGGATGCAAAGAAAGGGGAACTCTCTTATACTGTTGATGGGAATGCAAACTGCTGCAACCACTCTGGAAAACAGTATGGAGATTCCTCAAAAAATTAAAAATAGGACTACCCTGTGACCTAGGAATTGCACTGCTAGGTATTTATCCAAAGGATATAAAAGTACTGATTTGAAGGGGCACATGAGCCCCAATAATAGCAGCACTGTAAGCAATAGCCAAATTATGGAATAAGTCTAAATGTCCACCAATTGATGAATGGATAAAGACGTGGTGTATGTATATTTGTGTGTGCGTGTGTATAGTATGTATAAAATGGTATATATATGGCATATGGCATATATAAAATGGTGTATATATATATATATATATATATAGGTATACATATATATAGGTTTATATATATATTGGTATATATATATATATTGGTATATATATATTGGTATATATATTGGTATATATATATTGGTATATATATATTGGTATATATATTGGTATATATATATATATATATATAGGTATGTATATATATTGGTATGTATATATATTGGTATGTATATATATTGGTATGTATATATTGGTATGTATATATTGGTATGTATATATTGGTATGTATATATTGGTATGTATATATTGGTATGTATATGGCATATATAAAATGGTATATATATTATATATATAATATATATTATATATATATGGTATATATATTATATATATAATATATATTATATATATATACAATATATATTATATATAATGGAATATTACTCAGCCATCAAAAAGAATGAAATCTTGACATTTGCAACAATATGGATGGAAGTAGAGTGTATTATACTAAGCAAAATAATTCAGTCAGAGAAAGACAAATACCATAGGATTTCACTCATATGTGGAACTTAAGAAACAAAACAGATGAAACTAGGGGAAGGGAAGGAAAAATAAAGATAAAAACAGAGAGGGAGGCAAACCACAGGAGACTCTTAACCATGGAGAACAAACCGAGGGTTGCTGGAGGGGAGGTGGTTTGAGGGGGTGGGCTAAATGGGTGAAGGGCATTAAGGAGAGCAATGGCTGGGATAAGCACTGGGTGTTATATGTAAGTGATGAATCACTAAATTCTACTGCTGAAATCAATAGTATACTATATGTTAACTAACTGGAATTTAAGTTAAAAGTTGGGGGAAAAAAACAATGCTACCTCAGAGATTGACTATGAGAATCAAATAAAACATTTACAAATTTTAAAGTGTATAGCAAGTAGTTCATGTCTAATAATTATTTTTAAATAATTGAATATTCTTGTGGAATAATTTTTATGCATATGTCAATTTGGATATTTGTGTTCATTTGACATATTTCTACTAGAAATATAAAAAAAATTGATAGTAAAAGGGTATAATTACATTTACAACTTAAAAGGAAGTTGTAAACTCTTTGTAACTTCTAAGTTAATAATTTTGATGACAATATATGTTAGGACAAAATTTTGTTTTTATGGGTACCTTTTTTATTGTGGCAAAACATAAGATGGTACATCTCATATATAGTTAACACTACCATACTATATATTTAACATATGTTCAACAGATCCCTAGAATTTTTTCATCTTACAAAACTGAAACACTTATCCATTCAACAACTCTCTTTTCCTCCTTCCTCCAGTCTCTGGAAAAGCCATTCTATTTTTAAAGGGTCTGAATATTTTAGGTACCACCTATAGATATAATCATGCAATTTTTATCATTTTGTGACTGGCTTATTTAACTTAACATAATGTCAGGGTTCATCCATGTTATAGTATATGATAGAATTTCCTTTTTAAGGCCGAATGATATTACCATGTGTAACCTACACACACACACACACACACACACACACACACACACACACACACACACATGCTTTTCATCCATTCATCTGTAATGGACATTTAGGTTACTTCCACCTTTTGGCTACTGTATACACACACACACACACACACATGCTTTTCATCCATTCATCTGTAATGGACATTTAGGTTACTTCAACCTTTTGGCTACTGTAATGTTGCAGTAAACAAACATGGTTGTTCAAATATGTCATCATGACCCTATTTTCAATTCTTTTGGATATATACCCAGAAGTGGGTTTGGTAGATGATATGGTAATGCTATTTTTTAAGTTTTTCAGCAAACTCTATGGAGTTTTTCATAGTGACTGGATCACTTCTCATTCCCATCAATAGTGTAAAGGGTTCTATATTCCTCCACATCCTCAACATCAGTTATTTTTTAAAATAGTGTCATCCTAACAGTTGTGAGGTGACATGTCATTATAATATTGAATTGCATTTCCCTGGTCATTAGTGATGTTGAGCATCTTTTCATGTGCTTGCCAGTCATTTGTATATCTATTTTGGGAAATGTCTATTCAAGTTCTTTGCCCATTTTTTAAATCAAGTTACTTTTTTGGTATTGAGTTTTAGAAATTGTTTGTATGTTTTCAATATAAACCCCTTATTAGATATACTTTCCTATTTTTTTTCTCTCATTTGGTAGGTAATATTTTCACTCTATTGATTGTTTCTTGTACAGAAATTTAAAAATTTGATGTAGTCTCACTTACGAATCTTTGATTTTGTTGCCTGGGTATTTGGTGTCATATCCAAGAAATCATTGAAAAATCCAGTATCATGAAGATTTTCCCTATGTTTTCTTCTAAAAGGTTTATAGTTTGAGGTCTTCCATTTAGGTCTTTAATCATTCTGAGTTAATTTTTATATATGGCATAAAGTAAGGTCAAACGTCATTTTTTTGCACGTGAATCATTTTACCAGCACTATATTGTCTTTTTTTCCTTCAAATTTTTTTTCAATATATGAAATTTATTGTCAAATTGGTTTCCATACAACACCCAGTGCTCATCCCAAAAGGTGCCCTCAATACTCAAATTTTTATTTAAATTCTAGTTCGTTAACATATAGTATAATATTGGTACCAGCACCATTTTTTTGAAGAGACTATCGATTCCCCATTTTGCACCTTTATCAAACATCACTTGACTGAATATGTAAAGGTTTATTTCTGTGCTGTATAGTTTGCTCCACTCATCTATGTGTCTTTACAGTAATAACAGACTGTATTGATTACTGTAGTTTGTAGTAAGTTTTGAAATCAGGAAGTGCCAGAATTCCAGCTTTGCTTTTCTTTTTAAATTTTTTTTTAACGTTTATTTATTTTTGAGACAGAGAGAGACAGAGCATGAACGGGGGAGGGTCAGAGAGAGGGAGACACAGAATCTGAAACAGGCTCCAGGCTCCGAGCTGTCAGCACAGAGCCCGACGCAGGGCTCGAACTCACGGACGGCGAGATCATGACCCGAGCTGAAGTCGGCCGCTTAACTGACTGAGCCACCCAGGCGTCCCCCAGCTTTGCTTTTCTTATTCAGAACTATTTTGTCTATTCAAGTTCCCTTGAGATTCATATTCCATATAAATTTTAGGAGGACTTTTTCTATTTCCACACACAAAAAAAGTGCCATTGGGATCTGGAGACCGCATGACTCTGTAAATGGCTTTAGGTAGTATGAACATAAAAGCAGGATGGTGGGGTCTTTCCATTTTCTTTTAATATTTTTTTAAAATTACTTTCAGCAATATTTTATAATTTTCAGAGTACAAATCTCTCACCTCTTGATTAATTTCTATATACTTTATTCTTTTGTGATGCTATTGTAAAACAGAATGTTTACTGGTAATGTATGAAAACAACAGATTTTTGCAAGATGATTTTGTATCCTGCAATTTTGTTGAATTAGTTCTAACAGGTTGTTTTGTGCAATTTTCAGGGATTTTACACATGATAGCATGCCATCTCTAAATAATTTTATTTCTTCCTATCCAATTTAAATACTTTTATTTATTTTTCTTGCCTAATTGCTCTGGTTTGTACTTCCAATCGATATTAAATAGAAGCACTGAGAGTGGGTAACATTCCCTTATTCTTTATTTTGGAGGGACAGCTTTCAGTTTTTAAACACTGAATAGGATGTTAGCTGTGGGCTTCCTATATGTGATTTTTGTTATGTTGATGAAATTTCTTCTGTACCTATCTTTTTGAGTGATTTTGTAGGCATACCTTATTTCATTGTGTTTCACTTTATTGTACTTCACAAATGTTGCATTTTTTATCGATTGAAGATTTGTGGCAACCCTGCATTGAGCAAGTCTACCAGTGCTACCTTCCAAAAGCATTTACTCACTTCATGTTTGTGTCACATTTTAGTAATTCTCACAGTATTTCAAAATGCTTATGATTATTCTATTTGTTATAGTGATCTGTGAAGAGTGTCTTTAATGTTGTTATTATAATTGTTTCGGGTCACCATGATCCACATTCATATAATACAATGAACTTAATTAATAAATATTGTGTGTGTTCTGAATGCCCTACTGAACAGCCATTCCCCCATCTCTTTCTTTCTTCTCAGGCCTTCCTATTCCCTGAAACACAACAATATTAAAATTAGGCCAATTAATAATGCTACAATGGCTTTTAAGTGTTTAAGTGAAAGGAAAAGTCATATGTCTCTCACTTTAAATCAAAAGCTAGAAATGATTAATCTTCCCAAGGAAGGCATGTTAAAACCTTAAATAGGCCAAAAGTGAGGCCTCCCACACCAAAGAGTTAGCTGAACTGTAAGTGCAAAGAAAAGTTTTTTTGAAGGAAATTAAAAGTGCCACTGCAGTAACCACACAAGTGATGAGAAACAGAAACAACCTTATTGCTGATGTGGAGGACATTTTAATGCTCTGGATACAAGAATAAACCAGCCACAATGTTTTGTAAGCTAAAGCCTAACCCAGAATAAGACCTTAACTCTCTTCAATTCTATGAAGACAGTGAGGTGAGGAAGCGGCAGAAGAAAAGTTTGAAGCTAGAAGAGGTTGATGCATGAGGTTAAGGAACAGAGCCACCTGCAAAGCATCAAAGTGTAAGATGAAGCAGCAGGTGCTGATGTAGAAGCTGCAGCAAGTTATCCAGAAGATCTAGCTAAGATAATAAATAAAGGTGGCCACACAAAACAACAGATTTCCAATGTAGATAAAAGAGTCTTACATTAGAAGATGACATCTAGGACTTTCATAGCTAGAGAAGAGAAGTCAATGACTGGCATTGTCCTGCAGAGGACAGGCTGACTCTTTTGTTAGGGGCTAATGCAGCTGTGACTTCAAGTGGAAACCAATGCTCATTTACCCTTGTGAAAGCCCCAGGGACTTTAAGAATTATGCTAAATCTACTGTGCCTGCGTTCTAGAAATGGAACAACAAAGCCTGAATGACAGCACATCTGTTTACAATATAGTTTACTGAATATCTTTAAGCCCACTGTTGAGACCTACTGCTCAGGAAGAAAAAAATTCTTTCAAGACATTCCTGCTCATTAACAAAGCACCTGGTCACCCAAGAGCTCTGATGAAAATGTGCAAGGAGATGAATATTGTTTCCCTGATTGCTAACACAACATCCATTCTGCAGCCCATGGATCAAGGAGTAATTTCCACTTTTAAGTCTTATTATTTAAGAAATACATTGTGTAAGGCTTGTAGCTGTCATACATAGTAATTTGTCTGATGGCTCTTGCTAAAGGCAATTTAAAAACTTCTGGAAAGGATTCATCATTGTGGATACAATTAAGAACATTCATGATTCTGGGAAAGAGGTCAGAATATCAACATGAATAGGAGTTTGGAAGAAGTTGATACCAACTCTCCTGGAGGACTATGAAGAGTTCAAGTCTTCAGTAAAGGAAGTAACTGCAGATGTAGAAATAGCAAGAGAACTAGAATTAGAGGTGGAGCCTGAAGATATGACTGAATTGCTGCAATCTCAGGATAAAACATTAATGGATGAGGAGTTGCTTCTTATGGATGAGCAAAGAAAGTGGTTTCTTGGAATAGAATCTACTAGTGAAGATGGTGTGTATATTGTTGAAATAACAAATGATTTAGAATATTACATTAACCTAGTTGATAAAGAAGGAGAATGGTTTGAGAGTATTGACTTCAATTTTGAAAGAAGTTCTCTTGTGGGTAAAATGCCATCAAAGGGCATCATCTGCTACAGAGAAATCACTTGTGAAAGGAAGAGTCAAACAATGAAGCAAAATTCATTGTCAGCTTATTTTTAAAAATAGCCACAGCCACCCCAATCTTAGCAACCATCACCCTGACCAGTTTAGCAGCCATCAACATTGAGGCAAGACCCTCCAGAAACAAAAAAAAAAAAAAAAAAAAAAAGATTATGATTCCCTGAAAGCTCAAATGATGATTAGCATTTTTAACAATAAAAGTATTTTTAAATTAAGATATATACATTGTTTTGGGAATGCAAGCTGGTGCAGCCACTCTGGAAAACAATATGGAGGTTCCTCAAAAATTAAAAATAGAACTACCCTACGACCCGGCAATTGCACTACTAGGCATTTATCCAAGGGATACAGATGTGCTGTTTCGAAGGGACACATGCAGCCCAATGTTTATAGCAGCACTATCAACAATAGCCAAAGTATGGAAAGAGCCCAAATGTCCATCGATGGATGAATGGATAAAGATTTGGGGTGTGTGTGTGTGTGTGTGTGTGTATGTGCATGTGTGTATACACACATGCACATACACACACACACAATGGAGTATTACTTGACAACCAAAAAAGAATGAAATCTTGCCATTTGCAACTACATGGATGGAACTGGAGGGTATTATGCTAAGTGAAATTAGAGAAAGACAAATATCATATGACTTCACTCATATGAGGACTTTAAGAGACAAAACAGATGAACATAGGGAAGGGAAACAAAAATAATATAAAAACAGGGAGTGGGACAAAGCCTAATAAGAGACTCATAAATATGGAGAACAAACAAAGGTTTACTAGAGGGTTGTGGGAGGGGGGATGGGTTAAATGGGTAAGGGGCATTGAGGAATCTACTCCTGAAATCATTGTTGCACTATGTGCTAACTAATTTGGATGTAAATTAAGAAAGAAAGAAAGAAAAGAAAGAAAAAGGAAAGAAAGAAAAGAAAGAAAAGAAAGAAAGAAAAGAAAAAGGAAAGGAAAGGAAGAAAGGGAGAAAGGAAGAAAGAAAGGAAGGAAGGAGGAAAGAAAGAAAGAACGAACGAACGAACTGGGGCAGGGCCAGAGACCATCAGGTAGTAGTGAAAATTCAAGAGGAATTGATACAAGGAATAATGGGGAAATGGGGAGCCTTTTGTTATTGCTACTGTTGTTTTTAATAAAGATGGAACTGTAAAAAATAAAAAGTAAAAAAATAAATCCTCTTAAAAAAGATATATACATTGTTTTTTTTAGAAATAATTATTGCATACCTAATAGATTACAGTATAGCATACGCATAAATTGTATACACATCAGGAAAGCAAAACATTTGATTTGCTTTACTGTGGTATTTGCTTTATTGTGGTGGTCTGGAAACAAACCCACATTATTTCCAAAGTATGCCTGTACAGTGTTGGTGGTATAGTGGTGAGCATAGCTGCCTTCCAAAGTAGGTCTGTACTAAAAAAGAATGTTGAATTTTGTTAAATGCTTGTACCACAGCAACTGAGATGAACATGTGGTATTGTCCTTCATTCTTTAATGTGGTGTATTACATTGATGATTTTCATATGTTCAATAATCCTTACATTCCAGAAAGAAATCCCACTTTGTCACAGTGTATAATCCTTTTAATATGTTGTTGAATTCAATTAGCTAGTATTTGTTGAGGATTTTTGCATTTATACTCAGAGATATTGTTCTCTAATTTTCTTTACATGTGACTTTGTCTGATTTTGGTAACAGGTAATGCTTCCCTCATAAAAAAAAAAAAAAAGCATTTGGAAGTATTTCCTCTGCTCAAATTTTGTGAAATAATTTGAGAAAGATTGATGTTCATTCTTTAAACGTTTGGTACAACACATCAGTGAAGCCATCCAGTCCTAAGCATTGTTTTGCTAGAAGTTTTGGATACTGATTCAGTCTCCTTACTAATTACAGATTTTCTATTTCTTTATGGACTCAGTCTTAATAAGTTGTGTGCTTCTAGAAATTGATTTCTTTTATGTTCTCCCATGTGTTTGCATATAATTTTTCATAGTGGTATCATGATTCTTTCATTTCTGTGGTATCAGTTGTAACGCCTTCTCTTTTATTATTAATTATGTTATTTGAATTTTTTTCTTATTCAGCCTAAGGGGTTTGTCAATTTTGTTTATCGTTTCAAAAAACCAACTCTTGCTGATTTTTTTCTATTGGTCTTTTTTCTCTATTTCTTTTCCAATCTTTATTATTTCCTTTCTTCTGCTAATGTTGGGTTTAGTTTTTTTCTAGTTCCTTAAAGTTCAAAGTTAAATGCTTATTTGCAATCTTTCTTTTTTTAATGGAAGCATTTATCACTATAAATTTCCCTCTTAGCAGTGCTCTTGCTGACTCCAATAAGTTTTTGTATGTTGTCTTTTCATTAGTCTCAGGCGATTTCTAATTTCTTTATGTTTTTTTCTTCTTTCATTCATTGGTTTATCAAAAATGTATTGTTTAGTTTCCACATATTTGAGCATTTTTCTGGGGTTTTGCATTGGGTTTTTTGTTTGGGGGATGAGGGTTTTACGCTGTTGTGGCCAGAAAAATTATTTGATATGGTTGCAATATTCTTAACTTTGTTAAGACTTGTTTTGTGACTTAAATATAAACTATCTTAGGGAATGTTCTGTGTATACTTGGGAAGAATGTGTATTCTGCTGTTAGGTGGAGTTTTCTGTGTATGCCTGTTAGGCCTAATTGATCTATAGTGTTGTTCAAGCACGCTGTTTCTTTGTTTTTGAGGGGGGGGGCGGGCAGAAGCAGAGAAAGAAAGAATCTCAAGCAGGCTCCACACTCAGCTCGGAGCCCACAATCCTGAGATCATGACCTGAGCCAAAATCAAGAGTAGGTTGTTGAACTGGCTGAACTACCCAGATACCCCCAAGCTCTCTGTTTCTTTACTGATCTTCAGACTATTGGTTCTATCCACGATTAAAAGTTGAATATTGAACAGTTGGTGAGAATGAAAACTGGTGCAGCAACTCTGAAAAACAGTATGAAAGTTCCTCAAAAAACTAAAAATGGAACTACCCTATGATCCAGTATTGCACTACTAGGTATTTACCCAAAAGATACCAAAATACAGATTTGAAGGGACACATGCACCCTGATGTTTATAGCAGCACTATCAACAATAGCCAAAGTATGGAGAGAGCTCAAATGTCCATTGACTGGTGAATGAATAAAGAAGATGTGGTATATGTCTATAAAAGAATATTCCTCAGCCATCAAAAAGAATGAAACCTTGCTATTTGCAACAACAGGGACGGAGCTAGAATACATTATGCTAAGCGAAATATGTCTTTCAGAGAAAGACATGTACCATATGATTTCACTCATATGTGGAACTTAAAAAACCAAACAGATGAACATATAGGAAGGAAGAAAAAGAAGAGAGAGGGAAACAAACCACAAAAGATTTTAACGATAGAGAACAAACTGAGGATCGATGGAGGGATCTAGATGGGCTAGATAGGTGATAGGTATTAAAGAGGGCACTTCTTATGATGTTCACTGGGTGTTGTAAGTGACAACTCACTGAATTCTACTCTTGGAATCAAGAGTACATTGCACTGCATGTTAACTAAATTTAAATAAAAGTAAAAACAATTGCATATTGAAATTGCCTTCTAGTATTGTTACTATTTTTTTCTTCAGTTCTATCAGTATATGCTTCTTTTATTTGGGTACTGTAACGTTGGGTGCATTTATATTTATAAGTGTTATATTTTCTTGATAAATTGACCCCCTTATCATTACATAATGTCCTTCTTTGTCTCTTGGGATCATTTTGACTTAAAATCTATTTGTTTGATATACATATGGCCACTCCTGCTCTCCTGGTTACTATTTGCATGGCATATCATTTTTTTATCCTTTTACTTTTAGACTATGTGTGCTCTGATATCTAAAGTAAGTCTCTATGTTAAGCAACTAGTAACAGAGCTTAAGGGACAAATAGAGAACAATACAATAATTACAGGGGGCTTCAACAACCTACTATTGGAAATGAATAGATTGTCCCAACAGAAAAATCAAGGAAATGTTGTAATTTGACCAGACTCTAGAATATATGGACTAAATAGACATATACAGAACATTCCATCCAAAAGCAATGGAACATTCTTTTCAAGTACATATGAAACATTCTCCAGGACACATCATATGATAGACCACAAAACAAGTTTCACCCAATTTAAGAAGACTGAAATATTGAAAAGGAATGAATACTTCCAAACTCATTCTACAAAGTCAAGATTATTTTAAATTCAAAACCAGGCAAAGATACCATAAGAAAACTATAGATCAATATATCTGATCAGCACAGACACAAAAATTCTCAACAAAACATTAGCAAACTAAATTCAAGAGTACAATGTATTATATGCAATGATCAAGTAGGATTCATCCCTGAAGTGCAGGGGTGTTTCAACACATCAATAAAAGATAAAAATCACATGATCATCTTGACAGATGCAGAAAAACTTTTGACAAAATACAACATCCTTTCATGATAAAATCGTTTAACAGAGTATGTATAGAAGGAACATATCTCAACATAATAAAAGGCATATACAATGGAGAGAAATTGAAAACACTTCCTCTAATATCAGGAACAAGGCACGGATGTCCATTCTCACCACTCCTATTCAATATAGTACTAGAAGTCCTAGCTAAACCAATTAGGAAATATAAAGAAAGAAAAGACACCTGAATCAGAAATAAAGATGTAAAATTATCATTATTTGCTAATGATATGATCTTATATACAGAAAATCCCAATGAGTCAGTCAAAAACTTGTCAGAATTAGTGATTTAAGTAAAGTGGCATAATACAAAATCAATATATAGAGAAAAATTGCATTCCTTTATACTAATGAGAAAGTATCTGAGAAAGAAAACCATCCCATTCACAACAGCATCAAAAAAAATTGAAAACTTAATAAATTTAACAAGGGAGTGAAAAATCTGTACAGTGAAAACCACAAACCTTACTGAAAGAAATCAAAGAAGACATGAGTAAAAAAAGATGTTGTATTCATGGATCAGAATAATTAACATTGTTAAAATGGCCATATATGCAAAACTATCCACAGATTCAATGCAATCCCCATCAAAATACCTAGGCATTTTTCACAAAAATATAAGAAATAATTCTAAAATATGTGTGGAAACACAAAAGATCCTAATTAGCCAAAGCAATCCTGAGAAAAAAACAACAAAGCCAAAGGTATCATGTCTCGAGATTTCAAACTATACTACAAAGCCATGATAATAAAAGCAGTTTGGTAGTACACCAAGAGAGCCCAGAATTAAACTCCAGCATATATGTTCAGCTAGTATTTATCAAGAGATCCAAGAATACACAATGGGGAAAAAGGATAGTGTCTTCAACAAATGGGGCTGAGAACACTGGAGAAACACATGCAGAACAATGAAAATTAGACCCTATCTCACACCACCCACAAAATTAACTCAAAATTAATCAAAGACTTAAAACTAAAATTTAATCCCATAAATCTTCTAGAAGAAAGCATAGAAAAGAAACTCATTGATACTGTTCTAGGGAATATTTGGGGGGTTACAATACTGAAAAGACAACAAAAGAAAAACAAATCAACAGTTGAGACTACAAACTCAAAAGCTTCTGAACACCAAAACAATTAACAAAATGAAAAGACAACATACAGAATGGGAAGAAGTTTTTTGGAAATCATGTATCAGATAAGTGGTTAATATGCAAAATATATATAGAACCCAGTCAACTCAATAACAAAAGCAAACAATGTGATTAAAAAATAAGAACAAAATAGACATTTCTCCAAAGAGGACATCAAAATGGCCAACAGACACATGAAAAAATGGTCATGATTAATCATCAGGAAAATGAAAATCAAAACACAATGACTTGCAGAAAAATGAACCTGGACCCCTTTCTTATACCATACACAAAAACAAATGCAAAATGGATGAAAGACCTAAGTGTAAGACAGGAAGTCATCAAAATCCTCGAGGAAAAAGCAGGCAAAAACCTCTTTGACCTTGGCCGCAGCAACTTCTTACTTAACATGTCTCTGGAGGCAAGGGAAACAAAAGCAAAAATGAACTATTGCTTCATCAAAATAAAAAACTTCTGCACAGTGAAGGAAACAATCAGAAAAACTAAAAGGCAACTGATGGAATGGGATATTTGCAAACGACATATCAAATAAAGGGTTAATATCCAAAACCTATAAAAAACTTATCAAACTCAACACCCAAAAAACAAATAATCCAGCAAAGAAATGGGCAAAAGGCATAAATAGACACTTCTCCAAAGAAGACATCCAGATGGCCAACCGACACATGAAAAAATGGTCCACATCACTCATCATCAGGGAAATACAAAGCAAAACCACAGGGAGATACTACCTCACACCTGTCAGAATGGCTAAAGTTAACAACTCAGACAACAACAGATGTTGGTGAGGATATGCAGAGAGAGGATCTCATTTGCACTGCTGGTGGAAATGCATAAACATGCACCCCAATGTTTATAGCAGCACTATCAACAAAAGTATGGAAAGAGCCCAAATGTCCAACGACGGATGAATGGATAAAGAAGATGTATATAAATACAATAGAGAATTATTCAGCAATCAAAAAGAATGAAATCTTGCCATTTGCAACTACATGAATGGAACTGGAGGGTATTATGTTAAGTGAAATTAGTCACAGAAAGAAAAATATGACTTCACTCATATGAGGACTTTAAGAGACAAAACAAATGAACATAAGGGAAGGGAAACAAAAATAATATAAAAACATAGAGGGGGACAAAGCATAAGAGACTCTTAACTATGGAAAACAGAGGGTTACTGGAGGGTTTGTGGGAGAGGGGATGGGTTAAATGGGTAAGGGGGCATTAAGGAATCTACTCCTGCAATCATTGTTGCATTATATGTTAACTAACTTGGATGCAAATTACAAAAAAAAAAAAAATTAAGTTAAAGAAAACCAGAGACAAGAATTTTAAAGATGGCAACACAGTTGTGGTTATATAACAACACAGTTGTTTTTTATTTTTTTAAGGAAACGATAATCTCAAAAGGTAATAGAAAATCTGTGGGATAAGCCTAGGAGAGAACAAATATTGGTTTGTAAGATAGATTTCAGTCACTTAAAAACTTTTAAGTAGTGCTTATTTACGGGGAAAGGCACATGAGGATCAAGGTTGGGGAGGAAATTTATCTCTGTTCTAAGTTCTTAAACTCACAGGTTTGTGAACCAGGCACATATATCACCTATTCAAAAATTAAATAAAAATAACTAGAATGCAATCAATTATATTGTATCAAGTGAAAAGAAATGGCATTATAAGATTAATGAATTGATTGCTTTGGTCTGTTAGTCTTTATTTTGCTTTTCATGTTTAAAGTAATTAAAAGCTAATCTCTTTGAAACACACACACACACACAAAATGACTTATCACCTCATATCTATTAGAATGACTGTCACCAAGAAGATAGGAAAGAAGTGCTAGCAAGGATGTGGTGAAAGACAAATCTTTGTTGGAGAGAATGTAAATCGGTCCAACCACCATAGAAAACAAAATGTAGGTTCCTCAAAAAATTAAAAATTATTTTGCCATATGATCCAGCAACTTCACTTTTGGGTATATCCCCAAAAGAAACAAAAACATGATTCCAGTAAGTTATAAGCATTCCTATGTTTATTGCAGCAATATACACTGTAGCCAAGAAACAACCCAAGAGCCCATCAACAGATGAATGGATCAAAAAGATGTGGTACATATACACAATGGAATAGGATTCAGCTACAAGAATGAAAGATACCCTTATGACAACACGGATGGACCTTGAGTACATTATGCTAAATGAGATAAGTTAGACAAAGTCAAGTACTGTAATGAGATCACTTTCATGTGGAATCTAAAATTTGTAAAAACAGAACTTACAATGATGGCTACCTGGGAATAAGTGGGGAGAAGAGAAGAGTGGTGGTGTTTAAGGGTACAAATTTGTAAAGAGTAGTAAATTAGCCATAAATATCTAATGCACAATATGGATACAGGCAATAATATTGTACTACAATTATGTCATATGATATATATCACATCAGCAATCACATGACAAGATATAAATGTATCGGGGTAACATACTGTATACTTTAAACTTATGCAATGTTATATGTTAATTCAATAAAAAAATTAAGTTCCAAACTAGTAATGATATAATAATAAACCCCCAAAACAATGAATTATACACTTTAAATTGGTAAATCATATGTACATGAATTATATCTCAATAAATCTGTTATAATTTTTTTAAGTGAGTCTAAACTCCTGAGGATGATGGTGGAGTAGGAGGACCCTAAGCTTATCTTCTCCTATGGATACAACTAGATAACATCCACAGTAGTGTAAATAACCCAGAAAACAATCCAAAGACCGGTAGAAGACGTTCTACAGCTAAATGTAGAGAAGAGTCCACATCAAAGAGGGTAGGAAGGGTAAAGACATGGTCGGGAGCTAAAGAAACCACACAGGACTATCCGGTGTTCACTGAAGAGGAAGCCACAGGCAGAGAGAAGGGAGAGAAACAGATTCTCATACCCTAGACCCTGGGGAAGACTAATCCCCATAACATTGGGCTTTAGGAACCTGAGAGGCCAGATTTTGCAAGTTCTTACAATCAGCAGGGCTTAACACTTAGAACTTGAAAAAATCAGTGGGCTCCTGGGAGAACCAGAGGAGTGAAAAGATACTGAGTCCTACCCTTAAAGAGACAGCACAACAAACCACCCTGTGGAGATGCAGCATAGAAGCGGCAATTTGAAAGATGCATCGAGTATAGAGGAGGAGGATTTGCTTATTAATCTCAGAGCAGGTGTCAGAGGGACAGAGTTCATTGGGAGACTTGTTCAGGAACAAAGGAGATGGCAGGTACCACTTCCCAACCTCATCCCCTAGCATAAACACAAGGACACCTGCAGGAACATACATGACACCAACACTCACTGCCTAGTTTGCTAACAGCACGGCCCATCCCTGTGTGCTCCGATGCACAGGCCAATTCCACTTGACCCTAAGGTGGTCCCAGACTGGCTCACTAACACAGAGACCAAACCCTGCCCACAAGATGCACAGAGAGCCACTGTAGATGACTAAAGTAAAAAGCAAGTCAACCATAACAGCAAAGCACATACAAGACACTTAGGAGACACCCCTGAAACACCAGATTCTGGTGAACAGGGGACGTTGCACTGCAGGGCACTCCAAGACCTCTTCTCCAGAAGGCTACTATTTTCAAGAGCAGGAGATACAGCTGAATTTCCTAACACCTAGAAACAGACACAGAGAGTTAGACTAAATGAGGAGACAGAGGAATATATCCCAAATGAAAACAAAACAAAACAAACAACAACAACAACAAAAAAAAAAAAAAACAGGGCAAAATCACAGCAAGAGACCAAAGCCAAATGGAGATAAGTAATACACCTGATAGAGAATTTAAAGTGATGACCATAAAGATACTCATTGGACTTGAGAAGAGTGAAGGACCTCAGTGAGACCCTTAACAGAGAAAACTTTAAAAATCAGAGATGAACTCAATAACTGAAATAATACAATGGATAGAATAACTCGTAGACTACAAGAAGAATGCATCAGCAATCTGGAGGACAGAGAAATGGAAAGCAATGATGCTAAACAGGATAGAAAAAAATAATACAGTATGAAAAGAGACATAGGGAACTCAGCAATACCATTAAATGTAACAACATTCACAATATAGGGATCCCGGAAGGAAAGGAGGGAGAAAAGGCGGTAGAAAGTTATTTGAAAAAATAATAGCTAAAAAATTCCCAAATCTAGGAGAAAACAGAAATCTAGATCCAGGAGACACAGAGAGCCCCCAACAAAATATCAAGCCAAAGAGACAGGACGCACCAAGACACATAAGTAATTAAAATGACAAAAAGTAACAATAAAGAATTTTTAAAGCAGCAAGAGTAAACAGGCACAAGGGAATCCCCACAAGGCAATCAGCTGATATTTCAGCAGAAAGTTTGCAGGCCAGAAGGGAGCGGCAGGATATATTCAAAGTGCTGAAAGGGAAAAGCCTGAAGCCAAGAATACTCTATTCAGCAAGGCTATCATTCAGAATAGAAGACATGGAGTTTCCCAGACATACAAAAGTTAACAGAATTCATGACCACGAAACCAACTCTAGGAGAAATGTTAAAGGAGACTTTGTTGAGTGGAAAGGAAAGACCACACATAGGGGTAAGGAAAGCAGGAAACACAAAAGCAGTAAAAATAAGTTTATCTGTAAAAATCAGTCAAGGGATTCACAAAATAAAAGGATGTAAAGTATGACGCCATGTACCTAAAACGTGGGGGAGGAGGGGAAGGAGTAAAAATGTTGGACATGCATTTTGCTCTTTTTTCCCCTCTTAAGTGAGAAGCTGCAGGTTGGTTGTTTTCTCCTGCTTGTGCTAAAGTGTTGCCTACCATGGATGAAATAGCTTTTCTTAACCGTTTCAGTGTAGCTGCTCTTGGCTTTGAATTTACCTGGAGTATTACAACTTCTTAACTGGTTTCTGGAGTCCTCATAAAGGTTTTTTTTTTTTGGACCATATATTGTTAAGTCAGTGTCTTTGTGGAGAAACAAGGCCTGAGGATTCCTATTCTGCCATCTTGCTGGTATTAACCATAAGTGTGAGTATTTAACTTCACTGATGTGTTTACAAGTTTAAATATGTTCTATATACTAGGCTAAGTGCCAGGAATGCAAAGTTAAATAATGTAATTTTAGATTTTCACCACTGGGATGCTACTGGTTGCTAAATTCTCCCTGCAGTATTTTGATTCTAGGACAACTATATATTCTTATACATATTTTCAAGTTAATTTACTTTTTTTCAGCTTTATTGAGATGTAGTGCACTTCCTAAACGTGTTTCCCTGGTTTGCTTTAATTTATGGCCAGTTCATTGCTTATCAAAACTGAGTTTTTATAAGAAAAATATTTACAGTTTCTTTAAAAATTGTTAATGGTTATTTATTTTTGAGAGACACAGAGACAGAGAGGCAGAGCATGAGTGGGAGAGGGGCCAAGAGAGAGAGGGAGACACAGAATCTCAAGCAGGCTCCACGCTCCGAGCTGTCAACACAGAGCCCGACGCGGGACTTGAACCCATGGACTGGTGAGGTCATGACTCGAGCTGAAGTCAGACACTCAACCGACTGAGCCATCCAGGCACCGCTGGAAAAATATTTATAATTTCTAATAAACTAAATAGAATATGTATTTCAATGATTTGATATAGTTTCCAATAATTGAAAAACTTCTTCGTGGAATATCACATAAATAAGCTCTGTGTTAGGAACAAGATGACAGTAGTAATCTATAGAGAGATCATTAATGTTTCATGGGAGTTGGATTCCAAATTAATCCTAATACATGACACTGCTTGAGTTGGTATTTCACAACATAGTATTTTCATGTAACTGTAACTAAATGAAAAAGAATTCACATTTAAATAACCAGACATCTTCATTACCTACTACACTGTAATGATATAGCATACCTATTTTACAGTAATCACACAGCAAGATTTCATGGAAGGGGGATTGTTGTTACTGGTTTTGTTTTGCTAATTCCTGATTGCTAGATTCCTCCTATTCCTTGTAATAGATCCCTCTTTCTAGGGCTGCATGGAGTCTTTGTTCTTAGCAATGCTATACGTAGTCATAGTTGCTCCCCTGGCCAGAGGTGAATGGATGGAAAGCAAACACCTAATCTAATCTGGCTCTATCAGCCTCTGTGTCCTAAAAATTGGAAGTAAAAAAAAAAAAAAAAAAAGTGAATTTAAAGTCTAGATTTCTAATATGTCAATTGATAAGCTAGGAGAAAACAATGTTCAGTCATATGAACTAAGAAGCACAGAATGCTGATTTTCTAAATTAAGAGTAAAATAAATGTGCAAAAAAGAAGCTAAAGAAAGATTGAGAGAAAAAGCTCTGGGGGGGCTTCCAAATCCTTTCTGAGGTCCACTTGCATTCCCACACTTGCAGTCTGTGAAACCATCCCTGCAAACATAAAAATGCTTTCCTTTTATTTAAGTGAGTTCATGTTAGTCTTTGTTTAAGTCTTTGGATACAAGTAATGTGTCAATGCAAATAAGCCTACCTCCTCAGTGAATGAGCCAGGTATTCTGTACATAGAAATGGTAAGTTTAAAATGGACACTCTGATGTACATAATGAATTCACTGTTTCTGGAAATCAGTTTATACATAGAAGGAAGTTTGTTCAAGGTGAGATCAATCCCAGTAAATTTTCCGTAATAAAAATAACCTACAGTAACTAATCCTGTTCTTGGTAGACTATGTCAACACATGCTGTTGGTGGAATCACCCATCTCCCCTGCTGACCGTCCGCTGATCACAACATGACATGGAGGCGTGTCCTGTTTGGCTCAAGCGAGGGTATGAACAAAACTGTTCTTAGTTGGTAGCGCCCTACACAGCGAGATCTTATCTTCCAGGTATCAAAGGGCCTCTACTTACATAAGCTCCTTTAAATGAAACCTTAGCTCAGTTGGAAATCAACAATTAATAATTTTGTTCAAAATGCAAAGTATCTTGACCTGCTCAATGCCAGCCCTGTGTTTAATTTTAGCTTTCACAGACTGTATGAAATATACTTGAGGAATTCTCTTTGCCAGTGACTGAAAGTCTCCCTTTCAGCTTGGGGATGAGGCAGAGTGAAAAAGATGAGCTATCAGGCAATGAGAATTAGATACTCTCTCCTCTCAGTGCTAGCATCAGTGGCTTTTCATGCAGTCAAAACCCTTTTCAAAATTATGCCTAGTTTTTGTGTTTAAAAGAAAGTGATCGGGGCACCTGGGTGACTCAGTTAAGCATCCGAACTCAGATCAGGTCATGATCTCACGGTTTATGGGTTTGAGCCCCGCACTGGGCTCTGTACCGACAGCTCGGAGCCTGGAGCCTGCTTCGGATTCTGTGTCTCCCTCTCTCTGTGCCCCTTCCCCTGTTCACACGCTGCCTCTCCCTCTCTCTCTCTCAAAATTAAGTAAACATTAAAAAAATTTTATTGAAAGAAAGCGATCAATATATGATTTTTTTAATTTAATAACTACATTAGATTTAGTCTTCAAAAAAATCAAGTTCCATTTCATAATCAAATAACTGTTTAGTGGCCAATTGCTTTCATAATGACCGGAAATTCTTCAGCCTTACCAATCCATGCTGAATGAACCCTCATTCTCCAACTAAAGCACAAAGTTTTCCACTGCACCAGACCTCAACCAGAGTGTGTTAATGAATATTCTATCACCAGTCAAAATCATCCTGATTCACTTCACCTCTTGCCTTTTTCCCTTTTTCTCTTTACCCATCTTAGACCTTCCACTTCCTGCCCCCAGAAAGTTATCATAATGACAAATAACTGTCTGAATAGTCTTCCTATAATTCCTTGACTTTTTTTTAAGGGAAGTCAGTATATAAAACTAATGAAAAATAAAGCTTCAAATAAACCATACTTAGAAGTAATAAAGATATATAATAAATAATATTTTTATCATAAAGCTAACAATCTTTATTTATAAATCAAATTTTGGTTGGCACATTGGCAGTGTTTCTTGAATTCTGTGTATAACTTTAATAGTTAAGTGCTGTGACTAACTGGCTTCTCTGTAGTATATTTCCTTAATAAGGTGCCAATCAAGTTGACAGAAAATGTTTAATCTATGATGTGGTTTATGGTCTGTTCCAGCTGAACTTATTTATTATCTTCTTAAATTGTAGTTTTTAAATGTAGCCAAAGGAAACGGTCCTAAGCTGTATAACCCATATGGTGAAAGTATGCTTCTACCGCTACTAAGGTGTCATTGTTGATATCTCGTTGCCAAAAGAGCAGAACACAGAACATGTTCAAACATAAAAGCCTCACACTGTTCTTGAGAGAACTCAGTTCACCACTGGCTATATAAATGTGCCATGTGTTTCTACTATATAGACCTTGAAATGAGCTACATCCCAAAAGGTGTGCAAAGCATCTAGATGATAGCACATCAGTCAAAATTTCTACTATGTGATTTTTCTTTTGAAATAGCAGTTTATAGATAGACATGTTTTCATCAGACTTTTATATTTCTGCATGATATTTTAAAAATGTTTATGTAAATCTCACGTAATTACTGCCTAGAAATCAGCTGAAAATCAATGCACTTATTTTGTGCTACAGAGGGAATTAAATGAAATAAGATGCTCTCCAACTGCACATTTCACCCAAACAAGAACATCCTTTAGAATTACTAGCAAAGGAGACATCTATTGAAATTTTCCATGACAAATGACATTTCATGGCCCAAACTCATCATGTGCAGCATTAGTTCTCAAAACTTATCATGTATCAGAATCATCTGGAGGCTGATTCATAAATTACTAAGCCACACACCCAGAGATTTCGGATTCAGCAAATCATAGGTAGAGCCCAAGAACAGCCATTTCTAACAGGTTCTGAAGTAATTCTATGGCTGGTCCAGGAACCCTACTTTAAGAATTAAAGCTATAGTTAATAAAAGGACCATCTAAGTGTAGCTAGCTCATATTTACTGCCAGTCACCCAAATAAAATGGTCAAGTGCTAGTGAAAAACAAGGAAAAAATGCCTTCTCATGGGCTATCTTCTTAGATAACCATTCTCGGAAGTTCGTTGAATCCGTGAATATAGAAATTGCTAATTATTAGTTCATAACAACGGGGGAGTTAGCTAAAAATGAATTATTTTTCCAGAAGTTCTCTGTTTTCTAATATTTTTTTCTTCATGTTTCACAAGAGTAACTATTACCTTTAAAACATTCTCTTCAATCCGTAAGGAATCCTCTAATTTGTAGTACCTGATGTAGCTCCGAGGAAAAAAGGAAAGTGCAAGCAGTACCTCGAAAAATTCACTCATATGCAGTGCTCAATAGTAGGAGAGAGAAAACATTTCTAGTTTTAAATTAGCTAACTTTCCGTTTCAAGCAACCGTTGGAAATTTTTACGTACGCATATAGTTTGAATTTTCAGTCTTCACTCAATTGCCTTAAGATCAGGTGAGTATGTCCTTACTTTCTTATGGTGCTTAATCTCCTCCTGCAGATCCTAAAAGATCTTTTAAGCATGCAGCTACCCCCACTATCCTGCTACCCAACTGGGAACATATGGGCCAGACAGTCAATGGCCCCAAATAGAGGATAGTCTTGGTCAGCCTGGTATATATCAGTTGGCATGATTATGTGGCCTATAAACAAGAGGGAAAATTACTCCTAAGGGAAAGATAGGAAAAGAAACCTAAGTAGATCTTTAGAGCAAAAACTGGTTATTTTACTTCCATAATTCTAAACTCTTAGCTGTTAGACATGAAGCTCTCCCTAAACTGCACGCGAATATTTCTGATTTTTGTGGTCATTTCAACTAAAATCAGTAATGTGTTTACCTTTGTATTATCTTTGAAGCAAATGTTTTCTTACAAATTAATGGTATAACTAAGATTATAGGAGACATTTTCAAGCAACTTCAAGGAATATGTTTGCTTAATAGCCATCCTACTATCACATAGGCATCCATTTATAATCAGCTTCCTAATCACAAAAAATTCTTAGCCATTTATATAGACATGTGTGGTAAGGACTTCTACTAGGCCTAGTTAAAATTCTAAGTGTGTTAAAATTCTTGAGCGACATAAATTTTAAAGAGTATATAATTCTGGCCATCTTCTGTCAAGTTAGGTTGACGTAGCTAGGTTTCCCTGTAATAGCTACCCAATACAGGCACATAAAAATCCTTCCTCAATTTTCTACTACTTGGACTTGTCTATATGGATGTAGTCTTTGCTAGCATCAATGTGTTGGAGAGAAGTGTTTTGACTATCACATACTAGCATTTAGCTCACACTATCAGGGTGTCTCGAGACACTATGAACACATCTTTGCCTTTTAGTAAATATAATGTAATTCAACGTGTCTTTCATTGATTTTTCAAAGTGTTTCATTATAATATTAATTTTTTATTAACCAGAGTCTTCAAAACTAAGCTTCAAAGTCATAGAATGTTTTAAAGAAAAATGTGAAATTCTAAATTCATATAAGCCATCGATCGGACTTAAATACCTAAATTGTCATGACAAGCAGCAGCAGAACTGAAAATTATAGAGAACAGTAACAATACTTATCTATCTGATGTAGAGACTAAGAATATCGTGGTATCACCATGAGTAACTGATCAGCAACAAAGAGCACCTTGTAAAGCATATTCTAGTTTAATCCTCATCTAAGCTCAGGTCACTCCAAAATTTATATGTCATCTTCCTAGTGTCGTTTTAACAAACTGAATTGTGTGATGATTCAACCACGATTTCAACAAGAAGACATGCATAAATATGCAAGTATTATGAAGTATTTTGGATACATGAAATCACTGACAAATTGCCTCTGTCACTCACCAAGTATCAGCCTTCACTCTGTTTTCGTCTGATTTTAAGCTTAATTGCCCCCTATGTCCCAACAGACTGCATGTCCAAAACAAGTAGAATATATTATCTTGCAAATTGGTAAATATAAGACCTGTGTGATGCTTCACTTTCCTAATGTATTATAAGAAAGTAATTTGTAACGATTATGCACAGTATCAAAGTACTTGGTGGTGGGGGAGGTAAAATGACAATGTACCCTTCTTTTAGATCTGGAATAGGAGAATCTTTGATTGTGTGTTATTTTCTAGGGAAAGCAGGGATGCACATTTATTTAGAGGTTTCAAAAATATAGTCTCCACAGAGCTGAATTTTGTAATCATAACTATTAAGTGGTATCTGTAAGAGCGTTAGGTCTCCCTATTTTGAAGAAAATAAACCTAATAAATATTTCCATAGTTTTGAGAATACTTGCATATAGAAAAGTCATTAACTGAAGTATTGATCCACATTTATCAATTACACTATTATATAATAATATTAAACTTTTTAAATAACACGTTTCTTTTTTAATTAAAATATAAAAATGAAATCTCCTTCACTCTGCCTATGTAAGCCAAATGAAAAACTATACCTTTTGATCAGACTAGAGAAAAAAAAATCAAATACTCCTTTTTACCTTGTTGAGAAACAAAAAGGATCTGAGGTTCCCCAAAGAGCAAAAGAATTCTTTTCAGTAAAATACATTTTTAGTCCATTTTCTTTTTCTCTCATTTTTATTAACTTTTATTAATTGACTGAATATTAATTCGGTCTGTTATAGACAGGGATGAATGCTATCAATTCTTCTTTGCATTGCTTGTTTCTAAAACGATGATATGTACAAATAGATATTCAATAAACGTTTGCCAAATTGTAATCTTCGTAAAGATCAGGACAAACAAACAAACAAAAATCATACGATGTTCCATAAGCAGGCAAGATTTATATCAGTATAGTCTCACCCAACTACCATACTTAGAAGTTGATATGGCTAAAACCTATGGACAAAACCCAAAATTGACATGACACTTTTCTCGGGCCTTTTTTAAAGCTCAGGGTCACCTTCTCAAACTGCGTGTTATGGGAGCACGTGTTTTCACTAGACAGCCTTCTCATTTCTTGAGGGGTTTTTTTGTCCCATATTCAGTTGAAACTAGTATATCCCTGCAAAGATCAAAAGGTAAAACAGTATCCTTTACACTACCCCGTTAAATATTTAAATAATATTCTTCTATAAGTATCTATTAGACAAGATTTACTTCACGCCATTTTCAAGCAAATATACAGACAGGCAGTGTGTATATAAAATAAATTCCTCTATTCAAGCTAACAAAAATATTTTATCTACACTTTTGTTTATCCATGGAAAGAAACTGAGCATGTCCTCTGCCGTTTTACCACAGGTCATCTGTAGGGCAACCCCTGGATTCCTCTGATCCATGCAGACTTCCCAAGGGCCAGAGAACAAGGCCCGTTTGATCCAGCACCTGCTGTGAGCCCATCACTTGGATACTTTTTCTGCAAATTTTTGCCACACTGTGAATAGAGTAATATGTAAAAGGGGGGGGAAAGCTCAAAGAGCAATAGGAAAATCGGCAGGAAATCAACAAAAATACTATTAAGAACTGATCAATCATCTCGGCATTACTTTCCCTGATATGGTTGCACTTGCAATAGGTCAGCAATTGGCTCCAGGACTGATAGATATTGTCTACATGTTTTATAGCTTAAAATCGTTATTGCTTCTAACATATGATTCACGTATGCAAGAAGAAATAACCATATTTACTAATCTTTCGCTTCTAAATTGAAAACGTCATAGGCACTAAAGCTTAGAATAGTATCAGAGATTGGAAGGCATTTATGGAAAAACCTTTTCTATCATTCGTATAAAAAGCAACATGGTATTCCATAAGAGAGAAAGATTTGCATTTCTAGATGCAGTTAAGAAATGGCTTTGGAGTAGAGGTTCACAGCTAGTCATACCTCCTACAAGAGATCTATCGAAAGTGAACTAAAGTCTAAGCAGCTGGCTGCTAATGCTCCTAACAGAAATGTGTGCAAATTCTTATTTTCTACCTATTTTTGTAAATGTCCAAATTTAAGTGACTACAGGTACGAGGATGGTAAAGAGCAACATCTTTGAGTCATTTTAGTTTTTGTCCTAATATGCAGGCTGCCCGATTCAGATACCACAAACCAGTGTGCACAGATTATGCAACTAGATGTACCATCAGACATAGACGACTAGAAAATGCCACACATAACCTCGAAAACGTTCATTCTGCTTCCAGTCTTCTCAGCAACAAGTCATTAAATTGGGTCTGCCGATGTTGCTGTTTTGAGCCACCAGAAAAGGCCTCAGAAAAAAGTCTCTGTCCTCTAAGAACTCATGGGCTGTGAAAGAAATAACCCGAGGACTGTACCCAAATCGTGGTACAAGGAGGAATATCTGAGCACGTTACTGCTGAAAAGGGTAGCTGCTGGGGGAGACAGCATTTGAGGTGGACCTTGAAGAGTGAGCAAAATTGCAAGAGGCAGAGTGGGACAGTTGCCCATTTTAGGAAGAGTAGTTGTACTTAAACCACATCTTGTACTTCTGTGCATCCCCTAGGCATTCAGTGCAATGTCTTAACATAATAGTCTCTATATATATATATATTTATATATTTTTTTTCAGTAGGAAATATATATATATATATATTTCCTACTGAAAATATTTTCATATTGAAGAATTACATTAACATATTAATTCACACTTGCCCTGGTATTCCTGACCATGTACAACCTCACTCCAACATTTTTTTTTTAATTTTTTTTTAACGTTTATTTATTTTTGAGACAGAGAGAGACAGAGCATGAACGGGGGAGGGGCAGAGAGAGAGGGAGACACAGAATCAGAAGCAGGCTTCAGGCTCCGAGCCATCAGCCCAGAGCCCGATGCGGGGTTCGAACTCACGGACGGTGAGATCGTGACGTGAGCTGAAGTCGGACGCGTAACCGACTGAGCCACCCAGGCGCCCCCAACATTTCTTTAATCACACTACACAACACGTTAAGGGAGATAAAAGCTTTACTCACAATTCCTATGTTTTGCGGTGCACACGCATTTGCCCACGGCATGCACAACCTAGACTTCTCTTTCTCCACCCACATCTTTGCTAATTGAACTTCTATGCATCCTCAAAAACCCAGCGTGATTTCACCTCTTCCTGGAAGCCCAGGCAGCAGCCGCCACTCCCTCTCATTTGAACTCTTCATACATTTTTTTTTCTTTATAATTACTCATTTCTTATACTACAGCTTTTGAAGTTAAGGAACTATATGTTTAGTATTATCGTTTCTTCCTAAGTCCCTTGTTTCTCATACATAAGAATCATCTGATAAATATCCTTGACACAATCTGCACTAAAGTCCATACAATTTACGGGGTGTTTGGATTGTTGTTGTTGCTATTGTTTACATCCAGTTTGTTTATTTAACATCTTTAAGTTTACACTCCTCCTTAAGACACTAAATGCAGGTAATAATACCATATGGATATATTTTTACTTATTTTTTTTTACTTGGAACTAATTTTAGACTTATATAAAAGTTACAAAATAGAACGGAGGGTTCCTCTCTACTCATCATCCGGGTTCCCCTAATGTTAGTTTCTTAAACAACCTTACATTATTACAGCTGAGACATTAACATGCCACAACACTATTAACTATACTACAGATCCTATCACATTTCACCAGTTGACCCAATTCCACCAGCTGACCCACGAACGATCTTTTTCTGTCTCAAGATCCTATCCAAGATCCCACACTGTATTTAGTTGTTATTTTTCCTTAAGCGCCTCCAATCTGTAACAGTTTATCAGCGTTGTCTTTCATGGTCTTGATACTTTTCAGAAGTCTAGTCAATTTTGTAGAATGTCTCTCAATTTGGTTCTGATATTTTCCCATAATGGGAATGAATTTATGGTCAGATTATTTACATGATGTCTGGCTGGCGAGAGGGAAGAAGGGAATGTTCCTGTCCTCTTAAAGATGGCAGAACATCATTTTGGCTACATCATATTGGTCAAAGCAAAGAATAGGGCCAACACAGGTTCAAGGGGAGGGGCCATAGATGCCACCTCTGGATGTGAGGAGATTGACTTACAGAAATGGAAGTAATAGACAGTGGCCATCTTTTAAGACTATTACTACAATTAAGTTTTAAAAAATACTTGAAAAGGGGCGCCTGGGTGGCTCAGTCGGTTAAGCGGCCGACTTCAGCTCAGGTCACGATCTCGCGGTCCGTGAGTTCGAGCCCCGCGTCGGGCTCTGGGCTGATGGCTCAGAGCCTGGAGCCTGCTTCCGATTCTGTGTCTCCCTCTCTCTCTCTGCTCCTCCCCCGTTCATGCTCTGTCTCTCTCTGTCTCAAAAATAAATAAAAAAACGTTAAAAAAAATTAAGAAAAAAATACTTGAAAAACCCACTTAAGGCATTTGTGAAACCTGGAAGTCTGCCACTATCACAATGCACATTTGTAATTATTGAAAACTTTTATATTTTGACGACTTTCATCTTAGAGAGAGATCATGCACTCACGTGAGCAGGGGAGAAGGGCAGAGGGGGAGAGAATCTTGAGCAGGCTCCACACTCAGTGTTGATGCGGGAGCTCCAGGTAGGGCTTGGTGCCATGCCCCTGGGATCATGATGACCACAGCTGAAATTGAGTCGGAGGCTCAACCAACTGAGTGACCCAGACACTCCCATCTAAAACTTCTTTGAAAGTGAGCTAATAGTTCCTCCTCAGTCTATTGCAACTGCCGAATGGAGACCAGTTAGCCAGCGATTGCTGCCTGCTGCACTGGAGGGTCTGGTCTAGCCAGTGACGGAGTCTGGCAGTAGAACTGGTCATTTCTGCTTGTCACGGGATCCCTCTAATGAGCCCTCTTTTTGCTCGGGGCTCCCCAACAGCCCACTGCAGTCTGAAGCTGACTAGCCCAGGTCTCCTTCCCATTTTGTCCCCATATGGGTATACAACCTGGTTTTTAATATTTAAAAAAAAAATTTTTTTTTACATTTATTTTTGATAGACAGAAAGAGACCGAGCACAAGTTGGGGAGGGGCAGAGAAAGAGGGAGACACAGAATCTGAAGCAGGCTCCAGGCTCTGAGCTGTCGGCACAGAGCTGGAACTCTGTGCAGCTGGAACTCACAAACCGCGAGATCATGACCTGAGCTGAAGTCTGACACTTAACCCACTGAGCCACCCAGGCGCCCCTGGTTTTTAATATTTAAATTCCAAATAAAACAGGTCATGTATGTTTAAAGAAATGAAATATGCAAGTAGAAAAAAGATTAATCCATATATTCTCATTAATCAAAACCAATACCTCCACAAACATTAAAAGTTAATCTTTTCTTTCATTCTCAATATTCAATCACATAGAGCAGGAATTGGTTCTGGATAAAAGCTCAATATCTCAACTGGCTTTTATATGAAGCTATATCTTCAAATAAAAAGAAAAGAAAATATAGTCCTTGTAATTATCTTGTTTTGGAGAAAATTAAAAATATCCCTGGACAACACAACAAAATTTAGTATCTCACTATAGTAGAGAAGGCATTACTCCACAGCCAGGTGTTATTCAACCCAATCAAAGAGACTGACTACCATTTGGTTTAATAACATTTTCATCAAGATCTTATTAAATGGCTTTTCTGGCCATTGGTTTCAGATATCATTTGATAGTATATTTAATGCCCAAAGGCTTTTGTGCATGGAATAGTTCAATTATAAATCTAATACACAAAAAGTTTCTACTATGTAAATTCTACCCATAAAAACTAATGACTCAACCCTAAAATGTTTAAATCACATCAATAATTTCACATATCAACTTTTTTAAGGCTCTAAGCGATTTTAAAATGGAAAAAAATAGGTAAATTATCAAAATTGTTCTAAAACTCATTATTCTACTTGCATTAGCCTAGCATAAAAATATTGACACCAAGGATATAACATGTCTTTTGGGCACATTTTATTCTTATTTTTAGACCTCATAATAATCCAAAGATACCCAAAAGGAGAAATACACCATTACAGCCATCTAAGTTACAGATATTCACTATGGAATAAAAAACTTCTAATGGGGGTTGGGACAGGGGAGTTGGGGGTGGGGTGGGTAGGGACATGATCTGTAGTGAGATTTCCAAGCTCATCCAATGCCATAATAATGTTCTCCAAGACGGACTCTTTTGTGTAAGCCTGGTTTCTTTGCTAGGTCGACAGTATGTTTCCAGCCCTTCCTTTCACAGATATTTCAGGTTCTCATAACCTCATGCCTATTCCTGGAGTGATGCCTCCTTTAGTTTTGACTTAGTGTCACTTTGTTAATAACAAGTTTACTTAGTTTAATAAGTTTACACTTTTTTTTTTAAGAAGGTAGTTAGAAGTTTCTCAAAAAAAAAAAAAAAAAAAGCTAGTTACTTTGCAAAGCTGTAAGCATCACAATTCCAGGCTTCAAGTTATATTGCAAAGCTGTAATAATCAAAACAGTATGATACTAGCACAAAAATAGGCACTTAGATCAATGAAGAATAGAAAACCTAGAAATGAACCTACAGCTATATGGTCAATTCATCTCTGACAAAGCAGGAAATAATATCCAATGGAAAAAGACTGTCTCCTCAACAAATGGTATTCGGAAAACTGGTTAGCTATATGCAAGAGAATGAACCTGGACAACTTTCGTACATCACACACAAGCATAAATTCAAAATGGATAAAAGATCTAAACATGAGACCCAAAACCATAAAAATCCTAGAAGAGAGCACAGGCAGTAACTTCTTTGACATCATTTGTAGCAACTTCTTTCTAGATAGGTCTCCTAAAGCAAGTAAAGCTAAAGTAAAAATATACTACTGAGACCAAATTAATATCAAAAAATCCACAAAGTGAAGGAAACAATCAACAAAATTAAAAGACAACCCACTGAATGGGAGAATATATTTGCAAATGGCATATCTGATAAAAGGTTAGTACCCAAAATATATAAAGAACTTACACAACTCAACATGCCAAATATAACCTCATTAAAAATGGTCAGGAGGAACCTGGGTGGCTCACTCAGTTGAGTGTCCAACTTGGGCTCAGGTCATGATCTCACAGTTTGTGAGTTTGAGCCCCACGTCAGGTTCTGTGCTGACAGCTCAGAGCCTGGAGCCTGCTTCAGATTCTGGATCTCCCTCTCTCTCTGCCCTCCCTCACTCACGCTGTCTCTCTCTCTCTCACACGTTCTCAAAAACAAATAAACATTTAAAAAAAACGAATTGTTTAAAAAAAAAAGTGGTCAGAAGACATGAACAGACATTTCTCCAAAGAAGACATACAGATGAACAACAGACACAAGAAAAGGTGCTCATCATCACTTATTAGGGACATGCAAATCAAAACTACAATGAGGCTTCATCTCACACCTGTAAGAATAGCTAACATCAAAAACACAAGAAACAACAGATGTTGGGGAGCATGTGGAAAAAAAGGAACCCTCTTGCACTTTTGGTAGGAATGCAAACTTGTGCAGCCGCTGTGGAAAACAGTGCAGAGTTTCTTCAAAATGTTAAAAATAGAACTACCTTATGACCCAGCAATCCCACTACTATTTATCCAATATAAGAGCACTAATTCAAAGGAATACATGCACCCCTAGGTTTATTGCAGCATTATTTAAAATAGCCAAGCTATGGAAACAGCCCAGGTGTCCATCAATTGATTAATGGAAAAAAAGAGCGGTATATGGGGGCACCTGGGTGGCTCAGTCAGTTAAGCTTCCAACTCATGATTTTGAAGCAGATCATGATCTCATGATTTGTGAGTTTGAGCCCCTCATTGGACTCCATGCTGATAGTGTGGAGCCTTTTAGGGATTCTCTCTCTCCCTCTCTCTCTCTCTCTCTCTCTCTGCCCCTCTCCTACTCATGCTCGCTCTCTTTCTCTCTCTCTCTCTCAATAAACATTAAAAAATAAAATTCAAATACTGCATTTATTTTTTTTAAAAAAGAAGATGGTGTATATATATACAATGGATTATTACTCAGTCATAAAAAATAATGAAATCTTGCCATCTGCAATGACATGGTGAGAGGTAGAGAGTATAATGCTAAGTCAGTCAGAGCAAGACATATACCATATGACTTCACTCCTATGTAGAATTTAAGTAACAAAACAAACAAGCAAAGGGAAGAAAATAAGAAACAAATCAAGAAACTGACTCTTAATTATAGAGAACTGATGGTTACCAGAGGGGAGGTGGGTGGAGGGATGGGTTAAACAGACAATGGGGATTAAGGAGTGTACTTGTTGCAATGACTACGGGATGATACATGAAAATGTGGAATTGCTATATTGTATACCTGAAACTGGTATAACACTGTATGTTAACTAATTGGAATTAAAATAAAAACTTAAAAAAAAACCCTAGTACTTTGAATGGGAAAGAATATTAGAGAACAAAATTTGGAATACTCTAAATTTCACCCAGATTGCAACTTCCACAGGTAGGGAAATACTTTGGGGACAGAGCTTAAAAAATATGTTTTTGAAGCCATGAGGTAACAAAAGTTCAATCTGGTCTTAACATCACTAAATTCTTTATTTTTTCTTAAGAATCTTTCTCTTCACCATCATATATTCCAGATTTTGACCAATCGCCTAAACTATAATCATATCCTATTTGTTAATTTTTTTTAGTTTATTTATTTTGATAAAGTGAGTACATGCATGGGGTGGGGGGGAGGTGCAGAGAGAGAGAGGGAGAGAGAGAAAGAATCCCAAGCAGGCTCCACATTGTCAACACAGAGATGGATGTGGGGCTCAATCCCACGAACCATGAGTTCATGGCCTGAGCTGAAATCAAGAGTTTGTCGCTGAACCAACTGAGCCACCCGGGCACCCCAGTTGTGTGTTGCATGGACGATAACTCTCTAGTCATCTTGCTAACATCATCAACTTTGTAAAAGAAGCTGACCTGATTAGAAGACCAGTTTAGGATGGAATAGGAAGAACTTAAATTGCTGTCATTACTGGCACCAATATGTGTTTTCTTTGAACTCTTCTACTCTGGAAGACATTTTTTTGGATATTATTTCTCTTGATCAGCTTTATGCTGACACCCAGAAAGACTGTTCCCTCCCTGATACTCTTTTCCATTGCCCTATCTTTTCCTTTTAGTTTTTTTTTTTTTTAAGTTTATTTATTGAGGAGGGGAGGGGCAGAGAGAGAGAGAGAGAACTCCAAACAGGCTGACAATAGTGTCAGCACAGAGCCCAACTCAGGGGCAAACTCAAGGAACTGTGAGATCATGATCTGCACTGAAACCAAGAGCTGGACACTTAACAGAGCCACCCCGAAGCCCCACACAATCTTTTCCTTTTAAACAAGTCCTCGTCTGGTCACTAATTCACTTCTTTTCAAGAAAAAAGCCATGCAATTCTTTCATAATTAATTCTGCATTATATAACACTAATTCTATTACTTACGTGTAATAGACATCATCTACATCATTATAAATTATCCATATACAGAACATTCTATTTTTTTCTAGTTCCACCTTAAGAGATTAGGGCATAATTTTATTTTTTTTTAATTTTTTTAATGTTTATTTTTGAGAGAGAGAGAGAGAGCGAGCATGAGAGGGGGAGGGCCAGAGAGAGAAGGAGACACAGAACCTGAAGCAGGCTCCAGGCTCTGTCAGCACAGAGCCGGACGTGGGGCTTGAACCCACGAACTACGAGACCATGACCTGAGCCTAAGTCAGACGCTCAACCGACTGAGCCACCCAAGTGCCCCAGGGCATCATTTTAAAATTACTTGCCACTTAGCTACAACAACGGACTTTCTGGTATATGGAGTTTTCCTAGTGCAATTGTATGACCTTTATGACAGTAATATCCTAAATTGTTAATATTCACCTTCTGCAGGCATACTCTAAATACCGTTCATTTGTGTCAAGTATTGAAGACATATCTGAACTTCTCTAAAAATTGGGAAAATCTTTTCTTAGTGTGGAACATAACATACATTTTGCTGGAAAAGATATTAGACGATCACATGAAAAATGAACCATCCTGTAAAAGTGAAATTTTATTGACATTTACCTCATCAAGTAATTTAAGGGATACAAATCACACACTGATCCAATATTCATTGTTCATTATATTAAAGTGTCATATTTCAAAAATATTGTCAAAGATAATTTACTAATTCTCCTAACCGTATGTTATAAAGGTCATGTTCAACTTTATCCAACTATTGCTTTTATTACATAGGAAATGATCAGATACATTTATTAGCTTCGCCATTTATTTTTTACATAAAAGTGCTTTTTATTTGTGCCAGTTATCAGTGTATTACCTCTCAGCTCTAAGTCTACCCTTCACTGTCTTGCTTGTGATACTGGGGCTGAACTTCGAAAATATTTCTCCTTTGCCAGATGGCACAATATTAAGCTTTGACAGTAGAGGGCCCCGAAGGGCTACTGCTGTAGGAAGGGGGTTGTCTTCCTGGTCTGGTGTTTCCTTTCACTGTCCTCCTGCAACTCTCATCTGGGTAAAGGAGTCCCCGGGGAGCGTACTCATAGCCAATTTCAGGGACATCCCCTTGAAGAGCTTCTCAGCGGCCAGGTTTATTCGCTAAACCAGAACCCTCACTGCCAGCCGCTTCCTGCTGAATCTCCTTGACTCTCCAATAGATGGTTTCCTGACCCCCAGCCTTGGCCTGGTGAACTTCTCCACTATTCAGGGGGCCACAGTCACGCTCCCAATGAGGTCTGACTCTCAGCCTTCCAGGGTGGGGACTCCCTCCAAGGTGTCCCTCTCTTTGAAACACTACCTTAGCCGAGTGGGTAGTGGCTGCTCATGTACCTGCTATTCCTTTATGCTTTAGGTTTTCTGTATGCTTAGTAGTCAAACCTGTTATACCAATACCTTGTTATTCATGAGTAATCTTTACATAAAACTTTCCCCAAATATCTATGTGGTTTCTGACACTCCCAAGCTTCACAGTGACTGATACACTATTCAGAAGAGTATTTTGAAGAGTTCAGATTTACAAATCTCACTAAAGCCTATAAATCCCAAGTCTTACACTAACTGCCCACAAACTATTGTTTACAATGGCCACCGTACAGATCTACAAAGGCCAAACAGGAACTATTTTTAGTTTATCCTGTGTCAGATAGCCAAAAAAAAAAAAAAAAATCACAAATTAATTTCTTCCCTTTTTCCACGCCCTTTTGTAATGTCCTCCATCTTGACCATCAGCTGCTGGTGTAACTTGTTTTGGCCAACTGAACACTAGCAAATAGAAAGTGAGGAGGGGCTTAAAAAAGCACTTGTGCAATGGGGCTTACTACTTATGTGGTTCCCAGAACCCAGACACTATTATGTAATGAATCCAAGCTAATATGCCAAAAACAAAATGGAGAGATCATGTGAAAGATAACGAAGATATGCCAGAAAACAGCTGTCATTAAGGCCATGCTAGTACATCCGGGCAGCAGCCAATCCACCAGTGGACAGACGATGCCCAAGAGAGGCCAGCTGAGAAAAACTACCAGCTGACCTACAGGATCAGGAGATAAATAGGGTGCTGTAATAAAACACTCAATCTTGTTGCTGGCATGGTTTGTTACATAGCAAAAGCTAAGTGATACAAACACCAGATGGATTGCTTTATTTTCCAAGGAGAGAAAGGAGAGGGTAAAAGATGAAGGTTTTAGTTAGAAGCAAGGAATTAGAGAAATGAAGTCCATGAAAAAAGTTTTCTGTGATGAAAGTTTCCTCTGAAATTATAAATGTATGTAATCGGTCTAATTTCCACCAGTCAAATCTTTCTGTGAGTCATTAAAACAAACATTAGTGGAATATATGAGGTATTAGATGTTGTTTTTAAAATTTGACCGATTGAGGTCAGTGGAAATAGCTAATATTGAAAAGTTTGTTTATACTTGGCTTATGCAATTTACTAAGTTCTTTAAACTATAAGTGATTTTGTAAGTGAATTTCATAGAATTCCTAAATACAGTAGCCCTTATAAAACAGATAATATCTTCAATACTGATTATTATATAATAGAATTTTAACGTATACCATAATTACATTTCAGAAGGAAATGTGATGCAGGATCATTCAATTTAGGGTATTTTTTTTATTTAAAAAAAATTTTTGGGGGGTGCCTGGGTGGCTCAGTCGGTTGAACGTCTGACTTTGGCTCAGGTCATGATCTCACAGTTAGTGAGTTTGAGCCTCGCATTGGGCTCTGTTCTGACAGCTCAGAGCCTGGAGCCTGCTTTGGATTCTGCGTCTCTCTCTCTCTCTCTCTCTCTCTCTCTCTGCCCCTTCCCCACTCATGCTCTGTCTCTTGTCTGTCTCTCAAAAATGAATAAACATTAAAAAAATTAATAAAATAATTTTTTAATACTTATTTTTGAGAGAGAGAGACAGTGCGAGCAGGGGAGGGGCAGAGAGAGAGAGGAGACACAGAATCCGAAGCAGGCTCCAGGCTCTGAGCTGTCAGTACAGAACCTGACGTGGGGCTCGACTCACAAAAGCGAGTTCATGACCTGAGGTGAAGTCAGATGTCCAACCGACTGAGCCACCCAGGTGCCCCAATTTTAGGGTCATCTTCTAATGTGAAGTTAAAAGTTCCACTGTATGCACCATAATACTATAAATACAACAGAATAAAAATAGAAATTCTCCCCATAAACCTGATTCTTTTTCTATGAATTATTCAGTAAGTCTACCTACCATTTAACACACATACACTATAAACATGGAGATCATTGCAGATGCCTTTTGTTCCTTTGTCTTCATGTTCAAACTTTGCTCAGAATTTTCCTGACCATGTTCTGAATATACTGTTTCCTTCCATCCCCACTGCTAGTACCTTAATCATTCAGAACCCTCTCCCTTGTTTCTCCCTCTGATTCCTCCTCATAACTGGTTACCCCTTCCAGTGCATTCTCTACATTCTCCATATGGCAGCGCCCTCTGCCATACGTTTCTCACTTGTCATCCTATCACCCAACCTCATGCTCATCTTTTTTAAATTTTTTTTAATGTTTATTTATTTTTGAGAGAGAGACAGAGCATGAGTGGGGGAGGGGCAGAGAGAAAGGGAGACACCGAATCCGAAGCAGGCTCGGGGCTCTGAGCTGTCAGCACAGAGCCCCAGGTGGGGCTCGAACCCATGAACTGTGAGATCATGACCTGAGCCGAAGTCAGACACTTAACCAACTGAGCCACCCAGGCACCTCATATACTCCTGCTCATCTTAACCACACCCTCAGATTAGTTCTGTTATCAAGAAAAAAAGTTGAACATATTCTTAGCATCTATGCTACTCTGGGTTCCTGATCTTCCATCACTATTTCCAACCTTTTTTTCTGCCTTACTATTAAATTTTGGCGGTCCTTTGGATTCTATCCTCAAATTACTATTCTCTTCATTCTAATAGACTACATATTTATGAAAGCATCTTAACAACGTATGGGGAGCCTGGGTGGCTCAGTCAATTGAGTGACTGACTTTTTTTATTTTTTTTTTTTTTTGACAGAAAGAGTGTGTGAGCAGGGGAAGGGCAGAGAGACAGAGAGGGAGAGAGAGAATCCCAAGCAGGCTCCACACTGTCAGTACAGAGTCCAATGTGGGGCTCAAACTCACAAACTACAAGATAATGACCTGAGCCAATATCAGGAGTCACACACTTAACCAACTGAGCCACCCAGGTGCCCCAGCACCGACTCTTGATTTTGGCTCATGTCATGATTCCAAGGTCATGGGATTGAGCCCCATGTTGGCTCTGCACTGAACTCAGAGCCTGCTTAAGAGTCTCTCTCTGTCTCTCTCTCTCTGTCTCTCTCTCTCTGTCTCTCTCTCTCTGTCTCTCTCTCTCTGTCTCTCTCTCTCTGTCTCTCTCTCTCTCTGTCTCTTTCTCTCTGTCTCTCTCTCTCTGTCCCTCTACCCCATTCACACTCTTTGGTCTCTAAAAAAATTTAAAAAACAACAAAAGTAATGCAAATAAATGTTTGATTTTTTTTGTTAAAAACCCATATAGCATATACTTGATATAATTACATCCTAATGATCAAAATTTCAGAGACTTTTCTAAAATCTATAAGGTAATATATTTTCCATCATAAAACGATCAATTCTTTTACTTTCATGTAAAAAAGCTTGAAAACAGAGACACATAATATTCAAAATTCATTATAGATTTCATACTATTGGTTCTATAAAAGAACATTTGAAATACTTTTATAGTGTTTAAATATATGGATTTTGAAATCAGAAGTTCTGAGGATAAAGGGGGCTCTCTACTTAACAGCTGTGGCAGATTTCTTAAATTATATACTGTTACTTATTTCACTTACATGTGAAATAGAAAAAAACTCTAATTTCTAGGCTTCTTGTAGGAATTTAAACGACATATTTAATGATTATCACAATTTCTAGCACCTAATAAGCATTTGATAAATGGTAGTTGAAGCAATAATTTGGTCTTTGTGTCTTCTCTTTCTCTATTCCCACATGTCTCCTCTACCTTACTTGAAAGAGAATACTATAAAACTTGGGGAATAATTAAAGGCTTCTAAGATCTCTAAGAAGGATTTGATATTCTTTAGACATACAACAATGTAAACTTTGAAATACAACTTTTAGAATCCTGGTGCGCAACCACTACTGATCACCATGAAAGCAAGCCAGGAAGATAAAAAATATGGATTAAGATTAGTAGGATTCCTCCTTAGAAGTGGAGGCACGTGGACATAATTTTTTTTTTTAAGTGCCTTACATGAAGGGGAGAAGCCAGAAATGGAAAAACATCTATACCATTTTTCAATCCCTAACCAGGCCCAAGTCCAAAAGGGACAAAGGTTCCTGGAGTGACCAGGTTACTAGTATAGATACGGTGGAGGGGCACCTAGTGGGTCAGTCAGTTGGGGGTCAGACTCTTGATTTCAGCTGGGGTCATGATCCCAGGGTCATGGGATTGAGTCCCTGGTTAGGCTCTGTACGGAGCATGGAGCCTGCTTGGGTTTCTCTCTCCCTCCCTCTCTCCCCCTCTCATGCTCTAAAAAAAGTAAATAAAAATAAAATAAAGTCCTTTCTGTGTGGGTGTGCATTAAAAAAAAATGGAAAAGAAGGGGAAAGTTGCTCCTTAAGAGAGGGTATTACACACATGTGTGTGATGATCAGTTTTATATATATATATATATATATATATATATATATATATATATATAAACACATACATATATATATACACATATACATATATATATACACACACACATATACACATATATATGTGTATATATATATATACACATATATATATATACACATATATATGTGTATATATGTGTGTGTGTGTATATATATATGTATATGTGTGTATATATGTATATGTGTGTGTATATATGTATATATGTGTGTATATATATATTTTAATATGCACTACAGGGTCAGTTATATATAATCATATATATATCATCAGTTATAATATATATATATTTTTTTAATATGCACTACAGGGTCTCTAAGCTCTCAGCTTGTTTTTGCCTTCCTTTAGTTTGTCTATGTTTTTAAAGCGTCCATACAATAAATTGCTTAAAAAGAATGATCTTTAGCTATTGAAGTAGTCCCCTCAGGTATTCTGATGAGATTTATGGGAATTCGGGTCCCTTTTCCATTACTCTTCTAAGGTCCCTCCATTTCTATTCCAGTTGCTCACATCCTGTTTCAAGAGACATGCTACGGAACAGATCACATGCAGGAAAGTCTGTTTCCAAGTCTTTTATCTATTAGGAAAATCCTTTTTCAGAGTCCTAGTATCAGAGACAAGTTCCCCGCAGTCCTAGGACCACAACAAACATGCTGATCTTCTTCAGCACTCAGCCTTCTTCATTCCTGGCTTTCTTCATTTCTTTTACCAATTCATCATCGCTTCCACTTTACAAATCAGAAAGACATTTCAAAGGTAGAGGTTTCAAAGGAACGGGGTCAAATCTCCTGGTGATGCAATTTCATATTAATTTTGCCATTTCATTTTTGTAGTGTGGTGAATCATATTTTATGTACCTCATCTTGCTAGTCACAAATGGTGGCTTTCTTTTTTTGCTGTCACTTTATAATTGCCCATCATTTTCACCTAGCCAACAAAATGTGTGAATAGAGCAAAGTCAGAAACTGACCACTCACAGGTTATGTCCTGCCTAAAAATATATTGTTTAACCCTCAGAAACATTTTAAAATCCTTTGAGTTTATGGCCAGGATTTAAAAGTCAGAATTGTGGAGCACCTGGGTGGCTCAGTTGGTTAAGCATCCATCTCTTAATCTCACCTCAGATTATGATCTCATGGTTCTTAAGATTGAGCCCCATGTCAGGCTCTGTGCTGACAGTGTGGAGCCTGCTTGGGATTCTCTCCTCTGTCTCTCTCTGCCCTTCTCCCATACTCGCTGGCTCTCTCTCTCTTTCTCTCTCTCTCTCTCAAAATAAATACAGATGAAAAAAAAATGTTTTAAGTCAGAACTGTATGTTAAATCCAGATCTCTTGGTTTTTGTGAAGTACTGTGAGTTTACCAAAACTGGATTAACCTTTATACTTGAAAACAATGGGCTGAAACCCTTTCAGCTTGAGTTTACATTTTATAGTTCTACACAACCACCAGCCCTGCCTTTCTTCCATCCCACTTCATTTGCTTACGTTGTTTTCATGACCCTTTTCAATACTTACATTTCTGACCCCCTGCCATATTAATACACGCACACACACAGAATATCTGATATCTGATATATAAGAATATTTCTCAAATTTTTCATATTTGATCCTTTTCTCTCAACAAATACTACCGGTTCTAAGTCAAAATCTGTACTTGAAGAGTGCTTCAAAATTTTTAGTTTTACCATAACATTTCCAAATGTAGCAGAGTCTCAGCTTCAGGCCATGCTGGGATTTGGACATGCCTAGATGCGGCAGGGACTTTAAGAGATGAAAGAAACTTACCAAGATTCTTATCACATGGGGACCTAAGAAGAGACATTCTGGAAAAAACATGCTATAGGCAACCTGGGCCCCCAAACAGGGTTGTAGTTGGGGTAACAAAGTAATCCTAAAATAGCATAAGCTTAATCAAGGTAATCTTGGCCCAGTCCCCACTCACCTTTGACTGAGTCCTGGGGGAGAGAGAGGAATGGAAGTAAAAAACACAAGACCTACTTGTTTAAAAAACTCTGTAGGACAATAGGGCACATAAAACAGTACTTTGCTAACCTGCCACAGTGCAGCTCCAGAAAATCATTACCTTGTATCAGTCAACTGAAATAGCCTCAATAGGTAAAAGAGTGTAATGTAAAATAGAAAATGTAAATCAGATGACTATTTGGATAATCTTGAAAGTGGAGAAGGACCTTTCTAAATACCCAAAGAATGAGAAAAAATGGAATGATCCAATTGATTATATAAACTTTTGAAACTTCTACATGGCAAAACATTAAGTTGAAATGGAAATCTATTTGCAATACAAATGATGATGGAAAGTATACTTAATGTAAAAGATATTCTTACAAAATCTTATAAATCATAAGAAGATTAACAGAAAATTGGACAAATAATTCTTTAAAGATAGTCAAATGTCTAGAAATAATATGAACAAAAATTTTGCCACTCATTACTTGAAAATATATGCAAACTAAATAGGAGATTCTTTTCATTATTATATTAGCTAGGACAAAGAAATGGCAATAGCCTTATAAATCACTGTATGTGAAAACTGTCACAACGTTTCTGAAGGGTATTTTGACAAGATTCAAAAAAAGTTAATTTTCATATTCTAGTCAGTAGCTCCTTCAAAAAATGTACATTTATGGAAAAACCAGAGATTTGAACAAAAAACGAATATACAAAAGTGTGCACTAGAATGTTACTTTTAGTAGAAAACTGAAATAAAAAGATCAAGGAACTAATTTTATATCCATGTGACCGAATACTATTCCAGCTCTTCAAAAAAAAAAAAAAAAAAAAAAAAAAACACACTTGTTACATAAGGAAATTTATGGACAGAGGGGAAAGTGTAGAACATTCTAATTAATGTAAAATGTATGCTAAGATATATTTTATGCAGGACTTTTTTTTTTAAAGAAAGAAAACCTGCATGAGAAATAGCCACAAAATACTAATAAGTGGTTGTATGGATTGAGAAATTTTATTTTATTTTTTTTGTCTTCAGTGAGTTCTTTTCTTTTTTTTTAATGTTTATTTATTTTTGAGAGAGAGACAGAGTACAAGCAGAGGCGGGCAGAGAAAGATAGAGATACAGAATCCAAAGCAGGCTCCAGTCTCTGAGCTGTCCACACAGAGCTCCAAGCAGGGCTTGAACCCACAAATTATGAGATCACTACCCAAGCTGAAGTTGGACACTTAACTGACTGAGCCACCCAGTCACCCCTGTCTTCAGTTAGTTCTAAGCTTCAAATTTTATAAGATACATTTGTATCTTAGAATACAATTAGGATAAAAAGCAGATTTTATTTCAAATGTTGATCAAATATGGTAATGGATGAGGACATCCCAGACTTGCATCAACAGAGTCCATTAAAACTCGGGGGTTGGGCCAGGCAGGAGGCTACAGCAGAGTCCATAGTAGGAGTGGTAGGCTTTGAGTCATCCAGCAGAATAGAAATCTCTGGCAAACCCATAAACTCCTAGTGGAAATAGCAGCATTCAGTACAAGACAGAAGAGTGGCCAGAGAAAAAGTAGCAGGGATGTCAGGTAGATGTCCTTCAGTAGCACCCAGACTTGATCACGAGCAAGTAGGATTAATGCCCTGGACGCTCCCAGAAATGGTGGGGACAGATTTTGCAAAAAGCTGGGATCTTACTTTGACAAGTAAATGCAGAAGCCTTCAAATTACAGGTGATTTATGTAAGGGAATATGAGTAGATCCATTTTCCATGGTTTTAACACTAATACCTGTATTCGTATATATTGCTCTTTCATCTGTATTTTGCTGACCCATAAAATATATTTTGCTAAAGTTTACTTCTGCTCCTGGGTGAAATATAAAATTTAGCTATTATTTAATCATCTGAACACTTATTTCCTATAAACTAAGACAATTTTATGAAGACAAATGGTAAGTCAGTAGAATTGAAACCACTATTCTGTTTCAAGTGATAATATCGTATAAATATGGACAAATCATTATAATGTTTTATCTTCTAAAAGAGGGTAAAATGGACCTGTGTGAAGGTATTAGATTCCTTTATATATAATGCTAAAAGGTAAGATTTTGAGGATGCAATTAACTTGGATTCAAACTCAACTGCAGAGATTAGTAATTCAGTAGTCCTCATGAACATCGTGGATTTAATTCAGGTAATGCATGAGTATTTCAACATAAAAATATATTTTTTAGTCTCAGACTATGCGCAAGCAAAAATCCAAGTAAATCACTTACATCTTGCAATTCCATGTCTAAACCCCTGTCATTTCATTATATATCTGATTAGCTGATAAAAAGAATTATCAATCAATGCTTTGTTTTCATTATTTGTTTTTCCAGTAAAAGAAACAAGCTAGATAAAGTAAATCTAAAGGATTGCTAGATTTGGACTGTGGGTGTAAGGGAGTGCACTATATACCCTTCTTTCTACATTTATGCATGTTTGAAGGTTTCATAAAAAAATAGCTTATTGATGGTTTTAACTGCGGATTCAAATATCATGTATTTTTAACATCTTAATATAGATCCATTATGTATAATCATATCATCATTTTATATCATGGGGAATTTTTTTTTTACTTTAAAATCCTCTCTTCACATTGGCCAAGGGTCTTCCTATGTTCTATATCGAACTCAGTTTTTCTAGATGCAGTGGACGATGTTCAGTCACGTATCAATCAATTTTAATAAACGAGCATATGACGAGAACTTCCTGTGAACTCTGCAATATTCTGTTTCAGAAGGGCCAAATCTGCATCTCCTTTGTCTCAGGAATGTTGCCCCTAACCTAGGTAGTAATACAAGTTTTGCTCACTAGGGATACCCATTTAAGAAGTTTGCCTAGCACGTGCTCTGGGCTTTCCAATCCCCCAAACATGGTCTAAAGCCAGTCTTTGAAGAATTATTTGCACAGAGAACAAACGGCTCAAAAACTAGACCTCTTTGGTATTCCTTAAATTATTGTATTATCTTGTTTATCATGGGCAACTATTCGCAGCATGTCAGTTGTTACCCTAACTAGATCCAAATATCTCTTCTCTTTTGGTGCGCCTGTGCTATGGTTCCACTACCCTTTGAGATCTCAGCATTATTGCTCCCTGTTTTCTCAGAGCTGTTACAGTTTATGCCTGGTTGTTCCAGTATAATCATTAACACACCTCATTTCACCCAATTCGAGCCATTCCTTACATTCAAAGTAATCAACCATTCATTCATTCTTTTCCATATGTACCCGGAAATATTTTTTCTGTACCTTTGTACATTTTTTTTCTGAGTAGAATGTACTCCAGGCCTAGAATTGCCATAACAACATAAATTTAACTGGGCAATGCTGTATCTCAGACAAATAACAGATTTTTTTAGTAGAAATATGTCCCAAGTATTGCAAGGGACATATTTATACTTTAAAAATTAGCCACTGTTTATCTGAAATTCAAATATCACTAAGGATCCTATATTTTATCTGGCAACCTTCACACCCCAATCTACATTTCCAAGGCCAAACTGAAATGCTTGCTCTACTCTGAAACCTCAGGGAAGCCTTCTTACCGTCTTTCAGGGGTACCTTCCAGAGCATTTTTACTGTGCCTCATACTACCACATGTTCCCACTATTGTCCAAATCACTCAGACATATATCTCCTCTATTCCTCTTCCTGTGACGTGAGGACAAGAATTGAGCTTTACTTATTTTTTTTCTCCCTCATATTCCTCATCACATATTGACATACTAGCAGTCTATGAATATTCACAATGTCTAGGAATAAGCATTACAATCAATGATTCCAAGTTGAACTTAAAGTGGTAAATTGTTTACATTTCCCCAGGATTATTTTGAAAATCCTTTTGATGGTTTAACGGCTTCTCTCAAGGATAGTTAAATAATAAACCCATTTATCCATTCCAGAACTAAAAATACAGTTACTAGATTTATTGACTATAAGAAATGTATCGCCTGATATACGATGTTAACAGTGGGGGAGGTGGTGGGTGTGTGGGGCCAGAAGTGTATGGGAACTCTATTTTCTGCTCAATTTTACTATGAACTGGTAACTGCTCTAAAAAGTCTACTTGAAGAAACTTTTCTCCCCCCGTGATTCAGGTCAATTTTAATTGAGTTAAAAAAAATACAGCTACTACTGAAATGTTCTTAAAGTAATGAATGTGAGCAGGGGATGGGTAGCATTCTCGACATACATTATTAAAACTAACCTCGAATTTGCATAACCTTATCTTAAAAGTTAAAAAAAAAAACTGCATGTCAATATTGCTTTCTTCAGGTTCTAGAATTTTCAAACAAATGCAAATCATATTAGTCCTATTCACCTTTAGCATTCTGGTGGATAGTTCTTTTTCAATGTGCCGCGTTTGTTTAATATTATCAGAATACCTCATCTGCTAAGAGAATTAGACTCAATGTAATTTTAATCCCCAAGGTCAGTTATGAAAATAATTTTAGCACTATTTTATATGCATGTGTGCGCGCGCGTGTGTGTGTGTGTGTGCGCGCGCACAAAGGAGAAACTGACCGATTAGTTATTACTAACTTTCATACTTCTTCTAAAGGACAGAAATAATCACTTTGTTGGCTAAATTATTTTTATAAAAAGATATCTTGCTGTAAAAGTGTATTTCTCCTAAAAAATATTTCTCCTTTTATTTTCCTACAGTTCTTCGGGATCTCTCAATTCATTCACTGTTTGTTAATAATTTACTTCACGTCTATTAGCTATAGCTTACTTCTTGATATTGTCCTACAGCAAATTATGGTTCCTACCAAAACAATCCAAAAGGGCACAGATTAAAGATTTTTGAAAACAGAAAATCAAGAACTAGAAGTTCGAGGTAAAATGTTTTCTCATTGGAAACACCTAATACGTGCAGTGCTACATCAAATTAAAAACATGATTGCAACCGACTTTTGGTTAAACAATTTTACCTTTGATTTTATAGCAGTTCGACCTTTAGTCACTGGTCGAATCAAGGCATTCTAAAAGCAAAAAATCATTTCCATTTGACAAAAATTAAGTGGTTCTGGTCTCCCTGGGGAGGCCATCCTCCGCCAATGCACAGCTTTTAGGATTTGAATGAAGTATATGGACCCCAGACCAGCCAGCCAAATCAGTTGAATCAACCCTGGTAATCAGTGGGATGCTGATGTCACGGTCAGACCACACTCAGAGCCACAAGGATGATGTGTTCTACGATCAAAGAAAGAATGCAAACACTAGTGTCTTTTACACAATAGGAAATTAAACAAGATGTTTTCCTAAATTCCACTGTTGCTCAAAGCCAGGATTTGATCCTGAGCTCCACAAGGAGGAAGAGAACTGGATTTAATAAAATTTTAAGTAAAATCCCCCTCTAATAAAACTGTAAGTAAATATATGTACAATTGAAAAACATGACAGCAATTTTATTTTTTTACTAATAGTGCAGTCTTCGCAAATATATCACTATGACAATTCGACAACAGTGGTATTTTACTAATTTCTAAATAAATTGGAAGATAAAGTGATTCACAGCAAACATAATTGATCTTCCCCTCACTGCCGCATAAATAGTATTTGTTATAAAAGTTTAAAAGCCACATTATGCCTTAAATTATTAAAGCAAGTATAATGCCTCCACATTGTATTGTTTTGCAAGGGTTATCATGGAATCTTCACCATTTATCATACATGTACTTCTGTCTTTTTTCTACTCAGAAGCACAGCATGAAAAAACTTCATTTCACATTGAAACATCACTATGTGGAACAGTGTGATGAAATGAGACACAGGAGGAGTTATACTCCGGTAAACAGTTGGTCTACAGAAATGATAGCATTTTATGCTGAGACTGATATATCAATTTTAAGTCCTAAGAGATGACTGATCTGAAAGCCAGAATGTCACCAGTGATGAAGTATACACATGTGAAAAATTACAGGTAACGTGACTAGGCCTGCTGAGGGGGCTCTCACCCAGGCCGGTTTTACAAACCAGCACGGAATGCCACGAACCTCCTCCAGCAAAGGCTCCCGATCAATTATTCCATAGCGCTGGTTGACGAAAAGCATTCATGTGGTCACGGACATCTAAAATGTGTCACGAAATAACCTAAGTTTAATGTCGTTGTAAATGTGACCAGAGGTATATTAGAATATTTCACAGATGGCATTTTGAGATGCATACATTTTATATGATTAAGATGGAAGTTTTAGCAGAAAAACCGTTTCATTCGACAATTTAAGAACACCCTACACTGTTTTTCTTGGCTCAGATAAAAGGCAGAACCTAGTTTTGCTTTATCCCACGTTCTCAAAGTGCAAATTATTTCCTGCTATATACACCAACTGTGGAAATATGTTGAAAATATTTTCTTAATTAAAATCAGAGGCTTTAGAGCTACCGCTGGCAGCTATAGTCACATGAATATAAACTAGCATTTAGCATACCATCCCAGTGAAAGACCCGTGCCGGAAATAGTGACTTTATTTTTCCAATCTTATTCATTATACCTCACGTCAAAATAGAAGGAATTAAAGATCTGTAGGAATATAAACTAACGGCTTCTGGATCTAGCCATGAGTAAACACTCTTGCCTCAGTTTTCTCATCTGGAAAATGAGGATAATTATAGTCTCAAAGGGTTGTGAGAATTAAATAGCACATGGCAAATGCCCTGTATTTGTTCTTGTGTGTGCTACTATGCAGTAATAGTATTTCAAAACCAACAGTTCTACAGATAGTAACAGGTTAACACTAAAGCAAAATTTAAATGAAATAGTATATGACAACAGATGAATGGCAGGGGCCAGGCCCCAAAGATGAAATGCAGATAGATATGACAAAATATTATGCACTGATGCCCCCCCATCACCGATCAATATTCAGAGTCATTAGATATCTAAGAGGGAGTATAGGATTTAGAACCGGAGTTTCTGTGTTTGACTTGAATTTTCAGAATTTTCACTCAGCGTGGACAGGTCATGAAAGTTCTCCGAGCCTCGGTGTTCTTACCTAAATGGAATACCATCCTTTCACAGAAGAGTTGCAAGCTTTAAATAGAATGACCGTTCTGAAAACATTGGGGGTACAAAAATAAGTACTCTATACTACCATATGCCAATATAATCTACAATTATAATAAAATATTTCCTTTGCCTGTTTTATCGCTTAGCTTCATAAAATGTATCGGCCTCAACAAAAAGAATGAAATCTTGGCATTTGGAACAAGGATGGAACTAGAGTGTATTATGCTAAGCGAAAGAAGTCAGAGAAAGACAAATACCATAGTATTTCACTCATACGTGAAACCTAAACAAAACAGATGAACATAGGGGAAGGGAAAGAAAAATAAGAAAAACAGAAAGGGAGGTAAACCATAAGAGTCTCTTAACTATAGAGAGCAAACTGGTTGCTGTAGGGGATGTGGGTGGGGGGCGGATGGGCTAAATGGGTGATGGGTATTAAGGAGGGCACTTGGGATGAGCACTGGGTGTTATATGTAAGTGATGAATCACTAAATTCTACTCCTGAAACCAATCCTACACTATCTGATAATTAACTTGAAATTAACAAGATCTTGAAAAGATCTTGGAAAGAAAAAAACATGTAACAGCCTCATGAGAAAGACACTATTGGCATTATTATGAAGACAATGGAGGGGAAAATTACTTCAAAAGGAACCATATAGATTTTTCTGACACCTAATTAAAATGTATGACTATGAGAAAGGCTTACAGAACAAAAAAATGTAAGCAATTCATCATTTCAAAGTGGCTCTTCAATAATCTGGTTTGACTGATAAAGGGACTCAAAATATTAGGGTACTTGCCAAAAATCTGCGCCATCAAAAACTGAACCTTATAATGTTTATCCACCGCCCTCACCATTGGCCTCTACCTTCAGTGTTCAATCCATACTGGTGTTTATGGATTAGTTTTCTTTGTAATATATAATAGCCTCCAATTTTCATATTAACAAACTATCTTTGATAGTTCCATTGTTTTATGCTTAGAAACTACATCCTCACTCAGAAACCAGTAGTTCACCTGTATGTTCTATCTCTAATAATGCTCTTTTATTTTACCTAGACTCTCTCCGGGATTTATTTTGGTGTATGGCCTAGGGAAGAATCTCAGTTTTCCCCAGGGAGCCCACTGTCCCTATAATATTTACTGAATGGTCTTTTGAAGTCATTGAAGAAGGAAAAATAACTTTCATAAAATTAAGCAGTGGAAAGCAGAGAGAATCTTATTTTGGCAGAGGAAAGATGGGGGACGGAGAAAAAACAATTCAGGAAGTAGAGATTTGAAAGCGAGATAAACTTGAGCTACAGGCTTCCAGTTATAAAGTCAATAAGTCACAGCAATAAAAGGCACAGCATAAGGAATATAGTCAGTGATATTGTAACAACATTGTATGGTAACAGATGGTGACTACAGTGGTGGTGAGCATAGCCTAACATATGAACTTGTGGAATCCTTACACTGTATACCTGAAACTAACGTACTATTGTGTGTCAGTTATTCTCAAAAAACTTAAACTTGAGTGTAGTAGCAAAAAATAAAACAAACAAACTAACTAACAAACAAAAGGAAAACAAAAGGAAAGAAGAGCACTCCCAGGGTACTAGGAATGAACCATAGTTGGGAATAGAGTTTCTTATTATGACATTTCACTAGGACCAGTCCAAGAAGAGGGCTGGGAATGAATCTCGCTGGTGTTCTGACTCTCAAAAGAGTTAGGAAAATAGAATGATTGATGACAGCTAAGCCAAGCTCTTGCCAATGGAATTTCATAAATGGGGAAGGAAGTAGGATCACAGTAGCCAGCCCACACCTCCCAATGATCTTGGCATGAAAGCAAATATGTCTGTTAAGTAATTCTAATAATCTGAGTACATTTTAACACAGGAGCTGTAAAAAACCACAGATCAAATAAGTGTAATTATTCATTTATCAGTACTTGTCCTTGTTCTAAAAATTTAATATTGATTCCTTTTCTTACTATAAAAAAAACAAAAATATAAGATGAATTCAAAGGATGGAAACATAAATCACCTGTAACCCCACCTCCTGAAATCCATAGTTATTCTGAGCACTTGGCAACTGTTCCCCGAGCCTTGTAATTAGCCCTATGTAGTAAATTCACAAAAACTGATATACAAAATACACAAAATGAAAAACACATGTACAATTCAGCAATCAGAAAGAAAGTAAAGACCAGGACAGGACTAAGAGTTTGGACTGTGACTAAAACAGAATAAATATAGAGGCCAATTACTGTAAGCGGACCACAAATTTTACTCAAAACCTTTCGTCAAAGTGAAAAGGAAGATGTAATCTTTCATGTAGTTCAAAACTTCATTAGATTAGAAATAATAAAGTTTTCAGAAAAATTGATGTACCCCTTGGTGTTATTCAGGAATGAAATATTTTGTAATAATTTTCTTATTCTCCTAAGAACCCATAGAATATATCTACAATGTAGTGGAACTGTTTAGTATTTGTAATTTCAAATGCCTATTACAGAAGCCAGGAAGGAATCATAAATGATTGACCCTGCACCTGGTTTAAAACAAGAGAGTCGGTGGGGGGGGGGGGGGGGCAACCTGGGTGTCTCAGCAGGTTAAGCGTCCGACTTCGGCTCAGGTCATGATCTCACGGTTTGTGGGTTCAAGCCCCGTGTCAGGCTCTATGTTCACAGCTCAGAGCCTGGAGCCTGCTTCAGATTCTGTGTCTCCCTCTCTCTCTGCCCCTCCCCTGGTCACACTCTGTCTGTCTCTCAAAAATAAACAAATTTTTTTAATTAAAAAAAAAGACAACAGTAGGGACCGTGGTAAGCTTAAAAGTAGATGCCCTGATGTTATGCATTCAGGTATATATGTATGTATATACAATGTACACCTCATTAATGTTTGAACAATTTTCTGGTCATACACTTCGCATTTGCTCTTGAAAGGCCCCCAGTATACAATTCCCATTACTTGATTTTTTCCCCCAAGGTCTTTGCCTATGATCCTCCTTACCAACAAACAACATTAATGCTGTTGCATGTGGAACACTGTGCTGCTTACCGTAAAATGAGACTTAAACAAAAAAAAAGATGTAATATGTTCTGTTTCTAGAGACAGTATCATCTCATTCATCATAAAATTGGGTCAAGAGATTTTAGAGAATCCAAAAAATCTTTATTTTGAAACCAGATTTTAGCTTTCAGGATGGATTTGGATATTGGTTTTACATTTTTTTAACGTTTTTTTAATTTATTTCTGAGACAGAGCATGAACGGGGGAGGATCAGAGAGAGGGAGACACAGAATCTGAAACAGGCTCCAGCCTCCGAGCTGTCAGCACAGAGCCCCACGTGGGGCTCGAACTCACGGACCGCGAGATCATGACCTGAGCGAAGTCGGATGCTTACCCGACTGAACCACCCAGGCGCCACTAGAGCATGTCACTCTTAATCTCATCTCAGCTTTGTGAGTTCAAGCCCCACGTTGGGCATGGGGCTACTTAAAAATTCTTAAATACCAAATTACCAATAAAACTCCAATTCGTTTTACCAATAAAATAATGAGTCAATTCCAAATTTTCCAAAAGCTAGATCAAGACTCTATTAATTTTTCTTAAAATAGGGGTCAAGTTTGTGTTATAGGAGTTGACAATTCACTATCCAAAAGAGAAGTTATACCCAAACGTCTCCTGTCATAGGCTTTTTTTTTAATTAACATACAGTAAAAATTACTGTGTGTGGAGTTATAGGAATTTCACCACCACACATTTAGATTTGTATATTCGCTGCCACCATCAGTGGCATCCCACACCACCCAAAACCACTCCCTTGAGTCTCATCCTCAGCTCCAGGCAACGAATGCTTTGTTCTGGGACTATCTCTTTGAGAATGTCACGTAAGTGAAATTACACAGGATGTAACCTTTCATGACCAGCTGCTTTACTCAGTAAAATGCCTTTGCAATTCACCCAAGTTGTTGTGGACTTCAATTGTTTATTCATTTTGGTTGCTAAGTAATGTTGCATTGTATGGATATATTACGGTCTGTGTATCCTTCACCCATTGCAGAATATTTCGGTTGTTTCCAGCTTTGGCTACTATGAATGCAGTTGCTGTACAAGTTTTTATGTAAACATAAGTTCCCATTTCTCTAAGGTAAACATCTACGAGTGGAATTGCTAGGTCATAGGGTAAATAGGAACTTAACATCCTAGAAAACTGCCAAACTATTTTCCAGAGTGGCTGCACCATCTTGCGTTCTTTCCAGCAATGTTTAAGAGTTCTCATTGCTCTGCATCCTTATCAGTCCCTAAAGCTTAAGTTTTTTTCTAGCTTTTATAATATATATGCAGCGGTATCTCATCATGATTTTAATTTGTATTTTTCTAATGATGAGAAATGCTGAACATTTTTATGTGCTTATTAACCTACCATATCTCCTCTTTGGTGAAACACTTGTTTAAATTTGTCATTTTTATTTATTTTGTTTTTTAACTATTTTAATGTTTATTTATTCTTGAGAGAGAGAGAGACAGACAGAACATGAGCAGGGGAGGGGCAGAGAGAGAAGGAGACAAGGATCTGAAGCAGGCTCCACACAGCGCAAAGCCCAATGTGGGACTTGAATCCATGAACTGTGAGATCATGAAATGGATGATCAACTCACTGAAGCCACCCAGGTGCCCCAATAATTTGCCATTTTAACTGAATTGTTTGATATCTTCCTGACAAATTTATTCATTTTGCATAGAAGCCCTTTGCCAGATATGTAATTTGAAAATATTTTCTCCCGGTATGTAGCTTGTCTCTTCATTCTCTTAGCAGTGTCTCTTGCAGAACAAAAGTTTTCATGTTGATAAAGTTCAAGCTGTCAATTATTTTTTTTTGTAGATCACGCTTTGGGGGTCATTGCCAAGCATTCGTTACCTAACCCCATTTAATAAGATTTTCTATGCTTTCTTCAAAAAGTTTTATAGTTTTACATTTTACATTTAGATCTGTAACCTGGTTTGAGTTACTTTTTGCAGAAGCTGTGAGGTTTAGGTCAAGGTTCATTTTACTGCATGTGGAAAACTGATGGTTTCAGCACCACATATTGAAGACCCTTGACTTGCCTATGTTCCTTTGTCAAAGATTCATTGGTCATGTTTGATTGGGTCCATTTCAGGACTCCATTCTGTCTCATTTATCTGTGGGTCTATTCCCTGACCAATACCACACTGTCTTGATTATGATAGCTTTACGATAAGTCTTAAAAATTGAACAGCATGATTCGTCCAACATTATTTTTGCTTTTCAAGATTGCTTTGGCTTACTCATTCATTTTCCACATAAAATATTAGGCTCTGCTTGTTTAGATTTCAAAAAAAAAAAAAAAAGCTTGTAAGATTCTGATTGCATTAGATCTATAAATCAATCTGGTGAAAAGTGACATCATTACGAGGTTGGGTTTTCCAAGCCATGAACACAGCATGCATCTTCATTAACTTAGGAGTTTTTTTTCTCCCTGCCAACCTTATGGTTTTCAGCATATAGGCTCAGCACATATTTCTTATTACATTTATTTCTAAGTATTTCATTTGGTGGGGAGAGGAACTATTATGAATGCTATCTTGTTTCCAATATTATAAATAAAATGATTATAAGTTATAAAAACAATTGATTTTTATATGTATTAGACATATAACCAGAAACCTAGATAAATACACATAGGACTAGAAGTGATTTTTTATGGATTCTGTGGAATTTTCTATTTAGGTAAACAAGGTATCTACAAACAGGGATGGTTTTCTTTCTTTCCAACTTGCATGTCTTTTTTTTTTTTTTTTTGTAACTATATTGCACCGTTAGAATTTTTAGTACAATGCTTAATAGGAGAAATAGAGTGGATATCCTTGCCTTGTTTCTAATTTAAGGGGGAAAGCATTTGGTCTTTCACCATTAAGCAGGATGGCAGATGTAAATTTCTTACAAACGCCTTTTTTCACATTGAGGAAGTTCACTTCTATTCCTAATTTGCTGGGAATTATTTTCCCCCATAAATGGATTTTCATAAATACTTTTTCTGATCAATTGGTATAATATGGTAAGTGTATTTCTTTATATTATTAATTTGGTGGGTTATATTTTAAATACTAAAACAGCCTTGCACTCCTGGGATAAACCTTACTTAGAAATGAGTAATACTGTCAATTTCATCTACTGTCATTGATTTTGCTATTGGCATGAGGCTGGCTTCATAAAATGAGTTGTGAGGGGTTTTCTCTTCTGTTTTCTGGAGGAGACTGTACAGAATTGTTATTTCTTCTTCAAATGTTTGGTAGAATTTGCTAATGAAACCATTTGGGCCTGAACATTTTTTTACTGGAAGGATTTTAACTATGAATACAGTTTCCTTCATTTTCAGAGGACTGTATATATTATGTATTTCACCTTAGGTTTTAGTAGTTTGTGATTTTCAAGTAATTGGTCATGTCATCTGCCTAGTCCAATTTATGCACATAGAGTTATCTGTAGTATTCTTTTGTTGTCATTTCAATATCTCTTGGGTCTGTAGACCGTTTCATTCTTTTTTTCTTTTTTTTTTTAGTGTTTATTTTTGAGAGAGAAAGTAAGACAGAGTGTGAGCAGGGGAGGGCCAGAGAGAGGGAGACACAGAATCTGAAGCAGACTCCAGGCTCCAAGCTGTCAGCACAGAACCCAACGCGGGGCTCGAACCACGAACCATGAGAATATGACCTGTGCCGAAGTCAGACACCGAACCAACTGAGCCACCCAGGCACCTCTGTTTTCATTCTTGATATTGGTAATTTAGGTCTTTTTTTTTTCCCCTGACTGCTTTGATTATAGATTGTATAATTATATATTATTGAATTACCAAATATTTGAACATTTTCCTGTTAGCTTTCTGTTATTTATTTCCAGTCTAAGTCCATATGGTCAGAGGACACATTTTGATTGTTAAAATTTTGTTAAAATTTTGTAAAATTTGTTTTACACCTTGGGATGTAGTCTGTATTAGTGAGTGCCCCTATATACCTAAAAAGAATCCACGTTCCCTAAAATAGAAGCAGAGAGGAAAATGGTGATTGCCAGGGGCTGGGGTTGTGGGAAATGTTGGTCAAAGGGTATAGAGTTTCAGGTGTGCAAGATACAGAAGTTCTGCAGATCAAATATACAGTGTGGTGACTATAGTTAGCAACACTATTGCATGTTTGAAATTTGCTGAGAGGTTAGGTCTTAACTGTGCGGTGATAAATATTTTAGCTTGAAGGTAGTGATTAATTCACCACGTATATCAGAACACCAGGTTGTACATCTTAAATATTACAATTTTTGTCAGTTATACTTCAAAACTAGGAAGAAAAAATAGTTACACTTTGTTTTTTCAAAAATGCATACTCTGCTATGGTTAAGCAAACTATAAATGGTTCTATAAATGGCAATGTGAGCAGTTTGCATTTGGCTGGTGATGGTGTTCACTTGTCCATACTTGCAAATTTTCTGAGAGAAGAGTGTTGAAACCTCAAACGATAATTGTAGATTTGTCAATTTTTCCTTCCAGCTCTGTGAATTTTTGCTTCATGTACTTAGAAACTCTAAAGAAGGTAGGTGAATTTACATTTCATATTGTTATATCGTCTTATTGAACTGATTTTTATCATTATGTAATATCCCTATTTTATTGCTGCCTATTTCCTTTGTTCTGAAGTCTATTTTACCTGATATTAATAAGCTATCCCAGCTTCTTTTTGAAAGTCTGCACAATACACCTATTTTTTTTAATGTTTAATTATTTTTGAGAGAGAGAAAGAGAGAGACAATGAGCCGGGAAGGGCAGAGAGAGGGAGACACAGAATCCGAACCAGGCTCCAGCATTGAGCTGTCAGCAAGAGTCAGATGCAGGGCTTGAACTCAAAAACCATGAGATCATGACCTGAGCTGAAGTCAGATGCTTAACCGACTGAGCCACCCAGGTGCCCCAATACACTTATTTTTCATCATTACTTTTGACTGCAGACCCAGAATGTCATAATATTCAAAATACTGCCATAGGGGCACCTGGGTGGCTCAGTCGGTTAGGTGGCCGACTTCGGCTCAGGTCACGATCTCGCGCTCCGTGAGTTCGAGCCCCGCGTCGGGCTCTGTGCTGCCGGTCAGAGCCTGGAGCCTGTTTCAGATTCTGTGTCTCCCTCTCTCTGACCCTCCCCCGTTCATGCTCTGTCTCTCTCTGTCTCAAAAATAAATAAACGTTAAAAAATTAAAAAAAAAAGTTTTAAAAAAACCAAAATACTGCCATATACATATTTTAATCCAAATATTCATAATAATCTAAAATTACCCAGCATGTGAAGAACCAGGAAAATCTGGACTCCAAAGGGGAAAGACAGTCAAAACCAAACACAAAACCAATTCCATTCACTTCAATGACTAAGGCAGAGTTGAGTTTTAAAACAGTTGAGTTTTAAATGCATGATAAATGGATTACGTTAAATACAAGAAGGGGATTAACGATGAGCCTTTTAAAGTTTTAGAAAGGTTAATGAGCATGGCACCTTTAAATTAAGTTTAGGAATAATCTGGTTTAGAAGAGGAATGGGCTAGCTGGATTCTTGGAATAACTACCCTTTTCTCACTTTGGTTCCAGAATTGTATGATGAATAACAATGAGCTATAAATTGTATTACTATTCAATATAGTATAATATTTTTCCCCACATATTAAGAATAGAGATACGTGGGGGGGGGGGGGGGTTAAATAGGTAATGGAGATTAAGAAATACACTTGTCATGATGAACACCAGGTGATGTATGGAATTATTGCATCACTATATCGTATTCTTGAAGCTAATATAACACTGCATGTTAACTAAAATGAAAATAAAACTTAAAAAAATAGATGTTTGGATTATAACACAATAAAATTTTCTAAACTCCTATCATGTTTCATATTTTGAAAGTGCCACAGAATGAGAATTTTTTGAAAACCTTGTATTCCTTTGCAGAAAAAGAACCACAATATATAAAAGAGAAAATGATATAATAACAGAAAAATAAAAATGTATAGAACCACCCCTGGAGTTCATAGGCCCTATTTAAAAATTCCTGATTTGTTAGGGGTACCTGGGTGGCTCAGTCTGTTAAGTGTCTGACTTCGGCTCAGGTCATGATCTCACGGTTTGTGAGTTCGAGCCCTGTGTCGGGCTCTGTGCTGACAGCTCGGAGCCTGGAGCCTGCTTCGGATTCTGTGTCTAGCTCTCTCTCTACCCTCCACAGCTCACACTCTGTCTCTCTCTCTCAAAAACAAATAAACATTTTTTTAAAAATTCCTGATTTGTTTAATCACTACCACTCAGGTTTATTTTTACCTATTTTTTAAACTTCTTAAATAAGGAATTATACATTTATTCACATCCATAATATATCTTTGGTAAATGAAATTGAACTACATGGCAAATGTGTTCTTCCCGAAAAGTGAAATCATAAAAAAGTAGACAAAAAATAGAATTATATTAATATATCAAAGTTGAATATTTTAATAGGAAAATTTTTGTAATAATATCAATTGATTGCTTATATTACTTCCACAAAGACTTGACAAGTTTTAAAAAAGTGAAAAATCTTACAAATCATGTAATACCCTTCCTTTCATTGAAAAGAAAATAAAAACAAAAATTAAATGAATTATGAGTAAATGGCAATGACAATAAAGCTTTCAAATATGTTGAATTTAAAGGGCCATAGCAGTATTCAGAGTAATTTTTATGGCAAAATATTTCTATTCGGAAGGAGATAATCAAGACACTGGGGTGAAAAACAGTGCAAGAAACTATTCATAGAAGGAAGGAAAAAAAACAATCAATGAAAAGAAATAAATCTGACCAAAAACCACACACACACACACACAAAAAACAAAAAAAACCAGAACTGATCATTAAAACTAAAAGCCAAGTATTTTGAAGACTTATAAAATGAAAAATGTGGGACTATGAATAAGAAAGAGGACAATAAAAATCAATAGGTTCAAGGAAAATGAAACCAACAGAGCAGAATTTAAACTCCAGGACAGAATGCAGTAAAAGGCTTTATTCCAGTGAATTTACAAATCTAGGCAAATTTACAGTGTAATGATCTGATTCTGAAGAGAAAAGCAGTAAGAGCAGAGAGCAACCCAGTCCCTCAGGATCCAGCAGGCAGAAAGGCACCTCAGGGAGCCAGAGTGCCAGTCAAGATGGCCGATGGAGGGGGTGCAGAGGAGAAATCCGAGCAAGTCAGAGAGCACGAGGAGAGCTGGGGGTTTTGGTGGGAAGCTCAAGACAAGGTCTACAGGAATTGTTTAGGAAGTGTGTCTATTTAAAGAATGTGCACAGCACCCACCTTTCCCTTTACTAACAAACAGAACATTCTTAGGTCATTTGGAATCATATCACTATTTCTATGAACAGCATCTACAGATGAGGCCTTAGGTGTTAGGAGCTCTAGGTTTAGATACCAATGCAGGTGGATGGCTAGCTAGAGGATTGAAAAGATATTTGCCAAATTTAATAATTAACTCAGGGGGATACGATTAAAGGAAGGGGCCTGGCAGGTGAAGGAGAAAGAGATTTTCCTGCTTTATTCTAAACACTACCCTAATCTTTAGATCTTTTACAATGACTGTGTGTGTGTGTGTGTGTGTGTGTGTGCGCGCGCGTGTGTAACTTATGTAATTTTTTTTAATTTAGCACTGCTTTTTAAAAGAAAAAATTGTTTCACTCCCCATTTGAGGTTTATAGAGTTAATTTTTCTAATATTTCCAAGTTTTCCCAGTGTCTATTTCATCTGTTTATACATTCATACATCCGAATATAAACCACAGTCCTATTTTGCAAGATTATAATTTCATTGAGGAAAGACAAAATAAAGGGGTCTTGTTTTTGGTGTGTGTGGTGTTAATCTAGAAGCAAATGAATGGCGTAATGGTAAATTCTCACAGGGATTTACAGAAGACAAATTTAAGTCAGTATGTTGTGGTCTGCTAGAATCGTTGAGGAAGACAAATTTATCGCCAAACTTGGACAATGAAGGACAGGATGAAGAGGAAAGAATTTGCTTTGAGAGAAAGGTGATGGGGATATTTAAAGGTAGAAAGAAGGATTATAAATAGTAAGCAATCACCTAGAATAGAAGGCCCACAGGGAGACTAGGTTAGAAAAGGAGGGTGGAGGCAGAGTGGGGGAACATTGCACTTATTAAGATTCACATAATATAGAAGAGCTGTGACTCTGGAGTTTCTAACCATCTTATGCCACCTGCCCCTAGGTGGTCTCGGACAAGGATTTCAACCTCCCTGAGCCCCAGGAATATGAAGATAATAATTTCATAAAGTTATCATGATTACCTTAAGTGCTTAAGTACTTTGTAAAGTGATTTTCAGTCACTTGATAAACATTAACTATGTTTCATTATTTTTGTTGCCTGCGTGGCATTTAGATATTATCCAATAGGCCAGCATTTTCCAATTTGTATTCTATACAATTTGTAGATATTATAAAGTTTGTCCCAAAGAAAAAAGTTCCTTGGACATAAAATCCTGAGGAAATCTGACTTAAATGTTATTACTAGAAACTGCAATATGCTAGTAGGCATTTATACTCTTTAAGGCAGCATTTCCAACACTGTTGTTGTTTTGGGGTTATTTCTATAGAAATTTCATTCCTCAGAGCACCTTTTAGAATTAGTATTCTGCACTGGGAACCACTGCTAAAGGGAATGAGACAGTACTGCAAGGCTTCAGACAGCAAAATTGCAGGAGGTGGAAAACAGTGTTCAGTTAAGTCTCAGGATTTTACACAGGCTTTAAAAAAATAAATGAAAAGCTTTCACAATAAGTTTGGCATTAGATATCGAGAGGCTAGACCAAAACAATCTGCTAGGGATTGTAAAGAAAGGGACAAATGCAATGGAACAAAGAGAAACATCAGCAGAACCTAGGGAATGGCAGGAGTAGGCACAAGGGGGAAAGGAAGATAGGTACAGACTGAGGTAAGGATGTCATTCCTACTCTAAGTAGAACAGTGAGGATGCAATTGACAGAAGAGAGTAAGAGAACGGAGATAGATTTTTAAAAATGATATAAAGTTAGAATTTTAGTACTTGGAATGATGGCAGGATATCCTGACGAACATATGAAGAAAACCTACCATGCCTTGAAAAGATAAGGGCTTAGCACAATGACTACTATGTGGTAAGAGCTCAATAAACTGTATTTAGGAATGCAAAAGGAGTCAGCACGGGGGTGACTGACAAATCCTTGAGAGGAGGAACTTTGCAAGGGATGGTGTAAGCAGGGAGTCCCCTGAGCCTCTGACGTGATAGAGGAATAGGGAGGCCATGAGGAGACCAATGGGAAAGCTAGAGAAATAGGCAGAGATAGAAGAATCAAAAAGTGACGACAGCCCAAGAGTAGGAGCATTAAAGACAGAAAGTGATCAGTAGGAAAATAGAGAACTCAGGGGAAAATAAAGTCTTAGGAAAAGACATTGGCAGATAATAATTAGCCTTTGATTTTGTTATTTTCATGATGATAGAGGCCATATTTCAAGGGGTTACAGGATACATGTTTGGGGAGTGAAGTGGAGCACTACCCAAAAAAAAAAATAATAATAATAAATTACATTAAAAAAGAAAAATAGAAGACTAGATAGAAGTGGCAGTGAACTGCAAGAAAAGTCATTTTTTGTATATAAGAGACAATCTTGTATTTGAAAGCAAGAGATTATTGAATTCAGAGGAAGAAACTGGTAATACCTGAGGATTCTCCACTTGAATTTCTAAAGAAAACAGGAAGGAATTAATAAGTTAAAAGAGAGGAAAAAAGAACACATTTTTCCATGGGATGGCTAAAAACAAAGGGACCAGGGATACGTGTAAAATAAAAAGCAGTAACTGCTGATTA